>NW_027660309.1:600000-928000 GCF_963210335.1 Falco punctatus
TCAACTATCGGCTTATAGCCTGCACAGTGTTGCATCACAGCACTGCCTGGGAGACGGCTGGGAGTTGAACCCTGTTGTCCAGCGGGGGGACGGGGATGACGACAACGACATGCCTGTGTGTGTGTGTGGTCTCTTCCATGCCGTGTCCCAGGGAGCTTGACACAGCATGCTAGTTTTGTACTTCCCCTGTGAATTTTTGAGCACAAGGCTTTCTGTAGGCAGGGGCCCAAGGGGTGCTAGGGTACTGCCGAGCCACTGTGCTCAGCTTGGCTTTGCTCTTTGCTGGGTGCAGAGTCTGACTGCATCTTGTGCCTCTTCCTGTCGCTCTTGTCCTTCCCCACCCCCTTGTGATTGACGCCTCAGTGTCTCTGCCCCTACAGAAAAAGAAGACTACTACTATTGCAGTGGAGGTGAAGAAGTCCCAGCACAAGTATGTCATCGGCCCCAAGGGGAATTCCCTGCAGGAGATCTTGGAGAAGACTGGAGTCTCTGTCGAGATCCCACCCATTGACAGTAGCTCGGAGACGCTGATACTGCGAGGCGAGCCTGAAAAACTGGGGCAAGCATTGACTGAAGTCTTTGCAAAGGTACTGACAAGATGGGCTAGGCCTCCTTTGAAGGTCCCATGAAGATACATTTGTGAGCACTGACGGGTGTAGCGGGGGTGCTCTCTCTTGGGCCATTAGAGGTGCAGCTTAGAAGTCAATACCGGAGGTGCAGCATGGGAATTGGAACTGAATTGTTGTGAAGGCCTCTTCCAGTTTGTCCATCAAACAGCTTCTCTGTTTTTCTGTCTCTCAGGCCAACAGTTTTACCGTCTCCTCGGTCTCTGCCCCCTCTTGGCTTCATCGTTTCATTATTGGAAAGAAAGGACAGAACCTGGCCAAAATAACTCAGCAGGTGCCAAAGGTATGGATGAGCTGGTTAGCTTAGCACCCCCGGCGTAGAAAAAGGTTTAGTCCAGTTCACTCGTCACGGGAGAGAGAGGTGTATTCTAGCGTGGGTAAACCCAGGGGGAAATGACACAGATCTTTGCTGTTCAAGGGAACCCTCTCTTTTACTGCTGCAAACACTGCTCATCCTATGTTATTGTCATGGGTTGAGCCCTTCCAAGGAAGCTTTATGTGGTGCTGTTTTGAGAACTGATGTAGCAGGATACCTGGAAATGCTGAGTGCAGCAAGGCTTCTCCCTGGTGAGTTAGACGGTATCTAGATAAAGGCTAGATGAGTAAACTTCTCCAAAGCCCTTGCAGAAACCGGGACAGCACCAGAGCCTTGGGCTCTAGGCACTGCCATATGGCTGACATCGTTAAGTTACTGACTTGGGAAATTGTGGGGATTTTGTTTGGGCTTTTTGGGAAGAGGCGCATCTCTTAGTGGCAGGGATCGATGGTGTAGGCCTGACCAAGAGCATTGGCCTGGCTTGGATCTTGGCAAATTCTTAAGAGATTCATTGTCTTTCACCTCAAGGTTCGCATCAAATTCACTGGAGGAGAGGATAACATCACTTTGGAAGGGCCTACAGAAGATGTGCATGTGGCCCAGGAACAGATTGAAGCCACAGTCAAGGAACTGATGAGCTGGAGTTACTAGTTCCAGTAAGAAACTGGGGGAAGAAGGGGCAGCAGAGCAGAGGGGCCCCTGCTTAGGGCCCTGCTTAGGGCCAGAAAAAATTAGAACTTGTTTTTTGGCAATTGTTCATTGAAACACGTACTTTGTGTGCTAACGCAAACTGTCAGCATTCCTAGAGTTGTATGTAACATGCTGCCTGTGTGGCTGAGGGCTGCCCGGCAAGTGTGATGTGTGTGAGAGACACAGTTCAACTGTGAAGTGAGTGGGGGGTCCCGATCTGCGTTTCCGTGTTCCCCGCGAGGGGGCCGGCCAGAGACGGACGAAGCGATTGAAAAGTCGACGTATGAAGTGGTGGAATGCACTATTAGATATTAGAACGGGGAACTGTGGACCAAACACTAGAACGAATGTCATTTGGGAAAAGCACGAACGCGGGGCCCCAGGTCAGTAAAGGGGAGTCAGAGGCCTTGGGAATACAGCCTATTAAACCCTGTTCCACAGGCAGTAACGTAACATTTGAGAACCGAACGGCAAGTCAGGAAGATCCTTTCTTGCTGTGGCAGGCTGCTTGTGTAAGGCTTTTATTGTCTGCCGAGGCTGCTGGAGTAAATGAAGAGAACCAGTCCTTTGGGCGGGAGTGCTGAGGCAAGGCACTTTGTAAAGCGTTCCCCAAAGCAAGGGCAACCAAGTCACGCCTCGTCCTGGCTTTGTGGCTTTAGCAGTGCTTCCTGGCTCTTATTGTTGCAGGTGCTGTTTTCCTGCCTGAAGCCCTGGGGCTCCTGGGTAGCCGCCACCCCCCCAGCCCGCAGCTGCTGTCCTCAATAAAATGATCTTTCCTCTCTTCTGACTACGTCTGCCATGTGATAATTGGGGACTGGGCAGATATTGTTTGGTGGTGCGTCCTAGGGGAGGACTTTGGGATCATCCCTTGGCCCAGACTCCTTGCCAGTGGGCATCACGGCTGAGCTTTATGACTCACAGCACAGTCACACAGGGAGGTGGGGGCCAGATGGCACCTCTGGAGGTGTCACTGTCCCCTCAGCTCCTGCTCGGATTCTGGCTAAGGCACAGCCTGTGCTCAGGCTCGATGGATGCTCCACTGGGGAGCAGCGCCATTAGCTCAGAGCCGGGACAACACGCAGGCAGACACGGTGCCGCCGCTGACCATCACCTGCAGCTCGCTGTCCCCTGCGGCCGTCATCCCTGCACACTGACTGATGGGCAGTTTCTCCAGATGCCCACGCTCAGGGCAACGGTATAAAGCAAACTGCCACGCTGGCCACTACAAATACGTCGGCTCGCCCAAAAAGCTTTTCCAGCAGATCCAACAGCAGCCGGACTGCTGAGGCTTTTGTGCGTCCCAGTGTGATACGGGAGACGCCCGCACCCTGATGGAGGACGAAGGATGAGCACTCTCACCATCAACCAGCTAACTGTTGCTCATAGGCTGCTGTGGTTCAAGCGGGGCCGCCAGCTGTGCAACACACAGCTGCTCGCTCCCTCCCTCCCTCCCTCCCTCCCTCCCTCCCCAGGGGGGATGGCAGGGAGAACTGGGAGGCTCAAAGGGAGAAAACTCGTAGGCTGAGGCCAAGGCTTTGATGTGTGCAGGGGAACGTGCTGGTGCCGTTTGTGATTGAAAACTGCGGGGACATCTTTGGGGAGGAGGTGGCCAGCCCCTCCCCTCCATCAGCCGAGGAGGTGCCAGCACCTGTGGACAGGTGCACAGGTATGAGGAGGGGCTGAGGGTTTTCAAAATCTGGGGCTTCTGGTCCAATTCCTTATTGTGCTGCTGGTGGATTTTGGTTTAGGTGTTGTCCACTTCCACGAGGTCACTTTGCTGCACGTGCTTTTGTGTTCCATGGGTGCGTTTGGAAGATCAAAGGAGCCGTGCAGGTGAAGCAAACGCAGAGCCCCAGGCAAAAGACTTCTTGCACACAGCACCCTCTCTGCTCATCCTCTACAAAGAAGCAGGGGCAGGTATGGTGGTGAAATCAGAAATAGTAGAGGGATGTCAGGCCAAGAAACACTGACACGTTTCTCATGTATGACAGTAGTTTCTGATAGGTCCAAGCAGCTGCTGTGCCTCCTCCTGTCATTAGATCTCTTGTCTGTTTGACTTTTCCCACCCTCTAATGATAGAGAAGAAAAACCAGAAAGGTTGTTTCTCAGATGCATTGGGAATGTGCTTAATCAATCTAAATACCTACAAGAAGTCAAATACAAAATTGCAGATTTAAAAATAAAAGGCTCACGCCCCAGAATGGGATAATGTTGCCCAGGGGATAACGGCAGAACCGTGTCCCAAGAAGGCAGAAGCAAGCCCAGCAGAACGAAGCTGGCAAGGGTCTGTCCTACCCTCCAAGGCCCCTCCAGTTTGTGGTGCCCCAGCCCGCAAGAAGGGGCAGCCCATCATCCCAATTCATCAGAGCTCCTGAAGCCTATCTTGCGACCGTGCAAAATATGGATAATGCAAAGCAACCAAAGGGATCTTATTTGAGGAGCTAAGGTAGCAATTTGGAAAACGGTAGCTTACTACTCCAGGTGTCTTGCCACCTTTCAACTTCAACCTTTCCGGTTCAGGCACTTGTACCTTTGCCTCCAACCACCCCCGAGAGCACAGCAGACTCCTCGGTAGACCCGGAACAGCTGATGAGCCTTTCAGAGGAAAGAAGGTAAAATGAGCTCCCTTTGTTTAAAATGAGAACTGATTCCAGCTGATCGTGGTTTTACCTCTCTAATAACACTGTGGAATATCAAGGTTTGCAGGGTCTTTCGTTTCGGGAAAATGAAAAGCAAAGAAACAGAAAGGCAAAACAGGTCTCTGGAGAAGAGGCTGAAAGCACACCAGAAGAGAAAAGGAGAGAAGAAAAGCTTTTCGAGATCAACCGCTGAAAAAATTCAGGAAGGTCAAGAAGCCCAGGTGTATCCAGACACTGCTGTCCATCTCTCAAAACTCTGAACACGGCACTAAGTGCATGAACTATTTTTAGCGTGCACAAAGATGGCCCCGGATAGGAAGCAGACACCTGCCTTTTGGAAAAAAATGCGTGTCAGCAGGAAACTGCCGTTCCCAATGTTGCAGGTTTGGTTTTGCACTTACTGAAGTACTGTTTGCTCAAGGGTAAGCAGACACCTCGCCACAAGAGCCTCGACCCTTAGCTATTTACCTAGCTACCGAAATAAAGAGGCAAAGTAAGTCCCGCTGTTCTGTCCATGTTAGCAATCCTCACGCTGCCCTGTATCATCTGGATCCCAAATATGCAGCAACGTTGTTCCAGGTCACTACATACGCTTTAGATGCTGGCCCTTTTTCAAAAGGCCGCGGTTCACCTGAGGTAATTTGGGGGCGGGTGGTGGTGTTTGTGGTGGTGGTGTGTGTATTGGGATGGACACTTTTTAGTTTCTTACTTCTTCTTCCCTTACCAGTAAACAGAGGTCTATTTCTCAAGATCTTGAGAAATGTCCTGAAAAAAAGTGTTTGTGACTTTTTTGTATATAGATGAATACTCTTTTAATGTACACTATTTCACTGTTGCTAGAAGTACTATATTCCACTTCACGTGGCTTGCTTCAGTGACAGCCTTGTACCGTAAATTCATATCGTGTACCCCCTTTTTCTTGGGGTCCACAAGTTGCGATGCCTGCAGTTTGTAGTCCCTGCATGCACAGGCTATCTGCCCTGGCTGAAACCTGACAGGATAACAAACGGTGATTGCTTCAGGCAGCTTCCCTATGCAGATGTCCCCAGAACCCCTTTGGAAGAGTAACCCAGAGAGGGTGCTTCAGGGAAACCACAGGCACTTCCAAAGCACGGAACTAATGAGCAGGACATGCACGGGAGAGTCTGTGTTTAGTAGCCAAGTGTTTAGCTTGAAGTGAGCGATTCTTATTTGCTTTCCAAATCCATTTTCCTCCTGCCTAACCCAATTGGAAGAGTGAGTCCCACCGCATTTTTTTGTGATGTACTGAATGTATTCTTTTTTAAAAGCAGGTGCCACCTTCTTGGCTTTGTTTCACGCTTTGTGCTGTCCCCTTTTTCTATGTACAAGAAACCCCACTGAAGACAGAGCGTTGATGGTTCTATTCAGCTGCAGGGGAACTGCCATGGCGGCTGTAAGAGAGGGGCAGGGCCAGGCGCAGGCCGGGGGGTTTATCCGTTCTGAGCCCCTCGACCCCAGCTGTGCATATCTGACAGCCCTGCCTCGCTCACAGCCGCTGTCCCAGAGGGAACAAAGCCCAGGAGAGAAGGTTCTCTGTCGGCTCAGGGGAAGCACCATGCAGGGGTGCAGCACCCTCGTGTTGCAGCCAAAGTGATAAACGGGCCTTGCTTAGCGCAGCTCTCCGTGCAAAAACCTCCGTGGCTGCAAGGATCTCAAGCCTCGACTCTGAGCGCTCGATGGAGCTCCCTCCCAGCCAGCCGAGATTCCCGACCGTCCTGACGTGGCGCTTTCCCTCCCAGCAGCCCCATGCCCATTGAGTGCCTTTCGCTTGCAGCCGGCTCTAATGCCGGCATCAACCCTGCACTCCAGTTTTTGGCCTCTCTGAGTGTTGCTCACTAGGATAGCCCCGAGAGTGACACCCCCCCACCCCCACCCACCCACCCCCAACCCCCGTGCCGGCTGCCCCCATTGTGTCCATAGGGATAGCGGTTTGCCTGCGGGCATGGTGGGATGGTGTTTCTTCCAGGAACCACATGGGTGGCAGGGTGAGCCCTGGGGGGGCTTGCGCCGCCCGGGCTCACAGCTGGGGAGGCGGATTCCCCGCTCGCAGGGGCTGGGGGCGAGGGGAAGTGTTTTAGGGACGGACCGTGGGGGCCGGAGGGAGGGGTTTGAGGGACGGATGCCGAGGAAGGCCTCCTGCCTGCAGAGATGGCTCAGGCCCAGGGCAGGGCTCTTCTCTGGATGCCACGGGGTCGATTGCAAAGGAGCAGGCTGCCCCATGCAGGGAGCAGGTGCGTGCCGGGGCTGCCAGGGGCCCTGCCTGCCTGTTCCCAGCCCAGCCCCAGCTGGGGCCAGCCCTGCGCTGCAGCCCTGGGGCCGAGGCGCACGGAGCCGGGCATTGCTGAGGGTGCTGCACCCTGACGGGCCCCGCCGCCAGCTGCCAGCTGCCCTGGGCTGCCCCTCGCTCTCCCCAGCTCTGCCTGCTGCCAGTGCCGGGGGCACCGCCACGGGGCTTGCCCCCTGCCCACAGCTGCCCTGACCCACATCTGCAGCTGTACGTGGTGCCCACATGGCACAGCTGGGGCGGGGGTGGCAGGTCTCTCTGGTGGCAGCCTGGGACTGGGGGCAAAGCCAAGCCCATCCCTCGCTTGTGATCTTTGTCCCCAGGGAGAGCCAGTGCAGACGTGTGCTGCGCTGGAGAGTGTCCCGCGAGGAGGTGACGGCCGACTGCAGAGCAGCACTGAGACCCGCGCGACAGCAACGGCAGCCGGTGGCCACAGAGCAGCCCAGGGGAGCTGGTTCCCTCGACGGGCCCCAAAGCAGCCTTCCTCAGCCCCTGCTTTTGGTGACATGTGGAGCAGCGCAGGGATGTCTCTCAGGCTTCCAGGCCTGAGGAGGCTTTCCTCCCCAGGGGCACTGTTAGAAATCCTGCTCCCAGGATTAAAGCACCCCTCCCCCCCATGGATCCGAGGCTGTGTATCCAGCCCCCTGGAGCTGGGTACAGGTGCCCTGAGCGGTCTCTCAGGGAGGATGGGGCCACCTGCCTGGTGGCTCTGACACAGAAATGATGAGCTGAAGCCCTGTGATGGTGGCTGGCCGGCTCAAAGCCTCCGAGTGCCTCAGCCTCTGTCCCCAGGAGCGTTTATCCCAGGCCCTGTTTCAGGGTGCGAAGATGGGTGCCGGTGATGTCCTGGTGCCTCCGTCTGGCTCCCACTTCAAGGCTGTGATGCCTGAGGTCAGGGACCACCTGAAGGCCTTGGCAGAGATCTCAAGGGACTTTGTGTTCCATCTAGTGTTGCCTTAGGGCTACAATGTGCCGTGGTTTGGGGGCAACAAGGTTATGGTATGCCAGAGGTCAGGCGAGTTAGTGTCAAAGTGTGTTATTGTTATGGACAGAATCTGGGTTTGTTGGCCCTGCGTTCCTGGGGTTATGGCATTTTTATCTTATCTTGTGAACTGTGTGGTGGGTTTCTTTGTGGAGAGTGCCTTTTTTCACCTCTATTGCCTTTGTGGGGTTTGGATGGGGGCCTTTGGTTTGTGTACAGAGTTTCTTCTGGTTGTTTTTCTGCTGTACTGTTGGATGGTGGTGTTTTTTCTGTCTTGAAACCATCGTTACTGGTCTAATATATCTCCTGCAGGTCAGGCAGTGTCACTTCTGGTGTGGTCTGACTCATTTCTGGTGAGTTGGTAGGTAGGTATGGAGGACTTGTGGTCCCTCCATGGAGGATGACTGCTAGAGGACTAAGAGGCAGATCTGTGGAGGGGTGAGAGGACTGCTGGCCCATAAGCAGTGACTGTCAGAGGACTAAGCGTACTTGAATTTACGTGGGCTTCCAAATTCATGGTTGTTTCTCCTGCCTTGCGGAAGAGCCATGGGAAGTCACCAGCCACACGGAAGGACAAGGGGTTTCCCAAGGCTACGTGGCTTTTTGGGGTTTGCTTTTGAGTAAGAAAGTCTTGTCTCTACATGAGCGCAACTGTGAACGGTCAATTTTGCTGACTTTAGAGAGCAGGGAGCTGCACTTTTCTGGTGTGCCTCACATGGCTGTAAGGACAGAGTGAGAACCAGCAAGAGGATTCCTTCCTGTCACCTTCTCCAGGGGAACAGTGCTGCACTTTCACAAGGTGAGCTCTGGTTCTGCATGAGTGCACAAGTTTTTGGTCAATTTTCTCACCACAGGAAGCAGGGAGCAGAACTTTTGCTCTGTGCCTCATCACATGGCTTCCAGGTCAGGGTGAGAAACAGCCAGAGAATTCCTCCCTGTCACCTTCTCCAGGGGAGCACTGCTGCACTTTGTCAAGGTGAGTTTTTTTGGGCTGTACATGATTGCCAATGAAAAGAGGTCAATTTTCTCACCACACAAAGCAGGGAGAAGAACTTTTGCTCAGTGCCTGACAGGGCTACCAGGGCAGGGTGAGAAGCAGCAAGAGGATTCCTTCCTGGAACCTTCTCCAGGGGAGCCATGCTGCCCTTTCCCAAAATGTATTTTTTTTTGGCTCTGCATGAGTGCAAAAGGTTTTGGTCAATTTTCCACCACAGAAAGCAGGGAGCAGAACTTTTATGATGTGCGTCATATGTCTGCCAGGGCAGGTTGAGAAGCAGCAAGAGGATTCCTTTCTGGCACCTTCTCCAGGGGAATTTCCCAGTTCCCGAGAGACTGCTGGTGCCGGCTGCAAGGGCGCTCCCAGACAAAGGGTGGTCCTGTGTGATGCTGGGGTTGGAATTGTCTCATTAAGGCTTTGCAGTGACAATTTGGTGCTTCGCTCCTATTGCTCTTTTATCATATCGCTCACAGTAACTGCCACTGGTTCCTTTTATCATATTGCATGCTATTTTCTTTTATTGCAATATAAGAAACTGCATTTGATATATTCCATTATTTGATATACTTGATAGATTTGATTATATTTGATCTGGAGTTCAGCTTTGCTGTGTATCCAGTCAGCCAGCAAAACAAAATTCGGCATAGTCGGCAGCGTACGAAGTAAAAATCTCTCTATTTAGGAAAAAAAAAATGTTCCTCGACTTGCTATTGTCAGGTGGGAACCATTGCCTTATGGTGTTTGGGCCAGAGTGGTCTGGTGGTGCTGGGCAGTTGGGCCATGCCAGGGACAGAGGGACGGGGGCAGGGGAGGGGGCGGGGGGAAGGGGTTTAGGGACGGACGGGTGGGAATTGATGAAGGAATTTAGGGATGGACCGGGGTGTGGGGGTGTTTGTGGGTATGGGGGGGGTGGTGGGGGTGTGTGTGTGCCCCACCCCGCAGCTCCCCTCGACTGCTTCCTCCTCACCAGCACCTGCTCAGCACCCCAGAGGGGCTTCCCGGAGAGTTCCCGGAGAGCCGGGGAAGGGGCTGTCCTGCACCGCCCCTCCAGACGGGCGCCGCGCAGGCAGACCCCCGAGCCCCGCCGAGGGAGGGCAGCGCCGCTGGCCGCCCCCCTCCCGCCGCGTCTCCTCACCTGCGCCCCGCGCCTCGCGCAGCCAGCGACCCCGACCGCCGCTCCCACGCGCGCACAGCTGGCGGGAAGAGGCGGGCCCCTCGGCCTCGTGCCCAGCATAGGCTTCGCTGCAGGCCTACGAGAGGTAAAGCCGGTCCCGGGGCACCATCCTGGTGAAGAAGAGAGAAGTGCGTGACCTGCCAACACAGGGGTGGCCCCGCCCCCATGCGCCCTTTGGTCGGTTGCTATGGGAACGAGTCGGGCTGTTCCCCTGGCAACCGGCTGACAAAGGGCACACAGGGGAGGGACCACCCGTATGTTGGGAGGTCACACACATCTCTTCTTGACCACGATGGCAGCAGGCCCCTCGGCCTCGTGCCCAGCACAGGCTTAGCTGCGGGCCTACTAGAGGTAAAGCCAGCTTGGGGTGTCCCCCTTTCCAAGAGGCTTCTTAGGTTGCACATCCTCTGCCTTCCTAACGAGGAGCTCTGGTTTTGATGCCCACTGTGCTATCAGGAAAAATCCCCCCTCAGTTTCTGTGTGGTTCAGCAAGAGAACAGGGCAGCAGACTGGCCCTGTAGGCGCTTCTCAAGAGGCCGGCTGGAAAAGTGCTCAGGAAACACGTCATTTGCCTTCCTGGAGGGACTTGTGTGCATCTTGAGTGGTGCTGGTAACAGTGTTGCCTCCTCTGTCTCTTCCAGTGGCATACCCGGATTGTGTGTGTGCGTGGGAAGTCGACGATGAGCTCGGTGGCAGTCTTGAGCCAGGAGAGCTTTGCCAAACACCGCAGTGGCTTGACGCAGCAGCAGGTGAAAGGTGAGAAGACACAGCTGAGTTCCTGTGATGTGCCTCTAAATAGAGACTGCGCAGGCAAGGTGCCTTGCTGTTAGCCAAGCTCGCTCCATGCCTCCGGCTCCCCCTAAGTGTCCAGGCACGGCGTTTGCCATTCCTAGGCTGGCGGCCTGCCAGACCCTGGCTTTCCACCAACAGGAGCACATCGGTGGTGCTGCACAGTGCAGGGCCAGGCGGAGGCAAGCCTCAGATCTTCACAGAGCTCTGGCTAGCAACGCTGTCAGCCGTGGGGCAGGGCATGTGCAAGCAGGGGTCATTGGGCTGCAAGAGAGCCTCGTGGGATCAGTGTGCTGGATTGTCACTTCCTCCTTTGCTCAGCCAGGTGCTGGGGAAAGTCAGTATAACCGTATTGGCTGACTCACTGATGGGTCTCGGCACCCATTCTCCAGCTGCGAGCTGGCCCGCTTGGCACAGCCCAGTGCCCAGCTGAGTCGAACATAAGCTACAGGCTTTCCCTGGACTCTGCCCCAACTAGAGTGCTTCTGCTTCTCTCTGCCTTCTTCCTGGGCATGTGTCTGTCCTGTCCCCTTCTGACCTACAGCCTTGCTGTGTCCCTTTGATTTCTTTCTCCTTGGCCTGTTGTCCCCTGATGAAGCTCCTCTCAACAAAGCTGGCGATAATGTGCTGTGTTTGCTGCCACCATTCACTTGCACGGTTGCTTCCTGCATCCATAGCAGCACCTACTGCAGTCTGTGCTGTGCTGAGCTCAGCTGAGCTCCAGACTCGGCTGCTCTCCACAAGCATAACTGTAGCAGGGTGAATAGTAGTGCACAAGTCCTTTGTTGTCCCTCTTTGATGATGCCTCAATAGAGTTGCACTGCCTATGAATGGGGGCGTTTCTGTGGGGAGAGCATCTCATTGGCCTTGTTTGCTTCACCCCAGTAACAGCTTTAAACTCGGAAGAAGAGAAGGATCCTCCCACCTACGAGGAAGCCTTCCCTGCGCTCCCTGAGAAAGCACCATGTTTGGAAGCTGCCCGGGAACCTGCTGAGCCCTGGAGCAAAATCCGGCCAATAAAGGCTTCTGTCATCACTCAGGTTGGTGGGAGTGGGTGTCTTATCTCCCTCCTTTTCATCCCTCCAAAAAGTAGGTGAAGCGAAGCTTTCCCTGGAGTATGAAATCCCTTAGTGTGCCAGAGTAACTGCCTCTTTGCTGTCCTTTGCCCTGGGGCACAAGGAAGACTGCGGCTGAATGCTAGGACGGCTCTGGAGGGGGAGGGATGTGTTGAAAACTGCCCAGACAAAGCTCTGCATCCCTGTTGCACAGTCAGCTGGAACAGGCCTGAAGGGAGGATTGCAGAGGGAGGCACTGACAATCAAAAGCACACTGACACCTTGCTGTGCCCTGCTTGTGTCTGTCCCGTGGCTGAGCAGGTGTTCCATGTGCCACTGGAGGAGAGGAAATACAAGGACATGGATCAGTTGGGAGAAAGCAAGCAGGCCAAGATCTGCCTTGACATCATGCAGAAGACGGGAGCTCACCTGGAGCTGTCTCTCGCAAAGGACCAGGGCCTTTCGATCGTGGTCTCTGGCAAGCCGGAAGCAGTCACAAAGGCTCGGAAGCAGATTGTCGCTCGACTGCAGACTCAGGTGAGGGCATCTAACTGTTTCTGCCTTCATCTTTGCTCTTCCCCAAGACTCGCAAATGCTTTGAGACCCTTGGGCCCATGTGCTTGTAAGCCAAAGAGGTGTGTTGTTACATGACTAATTCAGCTTTGCCATACGTTTTCAAAGCACCCAATTGGCAATTTGGAATGGGAATGAGGCTTAAAATAGGGTTCCAAGGTAATTACAGGCCGTGGTGTTGCATGAAGCGTGGAGTCTGCGATCTCTGGAACATTTGAGTTGCAACCAGTGACTTTGTGCTGAGGTGCTGGTGCTGGAGGGGGTGCAGGAGCCTCACACACAAAGCTAGTAGTGTGTGAGAACGGGACTGTGCTTTTCCTGAAGCCCTTCAGAGAAGAACGTGGAAGGCTGGGAGAAAGAAAAGTAGAGAAAAGGAAGTCCTGCCAAAAGCCAAAAGCTTCGGGTCAGGGTTCTGCCTTGTGTAGCTCAAGGCACACTGGTAAGGAGCCACAACCCTGTTGTTTCGGTTGCTTCAGTCCTCTAGGTTTTGATCTCTTACCTTAAGGTTCTTGAGCTCATAGTCAAGGTGGTAGCTCTTGTTAGGATGTATCGCAGCCAGGTGTTGCAGTGTGTTTTAAAGTATAATGCCAAAGGTAGGTAATGCGATGTTAATACCATGTCTGCTTAGTGCTGTTCAGCCCCTGTGTCATACCCTGCCAGAGGAAAGAGAAAGGAACAAAACCCTACATCCACAATGTGCATCTGAAAAATCAGTTCAGGTCGTGCCGCCACAGATCCATGAGCCACTGTTCTCAAATATACCTCCTACTGCCCTGGCCCCAGGTCTGGAAGGTGTGTCTGTATTCCAGCTTCTCTTAGGCTTGGCTGGCTTCAGGACAGGAACACAGAGCTGAAAAGTCACACCGAGTGATCTTTTCTTCATCTTTCATTTTTCCATTATAGCTTGAATGTTCATTGTCTGATTGCTGTTAGTGGTTACCTAATCACAGGGACCAGGAGCACGATAGCAGTCATCAGCTACCAGACCTGTACAAACTCAGTGAGAAGGGAAGAAGTCAGGAAGCCCTTGTATAGACCAGCCCTTTAACGGTAGATTGAGAAGGACCCCTTTTGCATGTGGGGCCTTCTAGAAGCAGTCCCAGGAGCAGCACGTGCTACACTTGAAGACGCCTTAGCACTTAAGTAGCGGTGAGCATCTGCTAGCTGCCTGCCTCCTGCAGTAGGTTTCTGGTGTTGAATTTCTCTTTCCTAGGAGTCATACTGTATGCCTTGTTCTCTGTAGCCTTGGCAGCAGGTGTCAGAGTTCCGATAAACTCCAGCTGTGCGCTGTCATCTCAGTTGTTGTCTGGTGTCTTACACTGGAGGAGAGGCACCTCCTCGTCTGTGTCGGAAGGCCTTTGCTAATTCAGGGTACCGCTCCTGTGCAAACAGAAGGGTTTTGAGGGAAAGGTGGGGTCTATACTCCTGGCACGGAGGCGCTGTAGATCAACTGGTACAGTGTCAGCCCTCAGACAGAGTGTGCTGGGAAGGCGTTGTGTTTGCTCTGAGGAGCAGTACCACTGAGCAGCGTCTACCTTGCTTTCCCTGGCTCTGTTCCTGTGGATCTGCCAGTGCAGGCAAGGCTTTGCACAGATGCTTGGTTCTTCTGCTGCAGGCTTCGGCAACAGTTGCCATCCCCAAGGAGCACCACCGTTTTGTCATTGGAAAGAAGGGTGAGAAGCTGCAGGACCTGAAGCTCAAAACTGCAACCAAAATGCAGGTCCCCCGCCCAGATGACCCCAGCAACCAGATCAAGATCAGCGGCACTAAAGAAGGGATTGAGAAGGCCCGGCACGAGATCCTGCTTATCTCCGCTGAGCAGGTACCTCAGTACTGTGATCTCTCTCATGGCATTGGCTGCTCAGCCATTTTGCTTCCCCGTGGTGTAGTCGGAGTTTGCAGCCACCGTGGCTACAGTCAGTGGCTAACGTTAGTCTGAACGGAGACGTGTGCTGTGCCACTCGCTGGCTGTGTGACCACCGCTGCCAGGTCCTGAAACTTCTTGTGCTGCGTTTTGTCCATCTCTGAAGCCAAAACAAGCATTTGATAGTTGAAGCGACGCGTCTTAGGTGCCAGCTGAGATAAGGCAGGAGATCACAGGGGTGAATATCGTAAACAAGGAGCAGCAGCAGCAACCGTATTTGTAGATTGAAAGAGGTGGAGATCTACAAGCCCGCAAACTGAGAAGGTTGCTTGGGCCAGAGTGTCAGGCAGGACACCCCTGGGAACTTAGCTGTGCCTGGCAGAGACTGTAATATAGAGGGCAGTTCCCACCAAGGTCTGTTGTGGGCTCTTCCAGGGTAAGCGTGCCGTGGAGCGGCTGGACGTGGAGAAAGTGTACCACCCTTTCATTGCTGGCCCTTACAACAAGCTGGTGAGGGAGCTCATGCAGGACACAGGGACGCGCATCAACATTCCTCCACCCAGTGTCAACAAGACCGAGATAGTCTTCACCGGAGAAAAGGAGCAGCTAGCCCGGGCTGTGGCTCGAGTTAAGAAGATCTATGAGGAGAAGGTACGCATGGTCCATAAAGCTTCCCACCTTCCCCTGGCACCTGCTCCTAGGCACTCTTCCCTTCTTGTTCTACTTTTGTGCATCCCTCGGTTGCATCTGGCTCAGCAGCCCTTGCAGTACATGACCCCGAATCCTACCGTTTCCTCACTCGGCAGAGTGGGAGCTGGGCTGATACTATCCGGGAGGTGACAGATTTCTCGCTTTTCTGTACCGTGGGAATTAGCAGGCCACCAAGAGCTCCCCTGGCTCTTGTTCACACCGGGGCTACTAAGGAAGGAAAGAAGTGTGAAGTCTACAGTGGTGGCCAGCTGACAGTATCAAAGTTGCTACCTAAGTAGAAGTTGCTGAAGAGCGAATGTCACTCCAGTTTATTTCCCACAGCCAACGCTGCTGTGAATATCCTTGTTGTGGGTTGCTGGGCTGTTTTTCCTCGTGGTTAGGTCTGTATTTGTACCGGTCTGGATTTCAACTATCGGCTTATAGCCTGCACAGTGTTGCATCACAGCACTGCCTGGGAGACGGCTGGGAGTTGAACCCTGTTGTCCAGCGGGGGGACGGGGATGACGACAACGACATGCCTGTGTGTGTGTGTGGTCTCTTCCATGCCGTGTCCCAGGGAGCTTGACACAGCATGCTAGTTTTGTACTTCCCCTGTGAATTTTTGAGCACAAGGCTTTCTGTAGGCAGGGGCCCAAGGGGTGCTAGGGTACTGCCGAGCCACTGTGCTCAGCTTGGCTTTGCTCTTTGCTGGGTGCAGAGTCTGACTGCATCTTGTGCCTCTTCCTGTCGCTCTTGTCCTTCCCCGCCCCCTTGTGATTGACGCCTCAGTGTCTCTGCCCCTACAGAAAAAGAAGACTACTACTATTGCAGTGGAGGTGAAGAAGTCCCAGCACAAGTATGTCATCGGCCCCAAGGGGAATTCCCTGCAGGAGATCTTGGAGAAGACTGGAGTCTCTGTCGAGATCCCACCCATTGACAGTAGCTCGGAGACGCTGATACTGCGAGGCGAGCCTGAAAAACTGGGGCAAGCATTGACTGAAGTCTTTGCAAAGGTACTGACAAGATGGGCTAGGCCTCCTTTGAAGGTCCCATGAAGATACATTTGTGAGCACTGACGGGTGTAGCGGGGGTGCTCTCTCTTGGGCCATTAGAGGTGCAGCTTAGAAGTCAATACCGGAGGTGCAGCATGGGAATTGGAACTGAATTGTTGTGAAGGCCTCTTCCAGTTTGTCCATCAAACAGCTTCTCTGTTTTTCTGTCTCTCAGGCCAACAGTTTTACCGTCTCCTCGGTCTCTGCCCCCTCTTGGCTTCATCGTTTCATTATTGGAAAGAAAGGACAGAACCTGGCCAAAATAACTCAGCAGGTGCCAAAGGTATGGATGAGCTGGTTAGCTTAGCACCCCCGGCGTAGAAAAAGGTTTAGTCCAGTTCACTCGTCACGGGAGAGAGAGGTGTATTCTAGCGTGGGTAAACCCAGGGGGAAATGACACAGATCTTTGCTGTTCAAGGGAACCCTCTCTTTTACTGCTGCAAACACTGCTCATCCTATGTTATTGTCATGGGTTGAGCCCTTCCAAGGAAGCTTTATGTGGTGCTGTTTTGAGAACTGATGTAGCAGGATACCTGGAAATGCCGAGTGCAGCAAGGCTTCTCCCTGGTGAGTTAGACGGTATCTAGATAAAGGCTAGATGAGTAAACTTCTCCAAAGCCCTTGCAGAAACCGGGACAGCACCAGAGCCTTGGGCTCTAGGCACTGCCATATGGCTGACATCGTTAAGTTACTGACTTGGGAAATTGTGGGGATTTTGTTTGGGCTTTTTGGGAAGAGGCGCATCTCTTAGTGGCAGGGATCGATGGTGTAGGCCTGACCAAGAGCATTGGCCTGGCTTGGATCTTGGCAAATTCTTAAGAGATTCATTGTCTTTCACCTCAAGGTTCGCATCAAATTCACTGGAGGAGAGGATAACATCACTTTGGAAGGGCCTACAGAAGATGTGCATGTGGCTCAGGAACAGATTGAAGCCACGGTCAAGGAACTGATGAGCTGGAGTTACTAGTTCCAGTAAGAAACTGGGGGAAGAAGGGGCAACAGAGCAGAGGGGCCCCTGCTTAGGGCCCTGCTTAGGGCCAGAAAAAATTAGAACTTGGTTTTTGGCAATTGTTCATTGAAACACGTACTTTGTGTGCTAACGCAAACTGTCAGCATTCCTAGAGTTGTATGTAACATGCTGCCTGTGTGGCTGAGGGCTGCCCGGCAAGTGTGATGTGTGTGAGAGACACAGTTCAACTGTGAAGTGAGTGGGGGGTCCCGATCTGCGTTTCCGTGTTCCCCGCGAGGGGGCCGGCCAGAGACGGACGAAGCGATTGAAAAGTCGACGTATGAAGTGGTGGAATGCACTATTAGATATTAGAACGGGGAACTGTGGACCAAACACTAGAACGAATGTCATTTGGGAAAAGCACGAACGCGGGGCCCCAGGTCAGTAAAGGGGAGTCAGAGGCCTTGGGAATACAGCCTATTAAACCCTGTTCCACAGGCAGTAACGTAACATTTGAGAACCGAACGGCAAGTCAGGAAGATCCTTTCTTGCTGTGGCAGGCTGCTTGTGTAAGGCTTTTATTGTCTGCCGAGGCTGCTGGAGTAAATGAAGAGAACCAGTCCTTTGGGCGGGAGTGCTGAGGCAAGGCACTTTGTAAAGCGTTCCCCAAAGCAAGGGCAACCAAGTCACGCCTCGTCCTGGCTTTGTGGCTTTAGCAGTGCTTCCTGGCTCTTATTGTTGCAGGTGCTGTTTTCCTGCCTGAAGCCCTGGGGCTCCTGGGTAGCCGCCACCCCCCCAGCCCGCAGCTGCTGTCCTCAATAAAATGATCTTTCCTCTCTTCTGACTACGTCTGCCATGTGATAATTGGGGACTGGGCAGATATTGTTTGGTGGTGCGTCCTAGGGGAGGACTTTGGGATCATCCCTTGGCCCAGACTCCTTGCCAGTGGGCATCACGGCTGAGCTTTATGACTCACAGCACAGTCACACAGGGAGGTGGGGGCCGGATGGCACCTCTGGAGGTGTCACTGTCCCCTCAGCTCCTGCTCGGATTCTGGCTAAGGCACAGCCTGTGCTCAGGCTCGATGGATGCTCCACTGGGGAGCAGCGCCATTAGCTCAGAGCCGGGACAACACGCAGGCAGACACGGTGCCGCCGCTGACCATCACCTGCAGCTCGCTGTCCCCTGCGGCCGTCATCCCTGCACACTGACTGATGGGCAGTTTCTCCAGATGCCCACGCTCAGGGCAACGGTATAAAGCAAACTGCCACGCTGGCCACTACAAATACGTCGGCTCGCCCAAAAAGCTTTTCCAGCAGCTCCAACAGCAGCCGGACTGCTGAGGCTTTTGTGCGTCCCAGTGTGATACGGGAGACGCCCGCACCCTGATGGAGGACGAAGGATGAGCACTCTCACCATCAACCAGCTAACTGTTGCTCATAGGCTGCTGTGGTTCAAGCGGGGCCGCCAGCTGTGCAACACACAGCTGCTCGCTCCCTCCCTCCCTCCCTCCCTCCCTCCCTCCCCAGGGGGGATGGCAGGGAGAACTGGGAGGCTCAAAGGGAGAAAACTCGTAGGCTGAGGCCAAGGCTTTGATGTGTGCAGGGGAACGTGCTGGTGCCGTTTGTGATTGAAAACTGCGGGGACATCTTTGGGGAGGAGGTGGCCGGCCCCTCCCCTCCATCAGCCGAGGAGGTGCCAGCACCTGTGGACAGGTGCACAGGTATGAGGAGGGGCTGAGGGTTTTCAAAATCTGGGGCTTCTGGTCCAATTCCTTATTGTGCTGCTGGTGGATTTTGGGTTAGGTGTTGTCCACTTCCACGAGGTCACTTTGCTGCACGTGCTTTTGTGTTCCATGGGTGCGTTTGGAAGATCAAAGGAGCCGTGCAGGTGAAGCAAACGCAGAGCCCCAGGCAAAAGACTTCTTGCACACAGCACCCTCTCTGCTCATCCTCTACAAAGAAGCAGGGGCAGGTATGGTGGTGAAATCAGAAATAGTAGAGGGATGTCAGGCCAAGAAACACTGACACGTTTCTCATGTATGACAGTAGTTTCTGATAGGTCCAAGCAGCTGCTGTGCCTCCTCCTGTCATTAGATCTCTTGTCTGTTTGACTTTTCCCACCCTCTAATGATAGAGAAGAAAAACCAGAAAGGTTGTTTCTCAGATGCATTGGGAATGTGCTTAATCAATCTAAATACCTACAAGAAGTCAAATACAAAATTGCAGATTTAAAAATAAAAGGCTCACGCCCCAGAATGGGATAATGTTGCCCAGGGGATAACGGCAGAACCGTGTCCCAGGAAGGCAGAAGCAAGCCCAGCAGAACGAAGCTGGCAAGGGTCTGTCCTACCCTCCAAGGCCCCTCCAGTTTGTGGTGCCCCAGCCCGCAAGAAGGGGCAGCCCATCATCCCAATTCATCAGAGCTCCTGAAGCCTATCTTGCGACCGTGCAAAATATGGATAATGCAAAGCAACCAAAGGGATCTTATTTGAGGAGCTAAGGTAGCAATTTGGAAAACGGTAGCTTACTACTCCAGGTGTCTTGCCACCTTTCAACTTCAACCTTTCCGGTTCAGGCACTTGTACCTTTGCCTCCAACCACCCCCGAGAGCACAGCAGACTCCTCGGTAGACCCGGAACAGCTGATGAGCCTTTCAGAGGAAAGAAGGTAAAATGAGCTCCCTTTGTTTAAAATGAGAACTGATTCCAGCTGATCGTGGTTTTACCTCTCTAATAACACTGTGGAATATCAAGGTTTGCAGGGTCTTTCGTTTCGGGAAAATGAAAAGCAGAAAAGAAACAGAAAGGCAAAACAGGTCTCTGGAGAAGAGGCTGAAAGCACACCAGAAGAGAAAAGGAGAGAAGAAAAGCTTTTCGAGATCAACCGCTGAAAAAATTCAGGAAGGTCAAGAAGCCCAGGTGTATCCAGACACTGCTGTCCATCTCTCAAAACTCTGAACACGGCACTAAGTGCATGAACTATTTTTAGCGTGCACAAAGATGGCCCCGGATAGGAAGCAGACACCTGCCTTTTGGAAAAAAATGCGTGTCAGCAGGAAACTGCCGTTCCCAATGTTGCAGGTTTGGTTTTGCACTTACTGAAGTACTGTTTGCTCAAGGGTAAGCAGACACCTCGCCACAAGAGCCTCGACCCTTAGCTATTTACCTAGCTACCGAAATAAAGAGGCAAAGTAAGTCCCGCTGTTCTGTCCATGTTAGCAATCCTCACGCTGCCCTGTATCATCTGGATCCCAAATATGCAGCAACGTTGTTCCAGGTCACTACATACGCTTTAGATGCTGGCCCTTTTTCAAAAGGCCGCGGTTCACCTGAGGTAATTTGGGGGCGGGTGGTGGTGTTTGTGGTGGTGGTGTG
The DNA here is from genome assembly GCF_963210335.1 of Falco punctatus. NCBI lineage: Eukaryota > Metazoa > Chordata > Aves > Falconiformes > Falconidae > Falco > Falco punctatus. Next base: position 620,078 of record NW_027660309.1, read on the forward strand.
TGTATTGGGATGGACACTTTTTAGTTTCTTACTTCTTCTTCCCTTACCAGTAAACAGAGGTCTATTTCTCAAGATCTTGAGAAATGTCCTGAAAAAAAGTGTTCGTGACTTTTTTGTATATAGATGAATACTCTTTTAATGTACACTATTTCACTGTTGCTAGAAGTACTATATTCCACTTCACGTGGCTTGCTTCAGTGACAGCCTTGTACCGTAAATTCATATCGTGTACCCCCTTTTTCTTGGGGTCCACAAGTTGCGATGCCTGCAGTTTGTAGTCCCTGCATGCACAGGCTATCTGCCCTGGCTGAAACCTGACAGGATAACAAACGGTGATTGCTTCAGGCAGCTTCCCTATGCAGATGTCCCCGGAACCCCTTTGGAAGAGTAACCCAGAGAGGGTGCTTCAGGGAAACCACAGGCACTTCCAAAGCACGGAACTAATGAGCAGGACATGCACGGGAGAGTCTGTGTTTAGTAGCCAAGTGTTTAGCTTGAAGTGAGCGATTCTTATTTGCTTTCCAAATCCATTTTCCTCCTGCCTAACCCAATTGGAAGAGTGAGTCCCACCGCATTTTTTTGTGATGTACTGAATGTATTCTTTTTTAAAAGCAGGTGCCACCTTCTTGGCTTTGCTTCACGCTTTGTGCTGTCCCCTTTTTCTATGTACAAGAAACCCCACTGAAGACAGAGCGTTGATGGTTCTATTCAGCTGCAGGGGAACTGCCATGGCGGCTGTAAGAGAGGGGCAGGGCCAGGCGCAGGCCGGGGGGTTTATCCGTTCTGAGCCCCTCGACCCCAGCTGTGCATATCTGACAGCCCTGCCTCGCTCACAGCCGCTGTCCCAGAGGGAACAAAGCCCAGGAGAGAAGGTTCTCTGTCGGCTCAGGGGAAGCACCATGCAGGGGTGCAGCACCCTCGTGTTGCAGCCAAAGTGATAAACGGGCCTTGCTTAGCGCAGCTCTCCGTGCAAAAACCTCCGTGGCTGCAAGGATCTCAAGCCTCGACTCTGAGCGCTCGATGGAGCTCCCGCCCAGCCAGCCGAGATTCCCGACCGTCCTGACGTGGCGCTTTCCCTCCCAGCAGCGCCCATGCCCATTGAGTGCCTTTCGCTTGCAGCCGGCTCTAATGCCGGCATCAACCCTGCACTCCAGTTTTTGGCCTCTCTGAGTGTTGCTCACTAGGATAGCCCCGAGAGTGACACCCCCCCACCCCCACCCACCCACCCCCAACCCCCGTGCCGGCTGCCCCCATTGTGTCCATAGGGATAGCGGTTTGCCTGCGGGCATGGTGGGATGGTGTTTCTTCCAGGAACCACATGGGTGGCAGGGTGAGCCCTGGGGGGGCTTGCGCCGCCCGGGCTCACAGCTGGGGAGGCGGATTCCCCGCTCGCAGGGGCTGGGGGCGAGGGGAAGTGTTTTAGGGACGGACCGTGGGGGCCGGAGGGAGGGGTTTGAGGGACGGACGCCGAGGAAGGCCTCATCCCTGCCGAGATGGCTCAGGCCCAGGGCAGGGCTCTTCTCTGGATGCCACGGGGTCGATTGCAAAGGAGCAGGCTGCCCCATGCAGGGAACAGGTGCGTGCCGGGGCTGCCAGGGGCCCTGCCTGCCTGTTCCCAGCCCAGCCCCAGCTGGGGCCAGCCCTGCGCTGCAGCCCTGGGGCCGAGGCGCACGGAGCCGGGCATTGCTGAGGGTGCTGCACCCTGACGGGCCCCGCCGCCAGCTGCCGGCTGCCCTGGGCTGCCCCTCGCTCTCCCCAGCTCTGCCTGCTGCCAGTGCCGGGGTACCACCACGGGGCTTGCCCCCTGCCCACAGCTGCCCTGACCCACATCTGCAGCTGTACGTGGTGCCCACATGGCACAGCTGGGGCGGGGGTGGCAGGTCTCTCTGGTGGCAGCCTGGGACTGGGGGCAAAGCCAAGCCCATCCCTCGCTTGTGATCTTTGTCCCCAGGGAGAGCCAGTGCAGACGTGTGCTGCGCTGGAGAGTGTCCCGCGAGGAGGTGACGGCCGACTGCAGAGCAGCACTGAGACCCGCGCGACAGCAACGGCAGCCGGTGGCCACAGAGCAGCCCAGGGGAGCTGGTTCCCTCGACGGGCCCCAAAGCAGCCTTCCTCAGCCCCTGCTTTTGGTGACATGTGGAGCAGCGCAGGGATGTCTCTCAGGCTTCCAGGCCTGAGGAGGCTTTCCTCCCCAGGGGCACTGTTAGAAATCCTGCTCCCAGGATTAAAGCACCCCTCCCCCCCATGGATCCGAGGCTGTGTATCCAGCCCCCTGGAGCTGGGTACAGGTGCCCTGAGCGGTCTCTCAGGGAGGATGGGGCCACCTGCCTGGTGGCTCTGACACAGAAATGATGAGCTGAAGCCCTGTGATGGTGGCTGGCCGGCTCAAAGCCTCCGAGTGCCTCAGCCTCTGTCCCCAGGAGCGTTTATCCCAGGCCCTGTTTCAGGGTGCGAAGATGGGTGCCGGTGATGTCCTGGTGCCTCCGTCTGGCTCCCACTTCAAGGTTGTGATGCCTGAGGTCAGGAACCACCTGAAGGCCTTGGCAGAGATCTCAAGGGACTTTGTGTTCCATCTAGTGTTGCCTTAGGGCTACAATGTGCTGTGGTTTGGGGGCAACAAGGTTATGGTATGCCAGAGGTCAGGCGAGTTAGTGTCAAAGTGTGTTATTGTTATGGACAGAATCTGGGTTTGTTGGCCCTGCGTTCCTGGGGTTATGGCATTTTTATCTTATCTTGTGAACTGTGTGGTGGGTTTCTTTGTGGAGAGTGCCTTTTTTCACCTCTATTGCCTTTGTGGGGTTTGGATGGGGGCCTTTGGTTTGTGTACAGAGTTTCTTCTGGTTGTTTTTCTGCTGTACTGTTGGATGGTGGTGTTTTTTCTGTCTTGAAACCATCGTTACTGGTCTAATATATCTCCTGCAGGTCAGGCAGTGTCACTTCTGGTGTGGTCTGACTCATTTCTGGTGAGTTGGTAGGTAGGTATGGAGGACTTGTGGTCCCTCCATGGAGGATGACTGCTAGAGGACTAAGAGGCAGATCTGTGGAGGGGTGAGAGGACTGCTGGCCCATAAGCAGTGACTGTCAGAGGACTAAGCGTACTTGAATTTACGTGGGCTTCCAAATTCATGGTTGTTTCTCCTGCCTTGCGGAAGAGCCATGGGAAGTCACCAGCCACACGGAAGGACAAGGGGTTTCCCAAGGCTACGTGGCTTTTTGGGGTTTGCTTTTGAGTAAGAAAGTCTTGTCTCTACATGAGCGCAACTGTGAACGGTCAATTTTGCTGACTTTAGAGAGCAGGGAGCTGCACTTTTCTGATGTGCCTCACATGGCTGTAAGGACAGAGTGAGAACCAGCAAGAGGATTCCTTCCTGTCACCTTCTCCAGGGGAACAGTGCTGCACTTACCCACAAGGTGAGCTCTGGTTCTGCATGAGTGCACAAGTTTTTGGTCAATTTTCTCACCACAGGAAGCAGGGAGCAGAACTTTTGCTCTGTGCCTCATCACATGGCTTCCAGGTCAGGGTGAGAAACAGCCAGAGAATTCCTCCCTGTCACCTTCTCCAGGGGAGCACTGCTGCACTTTGTCAAGGTGAGTTTTTTTGGGCTGTACATGATTGCCAATGAAAAGAGGTCAATTTTCTCACCACACAAAGCAGGGAGAAGAACTTTTGCTCAGTGCCTGACAGGGCTACCAGGGCAGGGTGAGAAGCAGCAAGAGGATTCCTTCCTGGAACCTTCTCCAGGGGAGCCATGCTGCCCTTTCCCAAAATGTATTTTTTTTTGGCTCTGCATGAGTGCAAAAGGTTTTGGTCAATTTTCCACCACAGAAAGCAGGGAGCAGAACTTTTATGATGTGCGTCATATGTCTGCCAGGGCAGGTTGAGAAGCAGCAAGAGGATTCCTTTCTGGCACCTTCTCCAGGGGAATTTCCCAGTTCCCGAGAGACTGCTGGTGCCGGCTGCAAGGGCGCTCCCAGACAAAGGGTGGTCCTGTGTGATGCTGGGGTTGGAATTGTCTCATTAAGGCTTTGCAGTGACAATTTGGTGCTTCGCTCCTATTGCTCTTTTATCATATCGCTCACAGTAACTGCCACTGGTTCCTTTTATCATATTGCATGCTATTTTCTTTTATTGCAATATAAGAAACTGCATTTGATATATTCCATTATTTGATATACTTGATAGATTTGATTATATTTGATCTGGAGTTCAGCTTTGCTGTGTATCCAGTCAGCCAGCAAAACAAAATTCGGCATAGTCGGCAGCGTACGAAGTAAAACTCTCTCTATTTAGGAAAAAAAAAATGTTCCTCGACTTGCTATTGTCAGGTGGGAACCATTGCCTTATGGTGTTTGGGCCAGAGTGGTCTGGTGGTGCTGGGCAGTTGGGCCATGCCAGGGACAGAGGGACGGGGGCAGGGGAGGGGGCGGGGGGAAGGGGTTTAGGGACGGACGGGTGGGAATTGATGAAGGAATTTAGGGATGGACCGGGGTGTGGGGGTGTTTGTGGGTATGGGGGGGTGGTGGGGGTGTGTGTGTGCCCCACCCCGCAGCTCCCCTCGACTGCTTCCTCCTCACCAGCACCTGCTCAGCACCCCAGAGGGGCTTCCCGGAGAGTTCCCGGAGAGCCGGGGAAGGGGCTGTCCTGCACCGCCCCTCCAGACGGGCGCCGCGCAGGCAGACCCCCGAGCCCCGCCGAGGGAGGGCAGCGCCGCTGGCCGCCCCCCTCCCGCCACGTCTCCTCACCTGCGCCCCGCGCCTCGCGCAGCCAGCGACCCCGACCGCCGCTCCCACGCGCGCACAGCTGGCGGGAAGAGGCGGGCCCCTCGGCCTCGTGCCCAGCATAGGCTTCGCTGCAGGCCTACGAGAGGTAAAGCCGGTCCCGGGGCACCATCCTGGTGAAGAAGAGAGAAGTGCGTGACCTGCCAACACAGGGGTGGCCCCGCCCCCATGCGCCCTTTGGTCGGTTGCTATGGGAACGAGTCGGGCTGTTCCCCTGGCAACCGGCTGACAAAGGGCACACAGGGGAGGGACCACCCGTATGTTGGGAGGTCACACACATCTCTTCTTGACCACGATGGCAGCAGGCCCCTCGGCCTCGTGCCCAGCACAGGCTTAGCTGCGGGCCTACTAGAGGTAAAGCCAGCTTGGGGTGTCCCCCTTTCCAAGAGGCTTCTTAGGTTGCACATCCTCTGCCTTCCTAACGAGGAGCTCTGGTTTTGATGCCCACTGTGCTATCAGGAAAAATCCCCCCTCAGTTTCTGTGTGGTTCAGCAAGAGAACAGGGCAGCAGACTGGCCCTGTAGGCGCTTCTCAAGAGGCCGGCTGGAAAAGTGCTCAGGAAACACGTCATTTGCCTTCCTGGAGGGACTTGTGTGCATCTTGAGTGGTGCTGGTAACAGTGTTGCCTCCTCTGTCTCTTCCAGTGGCATACCCGGATTGTGTGTGTGCGTGGGAAGTCGACGATGAGCTCGGTGGCAGTTTTGAGCCAGGAGAGCTTTGCCAAACACCGCAGTGGCTTGACGCAGCAGCAGGTGAAAGGTGAGAAGACACAGCTGAGTTCCTGTGATGTGCCTCTAAATAGAGACTGCGCAGGCAAGGTGCCTTGCTGTTAGCCAAGCTCGCTCCACGCCTCCGGCTCCCCCTAAGTGTCCAGGCACGGCGTTTGCCATTCCTAGGCTGGCGGCCTGCCAGACCCTGGCTTTCCACCAACAGGAGCACATCGGTGGTGCTGCACAGTGCAGGGCCAGGCGGAGGCAAGCCTCAGATCTTCACAGAGCTCTGGCTAGCAACGCTGTCAGCCGTGGGGCAGGGCATGTGCAAGCAGGGGTCATTGGGCTGCAAGAGAGCCTCGTGGGATCAGTGTGCTGGATTGTCACCTCCTCCTTTGCTCAGCCACGTGCTGGGGAAAGTCAGTATAACCGTATTGGCTGACTCACTGATGGGTCTCGGCACCCATTCTCCAGCTGCGAGCTGGCCCGCTTGGCACAGCCCAGTGCCCAGCTGAGTCGAACATAAGCTACAGGCTTTCCCTGGACTCTGCCCCAACTAGAGTGCTTCTGCTTCTCTCTGCCTTCTTCCTGGGCATGTGTCTGTCCTGTCCCCTTCTGACCTACAGCCTTGCTGTGTCCCTTTGATTTCTTTCTCCTTGGCCTGTTGTCCCCTGATGAAGCTCCTCTCAACAAAGCTGGCGATAATGTGCTGTGTTTGCTGCCACCATTCACTTGCACGGTTGCTTCCTGCATCCATAGCAGCACCTACTGCAGTCTGTGCTGTGCTGAGCTCAGCTGAGCTCCAGACTCGGCTGCTCTCCACAAGCATAACTGTAGCAGGGTGAATAGTAGTGCACAAGTCCTTTGTTGTCCCTCTTTGATGATGCCTCAATAGAGTTGCACTGCCTATGAATGGGGGCGTTTCTGTGGGGAGAGCATCTCATTGGCCTTGTTTGCTTCACCCCAGTAACAGCTTTAAACTCGGAAGAAGAGAAGGATCCTCCCACCTACGAGGAAGCCTTCCCTGCGCTCCCTGAGAAAGCACCATGTTTGGAAGCTGCCCGGGAACCTGCTGAGCCCTGGAGCAAAATCCGGCCAATAAAGGCTTCTGTCATCACTCAGGTTGGTGGGAGTGGGTGTCTTATCTCCCTCCTTTTCATCCCTCCAAAAAGTAGGTGAAGCGAAGCTTTCCCTGGAGTATGAAATCCCTTAGTGTGCCAGAGTAACTGCCTCTTTGCTGTCCTTTGCCCTGGGGCACAAGGAAGACTGCGGCTGAATGCTAGGACGGCTCTGGAGGGGGAGGGATGTGTTGAAAACTGCCCAGACAAAGCTCTGCATCCCTGTTGCACAGTCAGCTGGAACAGGCCTGAAGGGAGGATTGCAGAGGGAGGCACTGACAATCAAAAGCACACTGACACCTTGCTGTGCCCTGCTTGTGTCTGTCCCGTGGCTGAGCAGGTGTTCCATGTGCCACTGGAGGAGAGGAAATACAAGGACATGGATCAGTTGGGAGAAAGCAAGCAGGCCAAGATCTGCCTTGACATCATGCAGAAGACGGGAGCTCACCTGGAGCTGTCTCTCGCAAAGGACCAGGGCCTTTCGATCGTGGTCTCTGGCAAGCCGGAAGCAGTCACGAAGGCTCGGAAGCAGATTGTCGCTCGACTGCAGACTCAGGTGAGGGCATCTAACTGTTTCTGCCTTCATCTTTGCTCTTCCCCAAGACTCGCAAATGCTTTGAGACCCTTGGGCCCATGTGCTTGTAAGCCAAAGAGGTGTGTTGTTACATGACTAATTCAGCTTTGCCATACGTTTTCAAAGCACCCAATTGGCAATTTGGAATGGGAATGAGGCTTAAAATAGGGTTCCAAGGTAATTACAGGCCGTGGTGTTGCATGAAGCGTGGAGTCTGCGATCTCTGGAACATTTGAGTTGCAACCAGTGACTTTGTGCTGAGGTGCTGGTGCTGGAGGGGGTGCAGGAGCCTCACACACAAAGCTAGTAGTGTGTGAGAACGGGACTGTGCTTTTCCTGAAGCCCTTCAGAGAAGAACGTGGAAGGCTGGGAGAAAGAAAAGTAGAGAAAAGGAAGTCCTGCCAAAAGCCAAAAGCTTCGGGTCAGGGTTCTGCCTTGTGTAGCTCAAGGCACACTGGTAAGGAGCCACAACCCTGTTGTTTCGGTTGCTTCAGTCCTCTAGGTTTTGATCTCTTACCTTAAGGTTCTTGAGCTCATAGTCAAGGTGGTAGCTCTTGTTAGGATGTATCGCAGCCAGGTGTTGCAGTGTGTTTTAAAGTATAATGCCAAAGGTAGGTAATGCGATGTTAATACCATGTCTGCTTAGTGCTGTTCAGCCCCTGTGTCATACCCTGCCAGAGGAAAGAGAAAGGAACAAAACCCTACATCCACAATGTGCATCTGAAAAATCAGTTCAGGTCGTGCCGCCACAGATCCATGAGCCACTGTTCCCAAATATACCTCCTACTGCCCTGGCCCCAGGTCTGGAAGGTGTGTCTGTATTCCAGCTTCTCTTAGGCTTGGCTGGCTTCAGGACAGGAACACAGAGCTGAAAAGTCACACCGAGTGATCTTTTCTTCATCTTTCATTTTTCCATTATAGCTTGAATGTTCATTGTCTGATTGCTGTTAGTGGTTACCTAATCACAGGGACCAGGAGCACGATAGCAGTCATCAGCTACCAGACCTGTACAAACTCAGTGAGAAGGGAAGAAGTCAGGAAGCCCTTGTATAGACCAGCCCTTTAACGGTAGATTGAGAAGGACCCCTTTTGCATGTGGGGCCTTCTAGAAGCAGTCCCAGGAGCAGCACGTGCTACACTTGAAGACGCCTTAGCACTTAAGTAGCGGTGAGCATCTGCTAGCTGCCTGCCTCCTGCAGTAGGTTTCTGGTGTTGAATTTCTCTTTCCTAGGAGTCATACTGTATGCCTTGTTCTCTGTAGCCTTGGCAGCAGGTGTCAGAGTTCAGATAAACTCCAGCTGTGCGCTGTCATCTCAGTTGTTGTCTGGTGTCTTACACTGGAGGAGAGGCACCTCCTCGTCTGTGTCGGAAGGCCTTTGCTAATTCAGGGTACCGCTCCTGTGCAAACAGAAGGGTTTTGAGGGAAAGGTGGGGTCTATACTCCTGGCACGGAGGCGCTGTAGATCAACTGGTACAGTGTCAGCCCTCAGACAGAGTGTGCTGGGAAGGCGTTGTGTTTGCTCTGAGGAGCAGTACCACTGAGCAGCGTCTACCTTGCTTTCCCTGGCTCTGTTCCTGTGGATCTGCCAGTGCAGGCAAGGCTTTTCACAGATGCTTGGTTCTTCTGCTGCAGGCTTCGGCAACAGTTGCCATCCCCAAGGAGCACCACCGTTTTGTCATTGGAAAGAAGGGTGAGAAGCTGCAGGACCTGAAGCTCAAAACTGCAACCAAAATGCAGGTCCCCCGCCCAGATGACCCCAGCAACCAGATCAAGATCAGCGGCACTAAAGAAGGGATTGAGAAGGCCCGGCACGAGATCCTGCTTATCTCCGCTGAGCAGGTACCTCAGTACTGTGATCTCTCTCATGGCATTGGCTGCTCAGCCATTTTGCTTCCCCGTGGTGTAGTCGGAGTTTGCAGCCACCGTGGCTACAGTCAGTGGCTAACGTTAGTCTGAACGGAGACGTGTGCTGTGCCACTCGCTGGCTGTGTGACCACCGCTGCCAGGTCCTGAAACTTCTTGTGCTGCGTTTTGTCCATCTCTGAAGCCAAAACAAGCATTTGATAGTTGAAGCGACGCGTCTTAGGTGCCAGCTGAGATAAGGCAGGAGATCACAGGGGTGAATATCGTAAACAAGGAGCAGCAGCAGCAACCGTATTTGTAGATTGAAAGAGGTGGAGATCTACAAGCCCGCAAACTGAGAAGGTTGCTTGGGCCAGAGTGTCAGGCAGGACACCCCTGGGAACTTAGCTGTGCCTGGCAGAGACTGTAATATAGAGGGCAGTTCCCACCAAGGTCTGTTGTGGGCTCTTCCAGGGTAAGCGTGCCGTGGAGCGGCTGGACGTGGAGAAAGTGTACCACCCTTTCATTGCTGGCCCTTACAACAAGCTGGTGAGGGAGCTCATGCAGGACACAGGGACGCGCATCAACATTCCTCCACCCAGTGTCAACAAGACCGAGATAGTCTTCACCGGAGAAAAGGAGCAGCTAGCCCGGGCTGTGGCTCGAGTTAAGAAGATCTATGAGGAGAAGGTACGCATGGTCCATAAAGCTTCCCACCTTCCCCTGGCACCTGCTCCTAGGCACTCTTCCCTTCTTGTTCTACTTTTGTGCATCCCTCGGTTGCATCTGGCTCAGCAGCCCTTGCAGTACATGACCCCGAATCCTACCGTTTCCTCACTCGGCAGAGTGGGAGCTGGGCTGATACTATCCGGGAGGTGACAGATTTCTCGCTTTTCTGTACCGTGGGAATTAGCAGGCCTCCAAGAGCTCCCCTGGCTCTTGTTCACACCGGGGCTACTAAGGAAGGAAAGAAGTGTGAAGTCTACAGCGGTGGCCAGCTGACAGTATCAAAGTTGCTACCTAAGTAGAAGTTGCTGAAGAGCGAATGTCACTCCAGTTTATTTCCCACAGACAACGCTGCTGTGAATATCCTTGTTGTGGGTTGCTGGGCTGTTTTTCCTCGTGGTTAGGTCTGTATTTGTACCGGTCTGGATTTCAACTATCGGCTTATAGCCTGCACAGTGTTGCATCACAGCACTGCCTGGGAGACGGCTGGGAGTTGAACCCTGTTGTCCAGCGGGGGGACGGGGATGACGACAACGACATGCCTGTGTGTGTGTGTGGTCTCTTCCATGCCGTGTCCCAGGGAGCTTGACACAGCATGCTAGTTTTGTACTTCCCCTGTGAATTTTTGAGCACAAGGCTTTCTGTAGGCAGGGGCCCAAGGGGTGCTAGGGTACTGCCGAGCCACTGTGCTCAGCTTGGCTTTGCTCTTTGCTGGGTGCAGAGTCTGACTGCATCTTGTGCCTCTTCCTGTCGCTCTTGTCCTTCCCCGCCCCCTTGTGATTGACGCCTCAGTGTCTCTGCCCCTACAGAAAAAGAAGACTACTACTATTGCAGTGGAGGTGAAGAAGTCCCAGCACAAGTATGTCATCGGCCCCAAGGGGAATTCCCTGCAGGAGATCTTGGAGAAGACTGGAGTCTCTGTCGAGATCCCACCCATTGACAGTAGCTCGGAGACGCTGATACTGCGAGGCGAGCCTGAAAAACTGGGGCAAGCATTGACTGAAGTCTTTGCAAAGGTACTGACAAGATGGGCTAGGCCTCCTTTGAAGGTCCCATGAAGATACATTTGTGAGCACTGACGGGTGTAGCGGGGGTGCTCTCTCTTGGGCCATTAGAGGTGCAGCTTAGAAGTCAATACCGGAGGTGCAGCATGGGAATTGGAACTGAATTGTTGTGAAGGCCTCTTCCAGTTTGTCCATCAAACAGCTTCTCTGTTTTTCTGTCTCTCAGGCCAACAGTTTTACCGTCTCCTCGGTCTCTGCCCCCTCTTGGCTTCATCGTTTCATTATTGGAAAGAAAGGACAGAACCTGGCCAAAATAACTCAGCAGGTGCCAAAGGTATGGATGAGCTGGTTAGCTTAGCACCCCCGGCGTAGAAAAAGGTTTAGTCCAGTTCACTCGTCACGGGAGAGAGAGGTGTATTCTAGCGTGGGTAAACCCAGGGGGAAATGACACAGATCTTTGCTGTTCAAGGGAACCCTCTCTTTTACTGCTGCAAACACTGCTCATCCTATGTTATTGTCATGGGTTGAGCCCTTCCAAGGAAGCTTTATGTGGTGCTGTTTTGAGAACTGATGTAGCAGGATACCTGGAAATGCTGAGTGCAGCAAGGCTTCTCCCTGGTGAGTTAGACGGTATCTAGATAAAGGCTAGATGAGTAAACTTCTCCAAAGCCCTTGCAGAAACCGGGACAGCACCAGAGCCTTGGGCTCTAGGCACTGCCATATGGCTGACATCGTTAAGTTACTGACTTGGGAAATTGTGGGGATTTTGTTTGGGCTTTTTGGGAAGAGGCGCATCTCTTAGTGGCAGGGATCGATGGTGTAGGCCTGACCAAGAGCATTGGCCTGGCTTGGATCTTGGCAAATTCTTAAGAGATTCATTGTCTTTCACCTCAAGGTTCGCATCAAATTCACTGGAGGAGAGGATAACATCACTTTGGAAGGGCCTACAGAAGATGTGCATGTGGCCCAGGAACAGATTGAAGCCACAGTCAAGGAACTGATGAGCTGGAGTTACTAGTTCCAGTAAGAAACTGGGGGAAGAAGGGGCAGCAGAGCAGAGGGGCCCCTGCTTAGGGCCCTGCTTAGGGCCAGAAAAAATTAGAACTTGTTTTTTGGCAATTGTTCATTGAAACACGTACTTTGTGTGCTAACGCAAACTGTCAGCATTCCTAGAGTTGTATGTAACATGCTGCCTGTGTGGCTGAGGGCTGCCCGGCAAGTGTGATGTGTGTGAGAGACACAGTTCAACTGTGAAGTGAGTGGGGGGTCCCGATCTGCGTTTCCGTGTTCCCCGCGAGGGGGCCGGCCAGAGACGGACGAAGCGATTGAAAAGTCGACGTATGAAGTGGTGGAATGCACTATTAGATATTAGAACGGGGAACTGTGGACCAAACACTAGAACGAATGTCATTTGGGAAAAGCACGAACGCGGGGCCCCAGGTCAGTAAAGGGGAGTCAGAGGCCTTGGGAATACAGCCTATTAAACCCTGTTCCACAGGCAGTAACGTAACATTTGAGAACCGAACGGCAAGTCAGGAAGATCCTTTCTTGCTGTGGCAGGCTGCTTGTGTAAGGCTTTTATTGTCTGCCGAGGCTGCTGGAGTAAATGAAGAGAACCAGTCCTTTGGGCGGGAGTGCTGAGGCAAGGCACTTTGTAAAGCGTTCCCCAAAGCAAGGGCAACCAAGTCACGCCTCGTCCTGGCTTTGTGGCTTTAGCAGTGCTTCCTGGCTCTTATTGTTGCAGGTGCTGTTTTCCTGCCTGAAGCCCTGGGGCTCCTGGGTAGCCGCCACCCCCCCAGCCCGCAGCTGCTGTCCTCAATAAAATGATCTTTCCTCTCTTCTGACTACGTCTGCCATGTGATAATTGGGGACTGGGCAGATATTGTTTGGTGGTGCGTCCTAGGGGAGGACTTTGGGATCATCCCTTGGCCCAGACTCCTTGCCAGTGGGCATCACGGCTGAGCTTTATGACTCACAGCACAGTCACACAGGGAGGTGGGGGCCGGATGGCACCTCTGGAGGTGTCACTGTCCCCTCAGCTCCTGCTCGGATTCTGGCTAAGGCACAGCCTGTGCTCAGGCTCGATGGATGCTCCACTGGGGAGCAGCGCCATTAGCTCAGAGCCGGGACAACACGCAGGCAGACACGGTGCCGCCGCTGACCATCACCTGCAGCTCGCTGTCCCCTGCGGCCGTCATCCCTGCACACTGACTGATGGGCAGTTTCTCCAGATGCCCACGCTCAGGGCAACGGTATAAAGCAAACTGCCACGCTGGCCACTACAAATACGTCGGCTCGCCCAAAAAGCTTTTCCAGCAGCTCCAACAGCAGCCGGACTGCTGAGGCTTTTGTGCGTCCCAGTGTGATACGGGAGACGCCCGCACCCTGATGGAGGACGAAGGATGAGCACTCTCACCATCAACCAGCTAACTGTTGCTCATAGGCTGCTGTGGTTCAAGCGGGGCCGCCAGCTGTGCAACACACAGCTGCTCGCTCCCTCCCTCCCTCCCTCCCTCCCTCCCTCCCCAGGGGGGATGGCAGGGAGAACTGGGAGGCTCAAAGGGAGAAAACTCGTAGGCTGAGGCCAAGGCTTTGATGTGTGCAGGGGAACGTGCTGGTGCCGTTTGTGATTGAAAACTGCGGGGACATCTTTGGGGAGGAGGTGGCCGGCCCCTCCCCTCCATCAGCCGAGGAGGTGCCAGCACCTGTGGACAGGTGCACAGGTATGAGGAGGGGCTGAGGGTTTTCAAAATCTGGGGCTTCTGGTCCAATTCCTTATTGTGCTGCTGGTGGATTTTGGTTTAGGTGTTGTCCACTTCCACGAGGTCACTTTGCTGCACGTGCTTTTGTGTTCCATGGGTGCGTTTGGAAGATCAAAGGAGCCGTGCAGGTGAAGCAAACGCAGAGCCCCAGGCAAAAGACTTCTTGCACACAGCACCCTCTCTGCTCATCCTCTACAAAGAAGCAGGGGCAGGTATGGTGGTGAAATCAGAAATAGTAGAGGGATGTCAGGCCAAGAAACACTGACGCGTTTCTCATGTATGACAGTAGTTTCTGATAGGTCCAAGCAGCTGCTGTGCCTCCTCCTGTCATTAGATCTCTTGTCTGTTTGACTTTTCCCACCCTCTAATGATAGAGAAGAAAAACCAGAAAGGTTGTTTCTCAGATGCATTGGGAATGTGCTTAATCAATCTAAATACCTACAAGAAGTCAAATACAAAATTGCAGATTTAAAAATAAAAGGCTCACGCCCCAGAATGGGATAATGTTGCCCAGGGGATAACGGCAGAACCGTGTCCCAGGAAGGCAGAAGCAAGCCCAGCAGAACGAAGCTGGCAAGGGTCTGTCCTACCCTCCAAGGCCCCTCCAGTTTGTGGTGCCCCAGCCCGCAAGAAGGGGCAGCCCATCATCCCAATTCATCAGAGCTCCTGAAGCCTATCTTGCGACCGTGCAAAATATGGATAATGCAAAGCAACCAAAGGGATCTTATTTGAGGAGCTAAGGTAGCAATTTGGAAAACGGTAGCTTACTACTCCAGGTGTCTTGCCACCTTTCAACTTCAACCTTTCCGGTTCAGGCACTTGTACCTTTGCCTCCAACCACCCCCGAGAGCACAGCAGACTCCTCGGTAGACCCGCAACAGCTGATGAGCCTTTCAGAGGAAAGAAGGTAAAATGAGCTCCCTTTGTTTAAAATGAGAACTGATTCCAGCTGATCGTGGTTTTACCTCTCTAATAACACTGTGGAATATCAAGGTTTGCAGGGTCTTTCGTTTCGGGAAAATGAAAAGCAGAAAAGAAACAGAAAGGGAAAACAGGTCTCTGGAGAAGAGGCTGAAAGTACACCAGAAGAGAAAAGGAGAGAAGAAAAGCTTTTCGAGATCAACCGCTGAAAAAATTCAGGAAGGTCAAGAAGCCCAGGTGTATCCAGACACTGCTGTCCATCTCTCAAAACTCTGAACACTGCACTAAGTGCATGAACTATTTTTAGCGTGCACAAAGATGGCCCCGGATAGGAAGCAGACACCTGCCTTTTGGAAAAAAATGCGTGTCAGCAGGAAACTGCCGTTCCCAATGTTGCAGGTTTGGTTTTGCACTTACTGAAGTACTGTTTGCTCAAGGGTAAGCAGACACCTCGCCACAAGAGCCTCGACCCTTAGCTATTTACCTAGCTACCGAAATAAAGAGGCAAAGTAAGTCCCGCTGTTCTGTCCATGTTAGCAATCCTCACGCTGCCCTGTATCATCTGGATCCCAAATATGCAGCAACGTTGTTCCAGGTCACTACATACGCTTTAGATGCTGGCCCTTTTTCAAAAGGCCGCGGTTCACCTGAGGTAATTTGGGGGCGGGTGGTGGTGTTTGTGGTGGTGGTGTGTGTATTGGGATGGACACTTTTTAGTTTCTTACTTCTTCTTCCCTTACCAGTAAACAGAGGTCTATTTCTCAAGATCTTGAGAAATGTCCTGAAAAAAAGTGTTTGTGACTTTTTTGTATATAGATGAATACTCTTTTAATGTACACTATTTCACTGTTGCTAGAAGTACTATATTCCACTTCACGTGGCTTGCTTCAGTGACAGCCTTGTACCGTAAATTCATATCGTGTACCCCCTTTTTCTTGGGGTCCACAAGTTGCGATGCCTGCAGTTTGTAGTCCCTGCATGCACAGGCTATCTGCCCTGGCTGAAACCTGACAGGATAACAAACGGTGATTGCTTCAGGCAGCTTCCCTATGCAGATGTCCCCAGAACCCCTTTGGAAGAGTAACCCAGAGAGGGTGCTTCAGGGAAACCACAGGCACTTCCAAAGCACGGAACTAATGAGCAGGACATGCACGGGAGAGTCTGTGTTTAGTAGCCACCTTATAGCTTGAAGTGAGCGATTCTTATTTGCTTTCCAAATCCATTTTCCTCCTGCCTAACCCAATTGGAAGAGTGAGTCCCACCGCATTTTTTTGTGATGTACTGAATGTATTCTTTTTTAAAAGCAGGTGCCACCTTCTTGGCTTTGTTTCACGCTTTGTGCTGTCCCCTTTTTCTGTGTACAAGAAACCCCACTGAAGACAGAGCGTTGATGGTTCTATTCAGCTGCAGGGGAACTGCCATGGCGGCTGTAAGAGAGGGGCAGGGCCAGGCGCAGGCCCGGGGGTTTATCCGTTCTGAGCCCCTCGACCCCAGCTGTGCATATCTGACAGCCCTGCCTCGCTCACAGCCGCTGTCCCAGAGGGAACAAAGCCCAGGAGAGAAGGTTCTCTGTCGGCTCAGGGGAAGCACCATGCAGGGGTGCAGCACCCTCGTGTTGCAGCCAAAGTGATAAACGGGCCTTGCTTAGCGCAGCTCTCCGTGCAAAAACCTCCGTGGCTGCAAGGATCTCAAGCCTCGACTCTGAGCGCTCGATGGAGCTCCCGCCCAGCCAGCCGAGATTCCCGACCGTCCTGACGTGGCGCTTTCCCTCCCAGCAGCGCCCATGCCCATTGAGTGCCTTTCGCTTGCAGCCGGCTCTAATGCCGGCATCAACCCTGCACTCCAGTTTTTGGCCTCTCTGAGTGTTGCTCACTAGGATAGCCCCGAGAGTGACACCCCCCCACCCCCACCCCCCCACCCCCAACCCCCGTGCCGGCTGCCCCCATTGTGTCCATAGGGATAGCGGTTTGCCTGCGGGCATGGTGGGATGGTGTTTCTTCCAGGAACCACATGGGTGGCAGGGTGAGCCCTGGGGGGGCTTGCGCCGCCCGGGCTCACAGCTGGGGAGGCGGATTCCCCGCTCGCAGGGGCTGGGGGCGAGGGGAAGTGTTTTAGGGACGGACCGTGGGGGCCGGAGGGAGGGGTTTGAGGGACGGATGCCGAGGAAGGCCTCATCCCTGCAGAGATGGCTCAGGCCCAGGGCAGGGCTCTTCTCTGGATGCCACGGGGTCGATTGCAAAGGAGCAGGCTGCCCCATGCAGGGAGCAGGTGCGTGCCGGGGCTGCCAGGGGCCCTGCCTGCCTGTTCCCAGCCCAGCCCCAGCTGGGGCCAGCCCTGCGCTGCAGCCCTGGGGCCGAGGCGCACGGAGCCGGGCATTGCTGAGGGTGCTGCACCCTGACGGGCCCCGCCGCCAGCTGCCGGCTGCCCTGGGCTGCCCCTCGCTCTCCCCAGCTCTGCCTGCTGCCAGTGCCGGGGGCACCGCCACGGGGCTTGCCCCCTGCCCACAGCTGCCCTGACCCACATCTGCAGCTGTACGTGGTGCTCACATGGCACAGCTGGGGCGGGGGTGGCAGGTCTCTCTGGTGGCAGCCTGGGACTGGGGGCAAAGCCAAGCCCATCCCTCGCTTGTGATCTTTGTCCCCAGGGAGAGCCAGTGCAGACGTGTGCTGCGCTGGAGAGTGTCCCGCGAGGAGGTGACGGCC
The DNA here is from genome assembly GCF_963210335.1 of Falco punctatus. Classification (NCBI taxonomy): domain Eukaryota; kingdom Metazoa; phylum Chordata; class Aves; order Falconiformes; family Falconidae; genus Falco; species Falco punctatus. The sequence goes on from NW_027660309.1 coordinate 637,217, forward strand.
GACTGCAGAGCAGCACTGAGACCCGCGCGACAGCAACGGCAGCCGGTGGCCACAGAGCAGCCCAGGGGAGCTGGTTCCCTCGACGGGCCCCAAAGCAGCCTTCCTCAGCCCCTGCTTTTGGTGACATGTGGAGCAGCGCAGGGATGTCTCTCAGGCTTCCAGGCCTGAGGAGGCTTTCCTCCCCAGGGGCACTGTTAGAAATCCTGCTCCCAGGATTAAAGCACCCCTCCCCCCCATGGATCCGAGGCTGTGTATCCAGCCCCCTGGAGCTGGGTACAGGTGCCCTGAGCGGTCTCTCAGGGAGGATGGGGCCACCTGCCTGGTGGCTCTGACACAGAAATGATGAGCTGAAGCCCTGTGATGGTGGCTGGCCGGCTCAAAGCCTCCGAGTGCCTCAGCCTCTGTCCCCAGGAGCGTTTATCCCAGGCCCTGTTTCAGGGTGCGAAGATGGGTGCCGGTGATGTCCTGGTGCCTCCGTCTGGCTCCCACTTCAAGGTTGTGATGCCTGAGGTCAGGGACCACCTGAAGGCCTTGGCAGAGATCTCAAGGGACTTTGTGTTCCATCTAGTGTTGCCTTAGGGCTACAATGTGCTGTGGTTTGGGGGCAACAAGGTTATGGTATGCCAGAGGTCAGGCGAGTTAGTGTCAAAGTGTGTTATTGTTATGGACAGAATCTGGGTTTGTTGGCCCTGCGTTCCTGGGGTTATGGCATTTTTATCTTATCTTGTGAACTGTGTGGTGGGTTTCTTTGTGGAGAGTGCCTTTTTTCACCTCTATTGCCTTTGTGGGGTTTGGATGGGGGCCTTTGGTTTGTGTACAGAGTTTCTTCTGGTTGTTTTTCTGCTGTACTGTTGGATGGTGGTGTTTTTTCTGTCTTGAAACCATCGTTACTGGTCTAATATATCTCCTGCAGGTCAGGCAGTGTCACTTCTGGTGTGGTCTGACTCATTTCTGGTGAGTTGGTAGGTAGGTATGGAGGACTTGTGGTCCCTCCATGGAGGATGACTGCTAGAGGACTAAGAGGCAGATCTGTGGAGGGGTGAGAGGACTGCTGGCCCATAAGCAGTGACTGTCAGAGGACTAAGCGTACTTGAATTTACGTGGGCTTCCAAATTCATGGTTGTTTCTCCTGCCTTGCGGAAGAGCCATGGGAAGTCACCAGCCACACGGAAGGACAAGGGGTTTCCCAAGGCTACGTGGCTTTTTGGGGTTTGCTTTTGAGTAAGAAAGTCTTGTCTCTACATGAGCGCAACTGTGAACGGTCAATTTTGCTGACTTTAGAGAGCAGGGAGCTGCACTTTTCTGATGTGCCTCACATGGCTGTAAGGACAGAGTGAGAACCAGCAAGAGGATTCCTTCCTGTCACCTTCTCCAGGGGAACAGTGCTGCACTTACCCACAAGGTGAGCTCTGGTTCTGCATGAGTGCACAAGTTTTTGGTCAATTTTCTCACCACAGGAAGCAGGGAGCAGAACTTTTGCTCTGTGCCTCATCACATGGCTTCCAGGTCAGGGTGAGAAACAGCCAGAGAATTCCTCCCTGTCACCTTCTCCAGGGGAGCACTGCTGCACTTTGTCAAGGTGAGTTTTTTTGGGCTGTACATGATTGCCAATGAAAAGAGGTCAATTTTCTCACCACACAAAGCAGGGAGAAGAACTTTTGCTCAGTGCCTGACAGGGCTACCAGGGCAGGGTGAGAAGCAGCAAGAGGATTCCTTCCTGGAACCTTCTCCAGGGGAGCCATGCTGCCCTTTCCCAAAATGTATTTTTTTTTGGCTCTGCATGAGTGCAAAAGGTTTTGGTCAATTTTCCACCACAGAAAGCAGGGAGCAGAACTTTTATGATGTGCGTCATATGTCTGCCAGGGCAGGTTGAGAAGCAGCAAGAGGATTCCTTTCTGGCACCTTCTCCAGGGGAATTTCCCAGTTCCCGAGAGACTGCTGGTGCCGGCTGCAAGGGCGCTCCCAGACAAAGGGTGGTCCTGTGTGATGCTGGGGTTGGAATTGTCTCATTAAGGCTTTGCAGTGACAATTTGGTGCTTCGCTCCTATTGCTCTTTTATCATATCGCTCACAGTAACTGCCACTGGTTCCTTTTATCATATTGCATGCTATTTTCTTTTATTGCAATATAAGAAACTGCATTTGATATATTCCATTATTTGATATACTTGATAGATTTGATTATATTTGATCTGGAGTTCAGCTTTGCTGTGTATCCAGTCAGCCAGCAAAACAAAATTCGGCATAGTCGGCAGCGTACGAAGTAAAACTCTCTCTATTTAGGAAAAAAAAAATGTTCCTCGACTTGCTATTGTCAGGTGGGAACCATTGCCTTATGGTGTTTGGGCCAGAGTGGTCTGGTGGTGCTGGGCAGTTGGGCCATGCCAGGGACAGAGGGACGGGGGCAGGGGAGGGGGCGGGGGGAAGGGGTTTAGGGACGGACGGGTGGGAATTGATGAAGGAATTTAGGGATGGACCGGGGTGTGGGGGTGTTTGTGGGTATGGGGGGGTGGTGGGTGTGTGTGTGTGCCCCACCCCGCAGCTCCCCTCGACTGCTTCCTCCTCACCAGCACCTGCTCAGCACCCCAGAGGGGCTTCCCGGAGAGTTCCCGGAGAGCCGGGGAAGGGGCTGTCCTGCACCGCCCCTCCAGACGGGCGCCGCGCAGGCAGACCCCCGAGCCCCGCCGAGGGAGGGCAGCGTCGCTGGCCGCCCCCCTCCCGCCACGTCTCCTCACCTGCGCCCCGCGCCTCGCGCAGCCAGCGACCCCGACCGCCGCTCCCACGCGCGCACAGCTGGCGGGAAGAGGCGGGCCCCTCGGCCTCGTGCCCAGCATAGGCTTCGCTGCAGGCCTACGAGAGGTAAAGCCGGTCCCGGGGCACCATCCTGGTGAAGAAGAGAGAAGTGCGTGACCTGCCAACACAGGGGTGGCCCCGCCCCCATGCGCCCTTTGGTCGGTTGCTATGGGAACGAGTCGGGCTGTTCCCCTGGCAACCGGCTGACAAAGGGCACACAGGGGAGGGACCACCCGTATGTTGGGAGGTCACACACATCTCTTCTTGACCACGATGGCAGCAGGCCCCTCGGCCTCGTGCCCAGCACAGGCTTAGCTGCAGGCCTACTAGAGGTAAAGCCAGCTTGGGGTGTCCCCCTTTCCAAGAGGCTTCTTAGGTTGCACATCCTCTGCCTTCCTAACGAGGAGCTCTGGTTTTGATGCCCACTGTGCTATCAGGAAAAATCCCCCCTCAGTTTCTGTGTGGTTCAGCAAGAGAACAGGGCAGCAGACTGGCCCTGTAGGCGCTTCTCAAGAGGCCGGCTGGAAAAGTGCTCAGGAAACACGTCATTTGCCTTCCTGGAGGGACTTGTGTGCATCTTGAGTGGTGCTGGTAACAGTGTTGCCTCCTCTGTCTCTTCCAGTGGCATACCCGGATTGTGTGTGTGCGTGGGAAGTCGACGATGAGCTCGGTGGCAGTTTTGAGCCAGGAGAGCTTTGCCAAACACCGCAGTGGCTTGACGCAGCAGCAGGTGAAAGGTGAGAAGACACAGCTGAGTTCCTGTGATGTGCCTCTAAATAGAGACTGCGCAGGCAAGGTGCCTTGCTGTTAGCCAAGCTTGCTCCATGCCTCCGGCTCCCCCTAAGTGTCCAGGCACGGCGTTTGCCATTCCTAGGCTGGCGGCCTGCCAGACCCTGGCTTTCCACCAACAGGAGCACATCGGTGGTGCTGCACAGTGCAGGGCCAGGCGGAGGCAAGCCTCAGATCTTCACAGAGCTCTGGCTAGCAACGCTGTCAGCCGTGGGGCAGGGCATGTGCAAGCAGGGGTCATTGGGCTGCAAGAGAGCCTCGTGGGATCAGTGTGCTGGATTGTCACTTCCTCCTTTGCTCAGCCAGGTGCTGGGGAAAGTCAGTATAACCGTATTGGCTGACTCACTGATGGGTCTCGGCACCCATTCTCCAGCTGCGAGCTGGCCCGCTTGGCACAGCCCAGTGCCCAGCTGAGTCGAACATAAGCTACAGGCTTTCCCTGGACTCTGCCCCAACTAGAGTGCTTCTGCTTCTCTCTGCCTTCTTCCTGGGCATGTGTCTGTCCTGTCCCCTTCTGACCTACAGCCTTGCTGTGTCCCTTTGATTTCTTTCTCCTTGGCCTGTTGTCCCCTGATGAAGCTCCTCTCAACAAAGCTGGCGATAATGTGCTGTGTTTGCTGCCACCATTCACTTGCACGGTTGCTTCCTGCATCCATAGCAGCACCTACTGCAGTCTGTGCTGTGCTGAGCTCAGCTGAGCTCCAGACTCGGCTGCTCTCCACAAGCATAACTGTAGCAGGGTGAATAGTAGTGCACAAGTCCTTTGTTGTCCCTCTTTGATGATGCCTCAATAGAGTTGCACTGCCTATGAATGGGGGCGTTTCTGTGGGGAGAGCATCTCATTGGCCTTGTTTGCTTCACCCCAGTAACAGCTTTAAACTCGGAAGAAGAGAAGGATCCTCCCACCTACGAGGAAGCCTTCCCTGCGCTCCCTGAGAAAGCACCATGTTTGGAAGCTGCCCGGGAACCTGCTGAGCCCTGGAGCAAAATCCGGCCAATAAAGGCTTCTGTCATCACTCAGGTTGGTGGGAGTGGGTGTCTTATCTCCCTCCTTTTCATCCCTCCAAAAAGTAGGTGAAGCGAAGCTTTCCCTGGAGTATGAAATCCCTTAGTGTGCCAGAGTAACTGCCTCTTTGCTGTCCTTTGCCCTGGGGCACAAGGAAGACTGCGGCTGAATGCTAGGACAGCTCTGGAGGGGGAGGGATGTGTTGAAAACTGCCCAGACAAAGCTCTGCATCCCTGTTGCACAGTCAGCTGGAACAGGCCTGAAGGGAGCATTGCAGAGGGAGGCACTGACAATCAAAAGCACACTGACACCTTGCTGTGCCCTGCTTGTGTCTGTCCCGTGGCTGAGCAGGTGTTCCATGTGCCACTGGAGGAGAGGAAATACAAGGACATGGATCAGTTGGGAGAAAGCAAGCAGGCCAAGATCTGCCTTGACATCATGCAGAAGACGGGAGCTCACCTGGAGCTGTCTCTCGCAAAGGACCAGGGCCTTTCGATCGTGGTCTCTGGCAAGCCGGAAGCAGTCACGAAGGCTCGGAAGCAGATTGTCTCTCAACTGCAGACTCAGGTGAGGGCATCTAACTGTTTCTGCCTTCATCTTTGCTTTTCCCCAAGACTCGCAAATGCTTTGAGACCCTTGGGCCCATGTGCTTGTAAGCCAAAGAGGTGTGTTGTTACATGACTAATTCAGCTTTGCCATACGTTTTCAAAGCACCCAATTGGCAATTTGGAATGGGAATGAGGCTTAAAATAGGGTTCCAAGGTAATTACAGGCCGTGGTGTTGCATGAAGCGTGGAGTCTGCGATCTCTGGAACATTTGAGTTGCAACCAGTGACTTTGTGCTGAGGTGCTGGTGCTGGAGGGGGTGCAGGAGCCTCACACACAAAGCTAGTAGTGTGTGAGAACGGGACTGTGCTTTTCCTGAAGCCCTTCAGAGAAGAACGTGGAAGGCTGGGAGAAAGAAAAGTAGAGAAAAGGAAGTCCTGCCAAAAGCCAAAAGCTTCGGGTCAGGGTTCTGCCTTGTGTAGCTCAAGGCACACTGGTAAGGAGCCACAACCCTGTTGTTTCGGTTGCTTCAGTCCTCTAGGTTTTGATCTCTTACCTTAAGGTTCTTGAGCTCATAGTCAAGGTGGTAGCTCTTGTTAGGATGTATCGCAGCCAGGTGTTGCAGTGTGTTTTAAAGTATAATGCCAAAGGTAGGTAATGCGATGTTAATACCATGTCTGCTTAGTGCTGTTCAGCCCCTGTGTCATACCCTGCCAGAGGAAAGAGAAAGGAACAAAACCCTACATCCACAATGTGCATCTGAAAAATCAGTTCAGGTCGTGCCACCACAGATCCATGAGCCACTGTTCCCAAATATACCTCCTACTGCCCTGGCCCCAGGTCTGGAAGGTGTGTCTGTATTCCAGCTTCTCTTAGGCTTGGCTGGCTTCAGGACAGGAACACAGAGCTGAAAAGTCACACCGAGTGATCTTTTCTTCATCTTTCATTTTTCCATTATAGCTTGAATGTTCATTGTCTGATTGCTGTTAGTGGTTACCTAATCACAGGGACCAGGAGCACGATAGCAGTCATCAGCTACCAGACCTGTACAAACTCAGTGAGAAGGGAAGAAGTCAGGAAGCCCTTGTATAGACCAGCCCTTTAACGGTAGATTGAGAAGGACCCCTTTTGCATGTGGGGCCTTCTAGAAGCAGTCCCAGGAGCAGCACGTGCTACACTTGAAGACGCCTTAGCACTTAAGTAGCGGTGAGCATCTGCTAGCTGCCTGCCTCCTGCAGTAGGTTTCTGGTGTTGAATTTCTCTTTCCTAGGAGTCATACTGTATGCCTTGTTCTCTGTAGCCTTGGCAGCAGGTGTCAGAGTTCCGATAAACTCCAGCTGTGCGCTGTCATCTCAGTTGTTGTCTGGTGTCTTACACTGGAGGAGAGGCACCTCCTCGTCTGTGTCGGAAGGCCTTTGCTAATTCAGGGTACCGCTCCTGTGCAAACAGAAGGGTTTTGAGGGAAAGGTGGGGTCTATACTCCTGGCACGGAGGCGCTGTAGATCAACTGGTACAGTGTCAGCCCTCAGACAGAGTGTGCTGGGAAGGCGTTGTGTTTGCTCTGAGGAGCAGTACCACTGAGCAGCGTCTACCTTGCTTTCCCTGGCTCTGTTCCTGTGGATCTGCCAGTGCAGGCAAGGCTTTGCACAGATGCTTGGTTCTTCTGCTGCAGGCTTCGGCAACAGTTGCCATCCCCAAGGAGCACCACCGTTTTGTCATTGGAAAGAAGGGTGAGAAGCTGCAGGACCTGAAGCTCAAAACTGCAACCAAAATGCAGGTCCCCCGCCCAGATGACCCCAGCAACCAGATCAAGATCAGCGGCACTAAAGAAGGGATTGAGAAGGCCCGGCACGAGATCCTGCTTATCTCCGCTGAGCAGGTACCTCAGTACTGTGATCTCTCTCATGGCATTGGCTGCTCAGCCATTTTGCTTCCCCGTGGTGTAGTCGGAGTTTGCAGCCACCGTGGCTACAGTCAGTGGCTAACGTTAGTCTGAACGGAGACGTGTGCTGTGCCACTCGCTGGCTGTGTGACCACCGCTGCCAGGTCCTGAAACTTCTTGTGCTGCGTTTTGTCCATCTCTGAAGCCAAAACAAGCATTTGATAGTTGAAGCGACGCGTCTTAGGTGCCAGCTGAGATAAGGCAGGAGATCACAGGGGTGAATATCGTAAACAAGGAGCAGCAGCAGCAACCGTATTTGTAGATTGAAAGAGGTGGAGATCTACAAGCCCGCAAACTGAGAAGGTTGCTTGGGCCAGAGTGTCAGGCAGGACACCCCTGGGAACTTAGCTGTGCCTGGCAGAGACTGTAATATAGAGGGCAGTTCCCACCAAGGTCTGTTGTGGGCTCTTCCAGGGTAAGCGTGCCGTGGAGCGGCTGGACGTGGAGAAAGTGTACCACCCTTTCATTGCTGGCCCTTACAACAAGCTGGTGAGGGAGCTCATGCAGGACACAGGGACGCGCATCAACATTCCTCCACCCAGTGTCAACAAGACCGAGATAGTCTTCACCGGAGAAAAGGAGCAGCTAGCCCGGGCTGTGGCTCGAGTTAAGAAGATCTATGAGGAGAAGGTACGCATGGTCCATAAAGCTTCCCACCTTCCCCTGGCACCTGCTCCTAGGCACTCTTCCCTTCTTGTTCTACTTTTGTGCATCCCTCGGTTGCATCTGGCTCAGCAGCCCTTGCAGTACATGACCCCGAATCCTACCGTTTCCTCACTCGGCAGAGTGGGAGCTGGGCTGATACTATCCGGGAGGTGACAGATTTCTCGCTTTTCTGTACCGTGGGAATTAGCAGGCCACCAAGAGCTCCCCTGGCTCTTGTTCACACCGGGGCTACTAAGGAAGGAAAGAAGTGTGAAGTCTACAGCGGTGGCCAGCTGACAGTATCAAAGTTGCTACCTAAGTAGAAGTTGCTGAAGAGCGAATGTCACTCCAGTTTATTTCCCACAGACAACGCTGCTGTGAATATCCTTGTTGTGGGTTGCTGGGCTGTTTTTCCTCGTGGTTAGGTCTGTATTTGTACCGGTCTGGATTTCAACTATCGGCTTATAGCCTGCACAGTGTTGCATCACAGCACTGCCTGGGAGACGGCTGGGAGTTGAACCCTGTTGTCCAGCGGGGGGACGGGGATGACGACAACGACATGCCTGTGTGTGTGTGTGGTCTCCTCCATGCCGTGTCCCAGGGAGCTTGACACAGCATGCTAGTTTTGTACTTCCCCTGTGAATTTTTGAGCACAAGGCTTTCTGTAGGCAGGGGCCCAAGGGGTGCTAGGGTACTGCCGAGCCACTGTGCTCAGCTTGGCTTTGCTCTTTGCTGGGTGCAGAGTCTGACTGCATCTTGTGCCTCTTCCTGTCGCTCTTGTCCTTCCCCGCCCCCTTGTGATTGACGCCTCGGTGTCTCTGCCCCTACAGAAAAAGAAGACTACTACTATTGCAGTGGAGGTGAAGAAGTCCCAGCACAAGTATGTCATCGGCCCCAAGGGGAATTCCCTGCAGGAGATCTTGGAGAAGACTGGAGTCTCTGTCGAGATCCCACCCATTGACAGTAGCTCGGAGACGCTGATACTGCGAGGCGAGCCTGAAAAACTGGGGCAAGCATTGACTGAAGTCTTTGCAAAGGTACTGACAAGATGGGCTAGGCCTCCTTTGAAGGTCCCATGAAGATACATTTGTGAGCACTGACGGGTGTAGCGGGGGTGCTCTCTCTTGGGCCATTAGAGGTGCAGCTTAGAAGTCAATACCGGAGGTGCAGCATGGGAATTGGAACTGAATTGTTGTGAAGGCCTCTTCCAGTTTGTCCATCAAACAGCTTCTCTGTTTTTCTGTCTCTCAGGCCAACAGTTTTACCGTCTCCTCGGTCTCTGCCCCCTCTTGGCTTCATCGTTTCATTATTGGAAAGAAAGGACAGAACCTGGCCAAAATAACTCAGCAGGTGCCAAAGGTATGGATGAGCTGGTTAGCTTAGCACCCCCGGCGTAGAAAAAGGTTTAGTCCAGTTCACTCGTCACGGGAGAGAGAGGTGTATTCTAGCGTGGGTAAACCCAGGGGGAAATGACACAGATCTTTGCTGTTCAAGGGAACCCTCTCTTTTACTGCTGCAAACACTGCTCATCCTATGTTATTGTCATGGGTTGAGCCCTTCCAAGGAAGCTTTATGTGGTGCTGTTTTGAGAACTGATGTAGCAGGATACCTGGAAATGCCGAGTGCAGCAAGGCTTCTCCCTGGTGAGTTAGACGGTATCTAGATAAAGGCTAGATGAGTAAACTTCTCCAAAGCCCTTGCAGAAACCGGGACAGCACCAGAGCCTTGGGCTCCAGGCACTGCCATATGGCTGACATCGTTAAGTTACTGACTTGGGAAATTGTGGGGATTTTGTTTGGGCTTTTTGGGAAGAGGCGCATCTCTTAGTGGCAGGGATCGATGGTGTAGGCCTGACCAAGAGCATTGGCCTGGCTTGGATCTTGGCAAATTCTTAAGAGATTCATTGTCTTTCACCTCAAGGTTCGCATCAAATTCACTGGAGGAGAGGATAACATCACTTTGGAAGGGCCTACAGAAGATGTGCATGTGGCTCAGGAACAGATTGAAGCCACGGTCAAGGAACTGATGAGCTGGAGTTACTAGTTCCAGTAAGAAACTGGGGGAAGAAGGGGCAGCAGAGCAGAGGGGCCCCTGCTTAGGGCCCTGCTTAGGGCCAGAAAAAATTAGAACTTGGTTTTTGGGAATTGTTCATTGATACACGTACTTTGTGTGCTAACGCAAACTGTCAGCATTCCTAGAGTTGTATGTAACATGCTGCCTGTGTGGCTGAGGGCTGCCCGGCAAGTGTGATGTGTGTGAGAGACACAGTTCAACTGTGAAGTGAGTGGGGGGTCCCGATCTGCGTTTCCGTGTTCCCCGCGAGGGGGCCGGCCAGAGACGGACGAAGCGATTGAAAAGTCGACGTATGAAGTGGTGGAATGCACTATTAGATATTAGAACGGGGAACTGTGGACCAAACACTAGAACGAATGTCATTTGGGAAAAGCACGAACGCGGGGCCCCAGGTCAGTAAAGGGGAGTCAGAGGCCTTGGGAATACAGCCTATTAAACCCTGTTCCACAGGCAGTAACGTAACATTTGAGAACCGAACGGCAAGTCAGGAAGATCCTTTCTTGCTGTGGCAGGCTGCTTGTGTAAGGCTTTTATTGTCTGCCGAGGCTGCTGGAGTAAATGAAGAGAACCAGTCCTTTGGGCGGGAGTGCTGAGGCAAGGCACTTTGTAAAGCGTTCCCCAAAGCAAGGGCAACCAAGTCACGCCTCGTCCTGGCTTTGTGGCTTTAGCAGTGCTTCCTGGCTCTTATTGTTGCAGGTGCTGTTTTCCTGCCTGAAGCCCTGGGGCTCCTGGGTAGCCGCCACCCCCCCAGCCCGCAGCTGCTGTCCTCAATAAAATGATCTTTCCTCTCTTCTGACTACGTCTGCCATGTGATAATTGGGGACTGGGCAGATATTGTTTGGTGGTGCGTCCTAGGGGAGGACTTTGGGATCATCCCTTGGCCCAGACTCCTTGCCAGTGGGCATCACGGCTGAGCTTTATGACTCACAGCACAGTCACACAGGGAGGTGGGGGCCGGATGGCACCTCTGGAGGTGTCACTGTCCCCTCAGCTCCTGCTCGGATTCTGGCTAAGGCACAGCCTGTGCTCAGGCTCGATGGATGCTCCACTGGGGAGCAGCGCCATTAGCTCAGAGCCGGGACAACACGCAGGCAGACACGGTGCCGCCGCTGACCATCACCTGCAGCTCGCTGTCCCCTGCGGCCGTCATCCCTGCACACTGACTGATGGGCAGTTTCTCCAGATGCCCACGCTCAGGGCAACGGTATAAAGCAAACTGCCACGCTGGCCACTACAAATACGTCGGCTCGCCCAAAAAGCTTTTCCAGCAGCTCCAACAGCAGCCGGACTGCTGAGGCTTTTGTGCGTCCCAGTGTGATACGGGAGACGCCCGCACCCTGATGGAGGACGAAGGATGAGCACTCTCACCATCAACCAGCTAACTGTTGCTCATAGGCTGCTGTGGTTCAAGCGGGGCCGCCAGCTGTGCAACACACAGCTGCTCGCTCCCTCCCTCCCTCCCTCCCTCCCTCCCTCCCCAGGGGGGATGGCAGGGAGAACTGGGAGGCTCAAAGGGAGAAAACTCGTAGGCTGAGGCCAAGGCTTTGATGTGTGCAGGGGAACGTGCTGGTGCCGTTTGTGATTGAAAACTGCGGGGACATCTTTGGGGAGGAGGTGGCCGGCCCCTCCCCTCCATCAGCCGAGGAGGTGCCAGCACCTGTGGACAGGTGCACAGGTGTGAGGAGGGGCTGAGGGTTTTCAAAATCTGGGGCTTCTGGTCCAATTCCTTATTGTGCTGCTGGTGGATTTTGGTTTAGGTGTTGTCCACTTCCACGAGGTCACTTTGCTGCACGTGCTTTTGTGTTCCATGGGTGCGTTTGGAAGATCAAAGGAGCCGTGCAGGTGAAGCAAACGCAGAGCCCCAGGCAAAAGACTTCTTGCACACAGCACCCTCTCTGCTCATCCTCTACAAAGAAGCAGGGGCAGGTATGGTGGTGAAATCAGAAATAGTAGAGGGATGTCAGGCCAAGAAACACTGACGCGTTTCTCATGTATGACAGTAGTTTCTGATAGGTCCAAGCAGCTGCTGTGCCTCCTCCTGTCATTAGATCTCTTGTCTGTTTGACTTTTCCCACCCTCTAATGATAGAGAAGAAAAACCAGAAAGGTTGTTTCTCAGATGCATTGGGAATGTGCTTAATCAATCTAAATACCTACAAGAAGTCAAATACAAAATTGCAGATTTAAAAATAAAAGGCTCACGCCCCAGAATGGGATAATGTTGCCCAGGGGATAACGGCAGAACCGTGTCCCAGGAAGGCAGAAGCAAGCCCAGCAGAACGAAGCTGGCAAGGGTCTGTCCTACCCTCCAAGGCCCCTCCAGTTTGTGGTGCCCCAGCCCGCAAGAAGGGGCAGCCCATCATCCCAATTCATCAGAGCTCCTGAAGCCTATCTTGCGACCGTGCAAAATATGGATAATGCAAAGCAACCAAAGGGATCTTATTTGAGGAGCTAAGGTAGCAATTTGGAAAACGGTAGCTTACTACTCCAGGTGTCTTGCCACCTTTCAACTTCAACCTTTCCGGTTCAGGCACTTGTACCTTTGCCTCCAACCACCCCCGAGAGCACAGCAGACTCCTCGGTAGACCCGGAACAGCTGATGAGCCTTTCAGAGGAAAGAAGGTAAAATGAGCTCCCTTTGTTTAAAATGAGAACTGATTCCAGTTGATCGTGGTTTTACCTCTCTAATAACACTGTGGAATATCAAGGTTTGCAGGGTCTTTCGTTTCGGGAAAATGAAAAGCAAAGAAACAGAAAGGCAAAACAGGTCTCTGGAGAAGAGGCTGAAAGCACACCAGAAGAGAAAAGGAGAGAAGAAAAGCTTTTCGAGATCAACCGCTGAAAAAATTCAGGAAGGTCAAGAAGCCCAGGTGTATCCAGACACTGCTGTCCATCTCTCAAAACTCTGAACACGGCACTAAGTGCATGAACTATTTTTAGCGTGCACAAAGATGGCCCCGGATAGGAAGCAGACACCTGCCTTTTGGAAAAAAATGCGTGTCAGCAGGAAACTGCCGTTCCCAATGTTGCAGGTTTGGTTTTGCACTTACTGAAGTACTGTTTGCTCAAGGGTAAGCAGACACCTCGCCACAAGAGCCTCGACCCTTAGCTATTTACCTAGCTACCGAAATAAAGAGGCAAAGTAAGTCCCGCTGTTCTGTCCATGTTAGCAATCCTCACGCTGCCCTGTATCATCTGGATCCCAAATATGCAGCAACGTTGTTCCAGGTCACTACATACGCTTTAGATGCTGGCCCTTTTTCAAAAGGCCGCGGTTCACCTGAGGTAATTTGGGGGCGGGTGGTGGTGTTTGTGGTGGTGGTGTGTGTATTGGGATGGACACTTTTTAGTTTCTTACTTCTTCTTCCCTTACCAGTAAACAGAGGTCTATTTCTCAAGATCTTGAGAAATGTCCTGAAAAAAAGTGTTTGTGACTTTTTTGTATATAGATGAATACTCTTTTAATGTACACTATTTCACTGTTGCTAGAAGTACTATATTCCACTTCACGTGGCTTGCTTCAGTGACAGCCTTGTACCGTAAATTCATATCGTGTACCCCCTTTTTCTTGGGGTCCACAAGTTGCGATGCCTGCAGTTTGTAGTCCCTGCATGCACAGGCTATCTGCCCTGGCTGAAACCTGACAGGATAACAAACGGTGATTGCTTCAGGCAGCTTCCCTATGCAGATGTCCCCAGAACCCCTTTGGAAGAGTAACCCAGAGAGGGTGCTTCAGGGAAACCACAGGCACTTCCAAAGCACGGAACTAATGAGCAGGACATGCACGGGAGAGTCTGTGTTTAGTAGCCACCTTATAGCTTGAAGTGAGCGATTCTTATTTGCTTTCCAAATCCATTTTCCTCCTGCCTAACCCAATTGGAAGAGTGAGTCCCACCGCATTTTTTTGTGATGTACTGAATGTATTCTTTTTTAAAAGCAGGTGCCACCTTCTTGGCTTTGTTTCACGCTTTGTGCTGTCCCCTTTTTCTATGTACAAGAAACCCCACTGAAGACAGAGCGTTGATGGTTCTATTCAGCTGCAGGGGAACTGCCATGGCGGCTGTAAGAGAGGGGCAGGGCCAGGCGCAGGCCCGGGGGTTTATCCGTTCTGAGCCCCTCGACCCCAGCTGTGCATATCTGACAGCCCTGCCTCGCTCACAGCCGCTGTCCCAGAGGGAACAAAGCCCAGGAGAGAAGGTTCTCTGTCGGCTCAGGGGAAGCACCATGCAGGGGTGCAGCACCCTCGTGTTGCAGCCAAAGTGATAAACGGGCCTTGCTTAGCGCAGCTCTCCGTGCAAAAACCTCCGTGGCTGCAAGGATCTCAAGCCTCGACTCTGAGCGCTCGATGGAGCTCCCTCCCAGCCAGCCGAGATTCCCGACCGTCCTGACGTGGCGCTTTCCCTCCCAGCAGCGCCCATGCCCATTGAGTGCCTTTCGCTTGCAGCCGGCTCTAATGCCGGCATCAACCCTGCACTCCAGTTTTTGGCCTCTCTGAGTGTTGCTCACTAGGATAGCCCCGAGAGTGACACCCCCCCACCCCCACCCCCCCACCCCCAACCCCCGTGCCGGCTGCCCCCATTGTGTCCATAGGGATAGCGGTTTGCCTGCGGGCATGGTGGGATGGTGTTTCTTCCAGGAACCACATGGGTGGCAGGGTGAGCCCTGGGGGGGCTTGCGCCGCCCGGGCTCACAGCTGGGGAGGCGGATTCCCCGCTCGCAGGGGCTGGGGGCGAGGGGAAGTGTTTTAGGGACGGACCGTGGGGGCCGGAGGGAGGGGTTTGAGGGACGGACGCCGAGGAAGGCCTCCTGCCTGCAGAGATGGCTCAGGCCCAGGGCAGGGCTCTTCTCTGGATGCCACGGGGTCGATTGCAAAGGAGCAGGCTGCCCCATGCAGGGAGCAGGTGCGTGCCGGGGCTGCCAGGGGCCCTGCCTGCCTGTTCCCAGACCAGCCCCAGCTGGGGCCAGCCCTGCGCTGCAGCCCTGGGGCCGAGGCGCACGGAGCCGGGCATTGCTGAGGGTGCTGCACCCTGACAGGCCCCGCCGCCAGCTGCCGGCTGCCCTGGGCTGCCCCTCGCTCTCCCCAGCTCTGCCTGCTGCCAGTGCCGGGGGCACCGCCACGGGGCTTGCCCCCTGCCCACAGCTGCCCTGACCCACATCTGCAGCTGTACGTGGTGCCCACATGGCACAGCTGGGGCGGGGGTGGCAGGTCTCTCTGGTGGCAGCCTGGGACTGGGGGCAAAGCCAAGCCCATCCCTCGCTTGTGATCTTTGTCCCCAGGGAGAGCCAGTGCAGACGTGTGCTGCGCTGGAGAGTGTCCCGCGAGGAGGTGACGGCCGACTGCAGAGCAGCACTGAGACCCGCGCGACAGCAACGGCAGCCGGTGGCCACAGAGCAGCCCAGGGGAGCTGGTTCCCTCGACGGGCCCCAAAGCAGCCTTCCTCAGCCCCTGCTTTTGGTGACATGTGGAGCAGCGCAGGGATGTCTCTCAGGCTTCCAGGCCTGAGGAGGCTTTCCTCCCCAGGGGCACTGTTAGAAATCCTGCTCCCAGGATTAAAGCACCCCTCCCCCCCATGGATCCGAGGCTGTGTATCCAGCCCCCTGGAGCTGGGTACAGGTGCCCTGAGCGGTCTCTCAGGGAGGATGGGGCCACCTGCCTGGTGGCTCTGACACAGAAATGATGAGCTGAAGCCCTGTGATGGTGGCTGGCCGGCTCAAAGCCTCCGAGTGCCTCAGCCTCTGTCCCCAGGAGCGTTTATCCCAGGCCCTGTTTCAGGGTGCGAAGATGGGTGCCGGTGATGTCCTGGTGCCTCCGTCTGGCTCCCACTTCAAGGTTGTGATGCCTGAGGTCAGGGACCACCTGAAGGCCTTGGCAGAGATCTCAAGGGACTTTGTGTTCCATCTAGTGTTGCCTTAGGGCTACAATGTGCCGTGGTTTGGGGGCAACAAGGTTATGGTATGCCAGAGGTCAGGCGAGTTAGTGTCAAAGTGTGTTATTGTTATGGACAGAATCTGGGTTTGTTGGCCCTGCGTTCCTGGGGTTATGGCATTTTTATCTTATCTTGTGAACTGTGTGGTGGGTTTCTTTGTGGAGAGTGCCTTTTTTCACCTCTATTGCCTTTGTGGGGTTTGGATGGGGGCCTTTGGTTTGTGTACAGAGTTTCTTCTGGTTGTTTTTCTGCTGTACTGTTGGATGGTGGTGTTTTTTCTGTCTTGAAACCATCGTTACTGGTCTAATATATCTCCTGCAGGTCAGGCAGTGTCACTTCTGGTGTGGTCTGACTCATTTCTGGTGAGTTGGTAGGTAGGTATGGAGGACTTGTGGTCCCTCCATGGAGGATGACTGCTAGAGGACTAAGAGGCAGATCTGTGGAGGGGTGAGAGGACTGCTGGCCCATAAGCAGTGACTGTCAGAGGACTAAGCGTACTTGAATTTACGTGGGCTTCCAAATTCATGGTTGTTTCTCCTGCCTTGCGGAAGAGCCATGGGAAGTCACCAGCCACACGGAAGGACAAGGGGTTTCCCAAGGCTACGTGGCTTTTTGGGGTTTGCTTTTGAGTAAGAAAGTCTTGTCTCTACATGAGCGCAACTGTGAACGGTCAATTTTGCTGACTTTAGAGAGCAGGGAGCTGCACTTTTCTGATGTGCCTCACATGGCTGTAAGGACAGAGTGAGAACCAGCAAGAGGATTCCTTCCTGTCACCTTCTCCAGGGGAACAGTGCTGCACTTACCCACAAGGTGAGCTCTGGTTCTGCATGAGTGCACAAGTTTTTGGTCAATTTTCTCACCACAGGAAGCAGGGAGCAGAACTTTTGCTCTGTGCCTCATCACATGGCTTCCAGGTCAGGGTGAGAAACAGCCAGAGAATTCCTCCCTGTCACCTTCTCCAGGGGAGCACTGCTGCACTTTGTCAAGGTGAGTTTTTTTGGGCTGTACATGATTGCCAATGAAAAGAGGTCAATTTTCTCACCACACAAAGCAGGGAGAAGAACTTTTGCTCAGTGCCTGACAGGGCTACCAGGGCAGGGTGAGAAGCAGCAAGAGGATTCCTTCCTGGAACCTTCTCCAGGGGAGCCATGCTGCCCTTTCCCAAAATGTATTTTTTTTTGGCTCTGCATGAGTGCAAAAGGTTTTGGTCAATTTTCCACCACAGAAAGCAGGGAGCAGAACTTTTATGATGTGCGTCATATGTCTGCCAGGGCAGGTTGAGAAGCAGCAAGAGGATTCCTTTCTGGCACCTTCTCCAGGGGAATTTCCCAGTTCCCGAGAGACTGCTGGTGCCGGCTGCAAGGGCGCTCCCAGACAAAGGGTGGTCCTGTGTGATGCTGGGGTTGGAATTGTCTCATTAAGGCTTTGCAGTGACAATTTGGTGCTTCGCTCCTATTGCTCTTTTATCATATCGCTCACAGTAACTGCCACTGGTTCCTTTTATCATATTGCATGCTATTTTCTTTTATTGCAATATAAGAAACTGCATTTGATATATTCCATTATTTGATATACTTGATAGATTTGATTATATTTGATCTGGAGTTCAGCTTTGCTGTGTATCCAGTCAGCCAGCAAAACAAAATTCGGCGTAGTCGGCAGCGTACGAAGTAAAAATCTCTCTATTTAGGAAAAAAAAAATGTTCCTCGACTTGCTATTGTCAGGTGGGAACCATTGCCTTATGGTGTTTGGGCCAGAGTGGTCTGGTGGTGCTGGGCAGTTGGGCCATGCCAGGGACAGAGGGACGGGGGCAGGGGAGGGGGCGGGGGGAAGGGGTTTAGGGACGGACGGGTGGGAATTGATGAAGGAATTTAGGGATGGACCGGGGTGTGGGGGTGTTTGTGGGTATGGGGGGGGTGGTGGGTGTGTGTGTGTGCCCCACCCCGCAGCTCCCCTCGACTGCTTCCTCCTCACCAGCACCTGCTCAGCACCCCAGAGGGGCTTCCCGGAGAGTTCCCGGAGAGCCGGGGAAGGGGCTGTCCTGCACCGCCCCTCCAGACGGGCGCCGCGCAGGCAGACCCCCGAGCCCCGCCGAGGGAGGGCAGCGCCGCTGGCCGCCCCCCTCCCGCCACGTCTCCTCACCTGCGCCCCGCGCCTCGCGCAGCCAGCGACCCCGACCGCCGCTCCCACGCGCGCACAGCTGGCGGGAAGAGGCGGGCCCCTCGGCCTCGTGCCCAGCATAGGCTTCGCTGCAGGCCTACGAGAGGTAAAGCCGGTCCCGGGGCACCATCCTGGTGAAGAAGAGAGAAGTGCGTGACCTGCCAACACAGGGGTGGCCCCGCCCCCATGCGCCCTTTGGTCGGTTGCTATGGGAACGAGTCGGGCTGTTCCCCTGGCAACCGGCTGACAAAGGGCACACAGGGGAGGGACCACCCGTATGTTGGGAGGTCACACACATCTCTTCTTGACCACGATGGCAGCAGGCCCCTCGGCCTCGTGCCCAGCACAGGCTTAGCTGCGGGCCTACTAGAGGTAAAGCCAGCTTGGGGTGTCCCCCTTTCCAAGAGGCTTCTTAGGTTGCACATCCTCTGCCTTCCTAACGAGGAGCTCTGGTTTTGATGCCCACTGTGCTATCAGGAAAAATCCCCCCTCAGTTTCTGTGTGGTTCAGCAAGAGAACAGGGCAGCAGACTGGCCCTGTAGGCGCTTCTCAAGAGGCCGGCTGGAAAAGTGCTCAGGAAACACGTCATTTGCCTTCCTGGAGGGACTTGTGTGCATCTTGAGTGGTGCTGGTAACAGTGTTGCCTCCTCTGTCTCTTCCAGTGGCATACCCGGATTGTGTGTGTGCGTGGGAAGTCGACGATGAGCTCGGTGGCAGTTTTGAGCCAGGAGAGCTTTGCCAAACACCGCAGTGGCTTGACGCAGCAGCAGGTGGAAGGTGAGAAGACACAGCTGAGTTCCTGTGATGTGCCTCTAAATAGAGACTGCGCAGGCAAGGTGCCTTGCTGTTAGCCAAGCTCGCTCCATGCCTCCGGCTCCCCCTAAGTGTCCAGGCACGGCGTTTGCCATTCCTAGGCTGGCGGCCTGCCAGACCCTGGCTTTCCACCAACAGGAGCACATCGGTGGTGCTGCACAGTGCAGGGCCAGGCGGAGGCAAGCCTCAGATCTTCACAGAGCTCTGGCTAGCAACGCTGTCAGCCGTGGGGCAGGGCATGTGCAAGCAGGGGTCATTGGGCTGCAAGAGAGCCTCGTGGGATCAGTGTGCTGGATTGTCACCTCCTCCTTTGCTCAGCCAGGTGCTGGGGAAAGTCAGTATAACCGTATTGGCTGACTCACTGATGGGTCTCGGCACCCATTCTCCAGCTGCGAGCTGGCCCGCTTGGCACAGCCCAGTGCCCAGCTGAGTCGAACATAAGCTACAGGCTTTCCCTGGACTCTGCCCCAACTAGAGTGCTTCTGCTTCTCTCTGCCTTCTTCCTGGGCATGTGTCTGTCCTGTCCCCTTCTGACCTACAGCCTTGCTGTGTCCCTTTGATTTCTTTCTCCTTGGCCTGTTGTCCCCTGATGAAGCTCCTCTCAACAAAGCTGGCGATAATGTGCTGTGTTTGCTGCCACCATTCACTTGCACGGTTGCTTCCTGCATCCATAGCAGCACCTACTGCAGTCTGTGCTGTGCTGAGCTCAGCTGAGCTCCAGACTCGGCTGCTCTCCACAAGCATAACTGTAGCAGGGTGAATAGTAGTGCACAAGTCCTTTGTTGTCCCTCTTTGATGATGCCTCAATAGAGTTGCACTGCCTATGAATGGGGGCGTTTCTGTGGGGAGAGCATCTCATTGGCCTTGTTTGCTTCACCCCAGTAACAGCTTCAAACTCGGAAGAAGAGAAGGATCCTCCCACCTACGAGGAAGCCTTCCCTGCGCTCCCTGAGAAAGCACCATGTTTGGAAGCTGCCCGGGAACCTGCTGAGCCCTGGAGCAAAATCCGGCCAATAAAGGCTTCTGTCATCACTCAGGTTGGTGGGAGTGGGTGTCTTATCTCCCTCCTTTTCATCCCTCCAAAAAGTAGGTGAAGCGAAGCTTTCCCTGGAGTATGAAATCCCTTAGTGTGCCAGAGTAACTGCCTCTTTGCTGTCCTTTGCCCTGGGGCACAAGGAAGACTGCGGCTGAATGCTAGGACGGCTCTGGAGGGGGAGGGATGTGTTGAAAACTGCCCAGACAAAGCTCTGCATCCCTGTTGCACAGTCAGCTGGAACAGGCCTGAAGGGAGCATTGCAGAGGGAGGCACTGACAATCAAAAGCACACTGACACCTTGCTGTGCCCTGCTTGTGTCTGTCCCGTGGCTGAGCAGGTGTTCCATGTGCCACTGGAGGAGAGGAAATACAAGGACATGGATCAGTTGGGAGAAAGCAAGCAGGCCAAGATCTGCCTTGACATCATGCAGAAGACGGGAGCTCACCTGGAGCTGTCTCTCGCAAAGGACCAGGGCCTTTCGATCGTGGTCTCTGGCAAGCCGGAAGCAGTCACAAAGGCTCGGAAGCAGATTGTCGCTCGACTGCAGACTCAGGTGAGGGCATCTAACTGTTTCTGCCTTCATCTTTGCTCTTCCCCAAGACTCGCAAATGCTTTGAGACCCTTGGGCCCATGTGCTTGTAAGCCAAAGAGGTGTGTTGTTACATGACTAATTCAGCTTTGCCATACGTTTTCAAAGCACCCAATTGGCAATTTGGAATGGGAATGAGGCTTAAAATAGGGTTCCAAGGTAATTACAGGCCGTGGTGTTGCATGAAGCGTGGAGTCTGCGATCTCTGGAACATTTGAGTTGCAACCAGTGACTTTGTGCTGAGGTGCTGGTGCTGGAGGGGGTGCAGGAGCCTCACACACAAAGCTAGTAGTGTGTGAGAACGGGACTGTGCTTTTCCTGAAGCCCTTCAGAGAAGAACGTGGAAGGCTGGGAGAAAGAAAAGTAGAGAAAAGGAAGTCCTGCCAAAAGCCAAAAGCTTCGGGTCAGGGTTCTGCCTTGTGTAGCTCAAGGCACACTGGTAAGGAGCCACAACCCTGTTGTTTCGGTTGCTTCAGTCCTCTAGGTTTTGATCTCTTACCTTAAGGTTCTTGAGCTCATAGTCAAGGTGGTAGCTCTTGTTAGGATGTATCGCAGCCAGGTGTTGCAGTGTGTTTTAAAGTATAATGCCAAAGGTAGGTAATGCGATGTTAATACCATGTCTGCTTAGTGCTGTTCAGCCCCTGTGTCATACCCTGCCAGAGGAAAGAGAAAGGAACAAAACCCTACATCCACAATGTGCATCTGAAAAATCAGTTCAGGTCGTGCCGCCACAGATCCATGAGCCACTGTTCCCAAATATACCTCCTACTGCCCTGGCCCCAGGTCTGGAAGGTGTGTCTGTATTCCAGCTTCTCTTAGGCTTGGCTGGCTTCAGGACAGGAACACAGAGCTGAAAAGTCACACCGAGTGATCTTTTCTTCATCTTTCATTTTTCCATTATAGCTTGAATGTTCATTGTCTGATTGCTGTTAGTGGTTACCTAATCACAGGGACCAGGAGCACGATAGCAGTCATCAGCTACCAGACCTGTACAAACTCAGTGAGAAGGGAAGAAGTCAGGAAGCCCTTGTATAGACCAGCCCTTTAACGGTAGATTGAGAAGGACCCCTTTTGCATGTGGGGCCTTCTAGAAGCAGTCCCAGGAGCAGCACGTGCTACACTTGAAGACGCCTTAGCACTTAAGTAGCGGTGAGCATCTGCTAGCTGCCTGCCTCCTGCAGTAGGTTTCTGGTGTTGAATTTCTCTTTCCTAGGAGTCATACTGTATGCCTTGTTCTCTGTAGCCTTGGCAGCAGGTGTCAGAGTTCCGATAAACTCCAGCTGTGCGCTGTCATCTCAGTTGTTGTCTGGTGTCTTACACTGGAGGAGAGGCACCTCCTCGTCTGTGTCGGAAGGCCTTTGCTAATTCAGGGTACCGCTCCTGTGCAAACAGAAGGGTTTTGAGGGAAAGGTGGGGTCTATACTCCTGGCACGGAGGCGCTGTAGATCAACTGGTACAGTGTCAGCCCTCAGACAGAGTGTGCTGGGAAGGCGTTGTGTTTGCTCTGAGGAGCAGTACCACTGAGCAGCGTCTACCTTGCTTTCCCTGGCTCTGTTCCTGTGGATCTGCCAGTGCAGGCAAGGCTTTGCACAGATGCTTGGTTCTTCTGCTGCAGGCTTCGGCAACAGTTGCCATCCCCAAGGAGCACCACCGTTTTGTCATTGGAAAGAAGGGTGAGAAGCTGCAGGACCTGAAGCTCAAAACTGCAACCAAAATGCAGGTCCCCCGCCCAGATGACCCCAGCAACCAGATCAAGATCAGCGGCACTAAAGAAGGGATTGAGAAGGCCCGGCACGAGATCCTGCTTATCTCCGCTGAGCAGGTACCTCAGTACTGTGATCTCTCTCATGGCATTGGCTGCTCAGCCATTTTGCTTCCCCGTGGTGTAGTCGGAGTTTGCAGCCACCGTGGCTACAGTCAGTGGCTAACGTTAGTCTGAACGGAGACGTGTGCTGTGCCACTCGCTGGCTGTGTGACCACCGCTGCCAGGTCCTGAAACTTCTTGTGCTGCGTTTTGTCCATCTCTGAAGCCAAAACAAGCATTTGATAGTTGAAGCGACGCGTCTTAGGTGCCAGCTGAGATAAGGCAGGAGATCACAGGGGTGAATATCGTAAACAAGGAGCAGCAGCAGCAACCGTATTTGTAGATTGAAAGAGGTGGAGATCTACAAGCCCGCAAACTGAGAAGGTTGCTTGGGCCAGAGTGTCAGGCAGGACACCCCTGGGAACTTAGCTGTGCCTGGCAGAGACTGTAATATAGAGGGCAGTTCCCACCAAGGTCTGTTGTGGGCTCTTCCAGGGTAAGCGTGCCGTGGAGCGGCTGGACGTGGAGAAAGTGTACCACCCTTTCATTGCTGGCCCTTACAACAAGCTGGTGAG
The DNA here is from genome assembly GCF_963210335.1 of Falco punctatus. Lineage (NCBI taxonomy): Eukaryota > Metazoa > Chordata > Aves > Falconiformes > Falconidae > Falco > Falco punctatus. The sequence continues at coordinate 659,914 of NW_027660309.1, forward strand.
GGAGCTCATGCAGGACACAGGGACGCGCATCAACATTCCTCCACCCAGTGTCAACAAGACCGAGATAGTCTTCACCGGAGAAAAGGAGCAGCTAGCCCGGGCTGTGGCTCGAGTTAAGAAGATCTATGAGGAGAAGGTACGCATGGTCCATAAAGCTTCCCACCTTCCCCTGGCACCTGCTCCTAGGCACTCTTCCCTTCTTGTTCTACTTTTGTGCATCCCTCGGTTGCATCTGGCTCAGCAGCCCTTGCAGTACATGACCCCGAATCCTACCGTTTCCTCACTCGGCAGAGTGGGAGCTGGGCTGATACTATCCGGGAGGTGACAGATTTCTCGCTTTTCTGTACCGTGGGAATTAGCAGGCCACCAAGAGCTCCCCTGGCTCTTGTTCACACCGGGGCTACTAAGGAAGGAAAGAAGTGTGAAGTCTACAGCGGTGGCCAGCTGACAGTATCAAAGTTGCTACCTAAGTAGAAGTTGCTGAAGAGCGAATGTCACTCCAGTTTATTTCCCACAGACAACGCTGCTGTGAATATCCTTGTTGTGGGTTGCTGGGCTGTTTTTCCTCGTGGTTAGGTCTGTATTTGTACCGGTCTGGATTTCAACTATCGGCTTATAGCCTGCACAGTGTTGCATCACAGCACTGCCTGGGAGACGGCTGGGAGTTGAACCCTGTTGTCCAGCGGGGGGACGGGGATGACGACAACGACATGCCTGTGTGTGTGTGTGGTCTCCTCCATGCCGTGTCCCAGGGAGCTTGACACAGCATGCTAGTTTTGTACTTCCCCTGTGAATTTTTGAGCACAAGGCTTTCTGTAGGCAGGGGCCCAAGGGGTGCTAGGGTACTGCCGAGCCACTGTGCTCAGCTTGGCTTTGCTCTTTGCTGGGTGCAGAGTCTGACTGCATCTTGTGCCTCTTCCTGTCGCTCTTGTCCTTCCCCGCCCCCTTGTGATTGACGCCTCAGTGTCTCTGCCCCTACAGAAAAAGAAGACTACTACTATTGCAGTGGAGGTGAAGAAGTCCCAGCACAAGTATGTCATCGGCCCCAAGGGGAATTCCCTGCAGGAGATCTTGGAGAAGACTGGAGTCTCTGTCGAGATCCCACCCATTGACAGTAGCTCGGAGACGCTGATACTGCGAGGCGAGCCTGAAAAACTGGGGCAAGCATTGACTGAAGTCTTTGCAAAGGTACTGACAAGATGGGCTAGGCCTCCTTTGAAGGTCCCATGAAGATACATTTGTGAGCACTGACGGGTGTAGCGGGGGTGCTCTCTCTTGGGCCATTAGAGGTGCAGCTTAGAAGTCAATACCGGAGGTGCAGCATGGGAATTGGAACTGAATTGTTGTGAAGGCCTCTTCCAGTTTGTCCATCAAACAGCTTCTCTGTTTTTCTGTCTCTCAGGCCAACAGTTTTACCGTCTCCTCGGTCTCTGCCCCCTCTTGGCTTCATCGTTTCATTATTGGAAAGAAAGGACAGAACCTGGCCAAAATAACTCAGCAGGTGCCAAAGGTATGGATGAGCTGGTTAGCTTAGCACCCCCGGCGTAGAAAAAGGTTTAGTCCAGTTCACTCGTCACGGGAGAGAGAGGTGTATTCTAGCGTGGGTAAACCCAGGGGGAAATGACACAGATCTTTGCTGTTCAAGGGAACCCTCTCTTTTACTGCTGCAAACACTGCTCATCCTATGTTATTGTCATGGGTTGAGCCCTTCCAAGGAAGCTTTATGTGGTGCTGTTTTGAGAACTGATGTAGCAGGATACCTGGAAATGCCGAGTGCAGCAAGGCTTCTCCCTGGTGAGTTAGACGGTATCTAGATAAAGGCTAGATGAGTAAACTTCTCCAAAGCCCTTGCAGAAACCGGGACAGCACCAGAGCCTTGGGCTCCAGGCACTGCCATATGGCTGACATCGTTAAGTTACTGACTTGGGAAATTGTGGGGATTTTGTTTGGGCTTTTTGGGAAGAGGCGCATCTCTTAGTGGCAGGGATCGATGGTGTAGGCCTGACCAAGAGCATTGGCCTGGCTTGGATCTTGGCAAATTCTTAAGAGATTCATTGTCTTTCACCTCAAGGTTCGCATCAAATTCACTGGAGGAGAGGATAACATCACTTTGGAAGGGCCTACAGAAGATGTGCATGTGGCCCAGGAACAGATTGAAGCCACGGTCAAGGAACTGATGAGCTGGAGTTACTAGTTCCAGTAAGAAACTGGGGGAAGAAGGGGCAACAGAGCAGAGGGGCCCCTGCTTAGGGCCCTGCTTAGGGCCAGAAAAAATTAGAACTTGGTTTTTGGGAATTGTTCATTGAAACACGTACTTTGTGTGCTAACGCAAACTGTCAGCATTCCTAGAGTTGTATGTAACATGCTGCCTGTGTGGCTGAGGGCTGCCCGGCAAGTGTGATGTGTGTGAGAGACACAGTTCAACTGTGAAGTGAGTGGGGGGTCCCGATCTGCGTTTCCGTGTTCCCCGCGAGGGGGCCGGCCAGAGACGGACGAAGCGATTGAAAAGTCGACGTATGAAGTGGTGGAATGCACTATTAGATATTAGAACGGGGAACTGTGGACCAAACACTAGAACGAATGTCATTTGGGAAAAGCACGAACGCGGGGCCCCAGGTCAGTAAAGGGGAGTCAGAGGCCTTGGGAATACAGCCTATTAAACCCTGTTCCACAGGCAGTAACGTAACATTTGAGAACCGAACGGCAAGTCAGGAAGATCCTTTCTTGCTGTGGCAGGCTGCTTGTGTAAGGCTTTTATTGTCTGCCGAGGCTGCTGGAGTAAATGAAGAGAACCAGTCCTTTGGGCGGGAGTGCTGAGGCAAGGCACTTTGTAAAGCGTTCCCCAAAGCAAGGGCAACCAAGTCACGCCTCGTCCTGGCTTTGTGGCTTTAGCAGTGCTTCCTGGCTCTTATTGTTGCAGGTGCTGTTTTCCTGCCTGAAGCCCTGGGGCTCCTGGGTAGCCGCCACCCCCCCAGCCCGCAGCTGCTGTCCTCAATAAAATGATCTTTCCTCTCTTCTGACTACGTCTGCCATGTGATAATTGGGGACTGGGCAGATATTGTTTGGTGGTGCGTCCTAGGGGAGGACTTTGGGATCATCCCTTGGCCCAGACTCCTTGCCAGTGGGCATCACGGCTGAGCTTTATGACTCACAGCACAGTCACACAGGGAGGTGGGGGCCGGATGGCACCTCTGGAGGTGTCACTGTCCCCTCAGCTCCTGCTCGGATTCTGGCTAAGGCACAGCCTGTGCTCAGGCTCGATGGATGCTCCACTGGGGAGCAGCGCCATTAGCTCAGAGCCGGGACAACACGCAGGCAGACACGGTGCCGCCGCTGACCATCACCTGCAGCTCGCTGTCCCCTGCGGCCGTCATCCCTGCACACTGACTGATGGGCAGTTTCTCCAGATGCCCACGCTCAGGGCAACGGTATAAAGCAAACTGCCACGCTGGCCACTACAAATACGTCGGCTCGCCCAAAAAGCTTTTCCAGCAGCTCCAACAGCAGCCGGACTGCTGAGGCTTTTGTGCGTCCCAGTGTGATACGGGAGACGCCCGCACCCTGATGGAGGACGAAGGATGAGCACTCTCACCATCAACCAGCTAACTGTTGCTCATAGGCTGCTGTGGTTCAAGCGGGGCCGCCAGCTGTGCAACACACAGCTGCTCGCTCCCTCCCTCCCTCCCTCCCTCCCTCCCTCCCCAGGGGGGATGGCAGGGAGAACTGGGAGGCTCAAAGGGAGAAAACTCGTAGGCTGAGGCCAAGGCTTTGATGTGTGCAGGGGAACGTGCTGGTGCCGTTTGTGATTGAAAACTGCGGGGACATCTTTGGGGAGGAGGTGGCCGGCCCCTCCCCTCCATCAGCCGAGGAGGTGCCAGCACCTGTGGACAGGTGCACAGGTATGAGGAGGGGCTGAGGGTTTTCAAAATCTGGGGCTTCTGGTCCAATTCCTTATTGTGCTGCTGGTGGATTTTGGTTTAGGTGTTGTCCACTTCCACGAGGTCACTTTGCTGCACGTGCTTTTGTGTTCCATGGGTGCGTTTGGAAGATCAAAGGAGCCGTGCAGGTGAAGCAAACGCAGAGCCCCAGGCAAAAGACTTCTTGCACACAGCACCCTCTCTGCTCATCCTCTACAAAGAAGCAGGGGCAGGTATGGTGGTGAAATCAGAAATAGTAGAGGGATGTCAGGCCAAGAAACACTGACACGTTTCTCATGTATGACAGTAGTTTCTGATAGGTCCAAGCAGCTGCTGTGCCTCCTCCTGTCATTAGATCTCTTGTCTGTTTGACTTTTCCCACCCTCTAATGATAGAGAAGAAAAACCAGAAAGGTTGTTTCTCAGATGCATTGGGAATGTGCTTAATCAATCTAAATACCTACAAGAAGTCAAATACAAAATTGCAGATTTAAAAATAAAAGGCTCACGCCCCAGAATGGGATAATGTTGCCCAGGGGATAACGGCAGAACCGTGTCCCAGGAAGGCAGAAGCAAGCCCAGCAGAACGAAGCTGGCAAGGGTCTGTCCTACCCTCCAAGGCCCCTCCAGTTTGTGGTGCCCCAGCCCGCAAGAAGGGGCAGCCCATCATCCCAATTCATCAGAGCTCCTGAAGCCTATCTTGCGACCGTGCAAAATATGGATAATGCAAAGCAACCAAAGGGATCTTATTTGAGGAGCTAAGGTAGCAATTTGGAAAACGGTAGCTTACTACTCCAGGTGTCTTGCCACCTTTCAACTTCAACCTTTCCGGTTCAGGCACTTGTACCTTTGCCTCCAACCACCCCCGAGAGCACAGCAGACTCCTCGGTAGACCCGGAACAGCTGATGAGCCTTTCAGAGGAAAGAAGGTAAAATGAGCTCCCTTTGTTTAAAATGAGAACTGATTCCAGCTGATCGTGGTTTTACCTCTCTAATAACACTGTGGAATATCAAGGTTTGCAGGGTCTTTCGTTTCGGGAAAATGAAAAGCAGAAAAGAAACAGAAAGGGAAAACAGGTCTCTGGAGAAGAGGCTGAAAGCACACCAGAAGAGAAAAGGAGAGAAGAAAAGCTTTTCGAGATCAACCGCTGAAAAAATTCAGGAAGGTCAAGAAGCCCAGGTGTATCCAGACACTGCTGTCCATCTCTCAAAACTCTGAACACTGCACTAAGTGCATGAACTATTTTTAGCGTGCACAAAGATGGCCCCGGATAGGAAGCAGACACCTGCCTTTTGGAAAAAAATGCGTGTCAGCAGGAAACTGCCGTTCCCAATGTTGCAGGTTTGGTTTTGCACTTACTGAAGTACTGTTTGCTCAAGGGTAAGCAGACACCTCGCCACAAGAGCCTCGACCCTTAGCTATTTACCTAGCTACCGAAATAAAGAGGCAAAGTAAGTCCCGCTGTTCTGTCCATGTTAGCAATCCTCACGCTGCCCTGTATCATCTGGATCCCAAATATGCAGCAACGTTGTTCCAGGTCACTACATACACTTTAGATGCTGGCCCTTTTTCAAAAGGCCGCGGTTCACCTGAGGTAATTTGGGGGCGGGTGGTGGTGTTTGTGGTGGTGGTGTGTGTATTGGGATGGACACTTTTTAGTTTCTTACTTCTTCTTCCCTTACCAGTAAACAGAGGTCTATTTCTCAAGATCTTGAGAAATGTCCTGAAAAAAAGTGTTTGTGACTTTTTTGTATATAGATGAATACTCTTTTAATGTACACTATTTCACTGTTGCTAGAAGTACTATATTCCACTTCACGTGGCTTGCTTCAGTGACAGCCTTGTACCGTAAATTCATATCGTGTACCCCCTTTTTCTTGGGGTCCACAAGTTGCGATGCCTGCAGTTTGTAGTCCCTGCATGCACAGGCTATCTGCCCTGGCTGAAACCTGACAGGATAACAAACGGTGATTGCTTCAGGCAGCTTCCCTATGCAGATGTCCCCAGAACCCCTTTGGAAGAGTAACCCAGAGAGGGTGCTTCAGGGAAACCACAGGCACTTCCAAAGCACGGAACTAATGAGCAGGACATGCACGGGAGAGTCTGTGTTTAGTAGCCACCTTATAGCTTGAAGTGAGCGATTCTTATTTGCTTTCCAAATCCATTTTCCTCCTGCCTAACCCAATTGGAAGAGTGAGTCCCACCGCATTTTTTTGTGATGTACTGAATGTATTCTTTTTTAAAAGCAGGTGCCACCTTCTTGGCTTTGCTTCACGCTTTGTGCTGTCCCCTTTTTCTATGTACAAGAAACCCCACTGAAGACAGAGCGTTGATGGTTCTATTCAGCTGCAGGGGAACTGCCATGGCGGCTGTAAGAGAGGGGCAGGGCCAGGCGCAGGCCGGGGGGTTTATCCGTTCTGAGCCCCTCGACCCCAGCTGTGCATATCTGACAGCCCTGCCTCGCTCACAGCCGCTGTCCCAGAGGGAACAAAGCCCAGGAGAGAAGGTTCTCTGTCGGCTCAGGGGAAGCACCATGCAGGGGTGCAGCACCCTCGTGTTGCAGCCAAAGTGATAAACGGGCCTTGCTTAGCGCAGCTCTCCGTGCAAAAACCTCCGTGGCTGCAAGGATCTCAAGCCTCGACTCTGAGCGCTCGATGGAGCTCCCGCCCAGCCAGCCGAGATTCCCGACCGTCCTGACGTGGCGCTTTCCCTCCCAGCAGCGCCCATGCCCATTGAGTGCCTTTCGCTTGCAGCCGGCTCTAATGCCGGCATCAACCCTGCACTCCAGTTTTTGGCCTCTCTGAGTGTTGCTCACTAGGATAGCCCCGAGAGTGACACCCCCCCACCCCCACCCCCCCACCCCCAACCCCCGTGCCGGCTGCCCCCATTGTGTCCATAGGGATAGCGGTTTGCCTGCGGGCATGGTGGGATGGTGTTTCTTCCAGGAACCACATGGGTGGCAGGGTGAGCCCTGGGGGGGCTTGCGCCGCCCGGGCTCACAGCTGGGGAGGCGGATTCCCCGCTCGCAGGGGCTGGGGGCGAGGGGAAGTGTTTTAGGGACGGACCGTGGGGGCCGGAGGGAGGGGTTTGAGGGACGGACGCCGAGGAAGGCCTCATCCCTGCAGAGATGGCTCAGGCCCAGGGCAGGGCTCTTCTCTGGATGCCACGGGGTCGATTGCAAAGGAGCAGGCTGCCCCATGCAGGGAGCAGGTGCGTGCCGGGGCTGCCAGGGGCCCTGCCTGCCTGTTCCCAGCCCAGCCCCAGCTGGGGCCAGCCCTGCGCTGCAGCCCTGGGGCCGAGGCGCACGGAGCCGGGCATTGCTGAGGGTGCTGCACCCTGACGGGCCCCGCCGCCAGCTGCCGGCTGCCCTGGGCTGCCCCTCGCTCTCCCCAGCTCTGCCTGCTGCCAGTGCCGGGGGCACCGCCACGGGGCTTGCCCCCTGCCCACAGCTGCCCTGACCCACATCTGCAGCTGTACGTGGTGCCCACATGGCACAGCTGGGGCGGGGGTGGCAGGTCTCTCTGGTGGCAGCCTGGGACTGGGGGCAAAGCCAAGCCCATCCCTCGCTTGTGATCTTTGTCCCCAGGGAGAGCCAGTGCAGACGTGTGCTGCGCTGGAGAGTGTCCCGCGAGGAGGTGACGGCCGACTGCAGAGCAGCACTGAGACCCGCGCGACAGCAACGGCAGCCGGTGGCCACAGAGCAGCCCAGGGGAGCTGGTTCCCTCGACGGGCCCCAAAGCAGCCTTCCTCAGCCCCTGCTTTTGGTGACATGTGGAGCAGCGCAGGGATGTCTCTCAGGCTTCCAGGCCTGAGGAGGCTTTCCTCCCCAGGGGCACTGTTAGAAATCCTGCTCCCAGGATTAAAGCACCCCTCCCCCCCATGGATCCGAGGCTGTGTATCCAGCCCCCTGGAGCTGGGTACAGGTGCCCTGAGCGGTCTCTCAGGGAGGATGGGGCCACCTGCCTGGTGGCTCTGACACAGAAATGATGAGCTGAAGCCCTGTGATGGTGGCTGGCCGGCTCAAAGCCTCCGAGTGCCTCAGCCTCTGTCCCCAGGAGCGTTTATCCCAGGCCCTGTTTCAGGGTGCGAAGATGGGTGCCGGTGATGTCCTGGTGCCTCCGTCTGGCTCCCACTTCAAGGTTGTGATGCCTGAGGTCAGGGACCACCAGAAGGCCTTGGCAGAGATCTCAAGGGACTTTGTGTTCCATCTAGTGTTGCCTTAGGGCTACAATGTGCTGTGGTTTGGGGGCAACAAGGTTATGGTATGCCAGAGGTCAGGCGAGTTAGTGTCAAAGTGTGTTATTGTTATGGACAGAATCTGGGTTTGTTGGCCCTGCGTTCCTGGGGTTATGGCATTTTTATCTTATCTTGTGAACTGTGTGGTGGGTTTCTTTGTGGAGAGTGCCTTTTTTCACCTCTATTGCCTTTGTGGGGTTTGGATGGGGGCCTTTGGTTTGTGTACAGAGTTTCTTCTGGTTGTTTTTCTGCTGTACTGTTGGATGGTGGTGTTTTTTCTGTCTTGAAACCATCGTTACTGGTCTAATATATCTCCTGCAGGTCAGGCAGTGTCACTTCTGGTGTGGTCTGACTCATTTCTGGTGAGTTGGTAGGTAGGTATGGAGGACTTGTGGTCCCTCCATGGAGGATGACTGCTAGAGGACTAAGAGGCAGATCTGTGGAGGGGTGAGAGGACTGCTGGCCCATAAGCAGTGACTGTCAGAGGACTAAGTGTACTTGAATTTACGTGGGCTTCCAAATTCATGGTTGTTTCTCCTGCCTTGCGGAAGAGCCATGGGAAGTCACCAGCCACACGGAAGGACAAGGGGTTTCCCAAGGCTACGTGGCTTTTTGGGGTTTGCTTTTGAGTAAGAAAGTCTTGTCTCTACATGAGCGCAACTGTGAACGGTCAATTTTGCTGACTTTAGAGAGCAGGGAGCTGCACTTTTCTGATGTGCCTCACATGGCTGTAAGGACAGAGTGAGAACCAGCAAGAGGATTCCTTCCTGTCACCTTCTCCAGGGGAACAGTGCTGCACTTACCCACAAGGTGAGCTCTGGTTCTGCATGAGTGCACAAGTTTTTGGTCAATTTTCTCACCACAGGAAGCAGGGAGCAGAACTTTTGCTCTGTGCCTCATCACATGGCTTCCAGGTCAGGGTGAGAAACAGCCAGAGAATTCCTCCCTGTCACCTTCTCCAGGGGAGCACTGCTGCACTTTGTCAAGGTGAGTTTTTTTGGGCTGTACATGATTGCCAATGAAAAGAGGTCAATTTTCTCACCACACAAAGCAGGGAGAAGAACTTTTGCTCAGTGCCTGACAGGCCTACCAGGGCAGGGTGAGAAGCAGCAAGAGAATTCCTTCCTGGAACCTTCTCCAGGGGAGCCATGCTGCCCTTTCCCAAAATGTATTTTTTTTTGGCTCTGCATGAGTGCAAAAGGTTTTGGTCAATTTTTCACCACAGAAAGCAGGGAGCAGAACTTTTATGATGTGCGTCATATGTCTGCCAGGGCAGGTTGAGAAGCAGCAAGAGGATTCCTTTCTGGCACCTTCTCCAGGGGAATTTCCCAGTTCCCGAGAGACTGCTGGTGCCGGCTGCAAGGGCGCTCCCAGACAAAGGGTGGTCCTGTGTGATGCTGGGGTTGGAATTGGTGATGTCTCCTTTCCTTAGTCTCGTTAAGGCTTTGCAGTGACAATTTGGTGCTTCGCTCCTATTGCTCTTTTATCGTATCACTCACAGTAACTGCCACTGGTTCCTTTTATCATATTGCATGCTATTTTCTTTTATTGCAATATAAGAAACTGCATTTGATATATTCCATTATTTGATATACTTGATAGATTTGATTATATTTGATCTGGAGTTCAGCTTTGCTGTGTATCCAGTCAGCCAGCAAAACAAAATTCGGCGTAGTCGGCAGCGTACGAAGTAAAAATCTCTCTATTTAGGAAAAAAAAAATGTTCCTCGACTTGCTATTGTCAGGTGGGAACCATTGCCTTATGGTGTTTGGGCCAGAGTGGTCTGGTGGTGCTGGGCAGTTGGGCCATGCCAGGGACAGAGGGACGGGGGCAGGGGAGGGGGCGGGGGGAAGGGGTTTAGGGACGGACGGGTGGGAATTGATGAAGGAATTTAGGGATGGACCGGGGTGTGGGGGTGTTTGTGGGTATGGGGGGGGTGGTGGGTGTGTGTGTGTGCCCCACCCCGCAGCTCCCCTCGACTGCTTCCTCCTCACCAGCACCTGCTCAGCACCCCAGAGGGGCTTCCCGGAGAGTTCCCGGAGAGCCGGGGAAGGGGCTGTCCTGCACCGCCCCTCCAGACGGGCGCCGCGCAGGCAGACCCCCGAGCCCCGCCGAGGGAGGGCAGCGCCGCTGGCCGCCCCCCTCCCGCCGCGTCTCCTCACCTGCGCCCCGCGCCTCGCGCAGCCAGCGACCCCGACCGCCGCTCCCACGCGCGCACAGCTGGCGGGAAGAGGCGGGCCCCTCGGCCTCGTGCCCAGCATAGGCTTCGCTGCAGGCCTACGAGAGGTAAAGCCGGTCCCGGGGCACCATCCTGGTGAAGAAGAGAGAAGTGCGTGACCTGCCAACACAGGGGTGGCCCCGTCCCCATGCGCCCTTTGGTCGGTTGCTATGGGAACGAGTCGGGCTGTTCCCCTGGCAACCGGCTGACAAAGGGCACACAGGGGAGGGACCACCCGTATGTTGGGAGGTCACACACATCTCTTCTTGACCACGATGGCAGCAGGCCCCTCGGCCTCGTGCCCAGCACAGGCTTAGCTGCGGGCCTACTAGAGGTAAAGCCAGCTTGGGGTGTCCCCCTTTCCAAGAGGCTTCTTAGGTTGCACATCCTCTGCCTTCCTAACGAGGAGCTCTGGTTTTGATGCCCACTGTGCTATCAGGAAAAATCCCCCCTCAGTTTCTGTGTGGTTCAGCAAGAGAACAGGGCAGCAGACTGGCCCTGTAGGCGCTTCTCAAGAGGCCGGCTGGAAAAGTGCTCAGGAAACACGTCATTTGCCTTCCTGGAGGGACTTGTGTGCATCTTGAGTGGTGCTGGTAACAGTGTTGCCTCCTCTGTCTCTTCCAGTGGCATACCCGGATTGTGTGTGTGCGTGGGAGGTCGACGATGAGCTCGGTGGCAGTCTTGAGCCAGGAGAGCTTTGCCAAACACCGCAGTGGCTTGACGCAGCAGCAGGTGAAAGGTGAGAAGACACAGCTGAGTTCCTGTGATGTGCCTCTAAATAGAGACTGCGCAGGCAAGGTGCCTTGCTGTTAGCCAAGCTCGCTCCATGCCTCCGGCTCCCCCTAAGTGTCCAGGCACGGCGTTTGCCATTCCTAGGCTGGCGGCCTGCCAGACCCTGGCTTTCCACCAACAGGAGCACATCGGTGGTGCTGCACAGTGCAGGGCCAGGCGGAGGCAAGCCTCAGATCTTCACAGAGCTCTGGCTAGCAACGCTGTCAGCCGTGGGGCAGGGCATGTGCAAGCAGGGGTCATTGGGCTGCAAGAGAGCCTCGTGGGATCAGTGTGCTGGATTGTCACTTCCTCCTTTGCTCAGCCAGGTGCTGGGGAAAGTCAGTATAACCGTATTGGCTGACTCACTGATGGGTCTCGGCACCCATTCTCCAGCTGCGAGCTGGCCCGCTTGGCACAGCCCAGTGCCCAGCTGAGTCGAACATAAGCTACAGGCTTTCCCTGGACTCTGCCCCAACTAGAGTGCTTCTGCTTCTCTCTGCCTTCTTCCTGGGCATGTGTCTGTCCTGTCCCCTTCTGACCTACAGCCTTGCTGTGTCCCTTTGATTTCTTTCTCCTTGGCCTGTTGTCCCCTGATGAAGCTCCTCTCAACAAAGCTGGCGATAATGTGCTGTGTTTGCTGCCACCATTCACTTGCACGGTTGCTTCCTGCATCCATAGCAGCACCTACTGCAGTCTGTGCTGTGCTGAGCTCAGCTGAGCTCCAGACTCGGCTGCTCTCCACAAGCATAACTGTAGCAGGGTGAATAGTAGTGCACAAGTCCTTTGTTGTCCCTCTTTGATGATGCCTCAATAGAGTTGCACTGCCTATGAATGGGGGCGTTTCTGTGGGGAGAGCATCTCATTGGCCTTGTTTGCTTCACCCCAGTAACAGCTTTAAACTCGGAAGAAGAGAAGGATCCTCCCACCTACGAGGAAGCCTTCCCTGCGCTCCCTGAGAAAGCACCATGTTTGGAAGCTGCCCGGGAACCTGCTGAGCCCTGGAGCAAAATCCGGCCAATAAAGGCTTCTGTCATCACTCAGGTTGGTGGGAGTGGGTGTCTTATCTCCCTCCTTTTCATCCCTCCAAAAAGTAGGTGAAGCGAAGCTTTCCCTGGAGTATGAAATCCCTTAGTGTGCCAGAGTAACTGCCTCTTTGCTGTCCTTTGCCCTGGGGCACAAGGAAGACTGCGGCTGAATGCTAGGACGGCTCTGGAGGGGGAGGGATGTGTTGAAAACTGCCCAGACAAAGCTCTGCATCCCTGTTGCACAGTCAGCTGGAACAGGCCTGAAGGGAGCATTGCAGAGGGAGGCACTGACAATCAAAAGCACACTGACACCTTGCTGTGCCCTGCTTGTGTCTGTCCCGTGGCTGAGCAGGTGTTCCATGTGCCACTGGAGGAGAGGAAATACAAGGACATGGATCAGTTGGGAGAAAGCAAGCAGGCCAAGATCTGCCTTGACATCATGCAGAAGACGGGAGCTCACCTGGAGCTGTCTCTCGCAAAGGACCAGGGCCTTTCGATCGTGGTCTCTGGCAAGCCGGAAGCAGTCACAAAGGCTCGGAAGCAGATTGTCGCTCGACTGCAGACTCAGGTGAGGGCATCTAACTGTTTCTGCCTTCATCTTTGCTCTTCCCCAAGACTCGCAAATGCTTTGAGACCCTTGGGCCCATGTGCTTGTAAGCCAAAGAGGTGTGTTGTTACATGACTAATTCAGCTTTGCCATACGTTTTCAAAGCACCCAATTGGCAATTTGGAATGGGAATGAGGCTTAAAATAGGGTTCCAAGGTAATTACAGGCCGTGGTGTTGCATGAAGCGTGGAGTCTGCGATCTCTGGAACATTTGAGTTGCAACCAGTGACTTTGTGCTGAGGTGCTGGTGCTGGAGGGGGTGCAGGAGCCTCACACACAAAGCTAGTAGTGTGTGAGAACGGGACTGTGCTTTTCCTGAAGCCCTTCAGAGAAGAACGTGGAAGGCTGGGAGAAAGAAAAGTAGAGAAAAGGAAGTCCTGCCAAAAGCCAAAAGCTTCGGGTCAGGGTTCTGCCTTGTGTAGCTCAAGGCACACTGGTAAGGAGCCACAACCCTGTTGTTTCGGTTGCTTCAGTCCTCTAGGTTTTGATCTCTTACCTTAAGGTTCTTGAGCTCATAGTCAAGGTGGTAGCTCTTGTTAGGATGTATCGCAGCCAGGTGTTGCAGTGTGTTTTAAAGTATAATGCCAAAGGTAGGTAATGCGATGTTAATACCATGTCTGCTTAGTGCTGTTCAGCCCCTGTGTCATACCCTGCCAGAGGAAAGAGAAAGGAACAAAACCCTACATCCACAATGTGCATCTGAAAAATCAGTTCAGGTCGTGCCGCCACAGATCCATGAGCCACTGTTCCCAAATATACCTCCTACTGCCCTGGCCCCAGGTCTGGAAGGTGTGTCTGTATTCCAGCTTCTCTTAGGCTTGGCTGGCTTCAGGACAGGAACACAGAGCTGAAAAGTCACACCGAGTGATCTTTTCTTCATCTTTCATTTTTCCATTATAGCTTGAATGTTCATTGTCTGATTGCTGTTAGTGGTTACCTAATCACAGGGACCAGGAGCACGATAGCAGTCATCAGCTACCAGACCTGTACAAACTCAGTGAGAAGGGAAGAAGTCAGGAAGCCCTTGTATAGACCAGCCCTTTAACGGTAGATTGAGAAGGACCCCTTTTGCATGTGGGGCCTTCTAGAAGCAGTCCCAGGAGCAGCACGTGCTACACTTGAAGACGCCTTAGCACTTAAGTAGCGGTGAGCATCTGCTAGCTGCCTGCCTCCTGCAGTAGGTTTCTGGTGTTGAATTTCTCTTTCCTAGGAGTCATACTGTATGCCTTGTTCTCTGTAGCCTTGGCAGCAGGTGTCAGAGTTCCGATAAACTCCAGCTGTGCGCTGTCATCTCAGTTGTTGTCTGGTGTCTTACACTGGAGGAGAGGCACCTCCTCGTCTGTGTCGGAAGGCCTTTGCTAATTCAGGGTACCGCTCCTGTGCAAACAGAAGGGTTTTGAGGGAAAGGTGGGGTCTATACTCCTGGCACGGAGGCGCTGTAGATCAACTGGTACAGTGTCAGCCCTCAGACAGAGTGTGCTGGGAAGGCGTTGTGTTTGCTCTGAGGAGCAGTACCACTGAGCAGCGTCTACCTTGCTTTCCCTGGCTCTGTTCCTGTGGATCTGCCAGTGCAGGCAAGGCTTTGCACAGATGCTTGGTTCTTCTGCTGCAGGCTTCGGCAACAGTTGCCATCCCCAAGGAGCACCACCGTTTTGTCATTGGAAAGAAGGGTGAGAAGCTGCAGGACCTGAAGCTCAAAACTGCAACCAAAATGCAGGTCCCCCGCCCAGATGACCCCAGCAACCAGATCAAGATCAGCGGCACTAAAGAAGGGATTGAGAAGGCCCGGCACGAGATCCTGCTTATCTCCGCTGAGCAGGTACCTCAGTACTGTGATCTCTCTCATGGCATTGGCTGCTCAGCCATTTTGCTTCCCCGTGGTGTAGTCGGAGTTTGCAGCCACCGTGGCTACAGTCAGTGGCTAACGTTAGTCTGAACGGAGACGTGTGCTGTGCCACTCGCTGGCTGTGTGACCACCGCTGCCAGGTCCTGAAACTTCTTGTGCTGCGTTTTGTCCATCTCTGAAGCCAAAACAAGCATTTGATAGTTGAAGCGACGCGTCTTAGGTGCCAGCTGAGATAAGGCAGGAGATCACAGGGGTGAATATCGTAAACAAGGAGCAGCAGCAGCAACCGTATTTGTAGATTGAAAGAGGTGGAGATCTACAAGCCCGCAAACTGAGAAGGTTGCTTGGGCCAGAGTGTCAGGCAGGACACCCCTGGGAACTTAGCTGTGCCTGGCAGAGACTGTAATATAGAGGGCAGTTCCCACCAAGGTCTGTTGTGGGCTCTTCCAGGGTAAGCGTGCCGTGGAGCGGCTGGACGTGGAGAAAGTGTACCACCCTTTCATTGCTGGCCCTTACAACAAGCTGGTGAGGGAGCTCATGCAGGACACAGGGACGCGCATCAACATTCCTCCACCCAGTGTCAACAAGACCGAGATAGTCTTCACCGGAGAAAAGGAGCAGCTAGCCCGGGCTGTGGCTCGAGTTAAGAAGATCTATGAGGAGAAGGTACGCATGGTCCATAAAGCTTCCCACCTTCCCCTGGCACCTGCTCCTAGGCACTCTTCCCTTCTTGTTCTACTTTTGTGCATCCCTCGGTTGCATCTGGCTCAGCAGCCCTTGCAGTACATGACCCCGAATCCTACCGTTTCCTCACTCGGCAGAGTGGGAGCTGGGCTGATACTATCCGGGAGGTGACAGATTTCTCGCTTTTCTGTACCGTGGGAATTAGCAGGCCACCAAGAGCTCCCCTGGCTCTTGTTCACACCGGGGCTACTAAGGAAGGAAAGAAGTGTGAAGTCTACAGCGGTGGCCAGCTGACAGTATCAAAGTTGCTACCTAAGTAGAAGTTGCTGAAGAGCGAATGTCACTCCAGTTTATTTCCCACAGCCAACGCTGCTGTGAATATCCTTGTTGTGGGTTGCTGGGCTGTTTTTCCTCGTGGTTAGGTCTGTATTTGTACCGGTCTGGATTTCAACAATCGGCTTATAGCCTGCACAGTGTTGCATCACAGCACTGCCTGGGAGACGGCTGGGAGTTGAACCCTGTTGTCCAGCGGGGGGACGGGGATGACGACAACGACATGCCTGTGTGTGTGTGTGGTCTCCTCCATGCCGTGTCCCAGGGAGCTTGACACAGCATGCTAGTTTTGTACTTCCCCTGTGAATTTTTGAGCACAAGGCTTTCTGTAGGCAGGGGCCCAAGGGGTGCTAGGGTACTGCCGAGCCACTGTGCTCAGCTTGGCTTTGCTCTTTGCTGGGTGCAGAGTCTGACTGCATCTTGTGCCTCTTCCTGTCGCTCTTGTCCTTCCCCGCCCCCTTGTGATTGACGCCTCAGTGTCTCTGCCCCTACAGAAAAAGAAGACTACTACTATTGCAGTGGAGGTGAAGAAGTCCCAGCACAAGTATGTCATCGGCCCCAAGGGGAATTCCCTGCAGGAGATCTTGGAGAAGACTGGAGTCTCTGTCGAGATCCCACCCATTGACAGTAGCTCGGAGACGCTGATACTGCGAGGCGAGCCTGAAAAACTGGGGCAAGCATTGACTGAAGTCTTTGCAAAGGTACTGACAAGATGGGCTAGGCCTCCTTTGAAGGTCCCATGAAGATACATTTGTGAGCACTGACGGGTGTAGCGGGGGTGCTCTCTCTTGGGCCATTAGAGGTGCAGCTTAGAAGTCAATACCGGAGGTGCAGCATGGGAATTGGAACTGAATTGTTGTGAAGGCCTCTTCCAGTTTGTCCATCAAACAGCTTCTCTGTTTTTCTGTCTCTCAGGCCAACAGTTTTACCGTCTCCTCGGTCTCTGCCCCCTCTTGGCTTCATCGTTTCATTATTGGAAAGAAAGGACAGAACCTGGCCAAAATAACTCAGCAGGTGCCAAAGGTATGGATGAGCTGGTTAGCTTAGCACCCCCGGCGTAGAAAAAGGTTTAGTCCAGTTCACTCGTCACGGGAGAGAGAGGTGTATTCTAGCGTGGGTAAACCCAGGGGGAAATGACACAGATCTTTGCTGTTCAAGGGAACCCTCTCTTTTACTGCTGCAAACACTGCTCATCCTATGTTATTGTCATGGGTTGAGCCCTTCCAAGGAAGCTTTATGTGGTGCTGTTTTGAGAACTGATGTAGCAGGATACCTGGAAATGCCGAGTGCAGCAAGGCTTCTCCCTGGTGAGTTAGACGGTATCTAGATAAAGGCTAGATGAGTAAACTTCTCCAAAGCCCTTGCAGAAACCGGGACAGCACCAGAGCCTTGGGCTCCAGGCACTGCCATATGGCTGACATCGTTAAGTTACTGACTTGGGAAATTGTGGGGATTTTGTTTGGGCTTTTTGGGAAGAGGCGCATCTCTTAGTGGCAGGGATCGATGGTGTAGGCCTGACCAAGAGCATTGGCCTGGCTTGGATCTTGGCAAATTCTTAAGAGATTCATTGTCTTTCACCTCAAGGTTCGCATCAAATTCACTGGAGGAGAGGATAACATCACTTTGGAAGGGCCTACAGAAGATGTGCATGTGGCTCAGGAACAGATTGAAGCCACGGTCAAGGAACTGATGAGCTGGAGTTACTAGTTCCAGTAAGAAACTGGGGGAAGAAGGGGCAGCAGAGCAGAGGGGCCCCTGCTTAGGGCCCTGCTTAGGGCCAGAAAAAATTAGAACTTGGTTTTTGGGAATTGTTCATTGATACACGTACTTTGTGTGCTAACGCAAACTGTCAGCATTCCTAGAGTTGTATGTAACATGCTGCCTGTGTGGCTGAGGGCTGCCCGGCAAGTGTGATGTGTGTGAGAGACACAGTTCAACTGTGAAGTGAGTGGGGGGTCCCGATCTGCGTTTCCGTGTTCCCCGCGAGGGGGCCGGCCAGAGACGGACGAAGCGATTGAAAAGTCGACGTATGAAGTGGTGGAATGCACTATTAGATATTAGAACGGGGAACTGTGGACCAAACACTAGAACGAATGTCATTTGGGAAAAGCACGAACGCGGGGCCCCAGGTCAGTAAAGGGGAGTCAGAGGCCTTGGGAATACAGCCTATTAAACCCTGTTCCACAGGCAGTAACGTAACATTTGAGAACCGAACGGCAAGTCAGGAAGATCCTTTCTTGCTGTGGCAGGCTGCTTGTGTAAGGCTTTTATTGTCTGCCGAGGCTGCTGGAGTAAATGAAGAGAACCAGTCCTTTGGGCGGGAGTGCTGAGGCAAGGCACTTTGTAAAGCGTTCCCCAAAGCAAGGGCAACCAAGTCACGCCTCGTCCTGGCTTTGTGGCTTTAGCAGTGCTTCCTGGCTCTTATTGTTGCAGGTGCTGTTTTCCTGCCTGAAGCCCTGGGGCTCCTGGGTAGCCGCCACCCCCCCAGCCCGCAGCTGCTGTCCTCAATAAAATGATCTTTCCTCTCTTCTGACTACGTCTGCCACGTGATAATTGGGGACTGGGCAGATATTGTTTGGTGGTGCGTCCTAGGGGAGGACTTTGGGATCATCCCTTGGCCCAGACTCCTTGCCAGTGGGCATCACGGCTGAGCTTTATGACTCACAGCACAGTCACACAGGGAGGTGGGGGCCGGATGGCACCTCTGGAGGTGTCACTGTCCCCTCAGCTCCTGCTCAGATTCTGGCTAAGGCACAGCCTGTGCTCAGGCTCGATGGATGCTCCACTGGGGAGCAGCGCCATTAGCTCAGAGCCGGGACAACACGCAGGCAGACACGGTGCCGCCGCTGACCATCACCTGCAGCTCGCTGTCCCCTGCGGCCGTCATCCCTGCACACTGACTGATGGGCAGTTTCTCCAGATGCCCACGCTCAGGGCAACGGTATAAAGCAAACTGCCACGCTGGCCACTACAAATACGTCGGCTCGCCCAAAAAGCTTTTCCAGCAGCTCCAACAGCAGCCGGACTGCTGAGGCTTTTGTGCGTCCCAGTGTGATACGGGAGACGCCCGCACCCTGATGGAGGACGAAGGATGAGCACTCTCACCATCAACCAGCTAACTGTTGCTCATAGGCTGCTGTGGTTCAAGCGGGGCCGCCAGCTGTGCAACACACAGCTGCTCGCTCCCTCCCTCCCTCCCTCCCTCCCCAGGGGGATGGCAGGGAGAACTGGGAGGCTCAAAGGGAGAAAATTCGTAGGCTGAGGCCAAGGCTTTGATGTGTGCAGGGGAACGTGCTAGTGCCGTTTGTGATTGAAAACTGCGGGGACATCTTTGGGGAGGAGGTGGCCGGCCCCTCCCCTCCATCAGCCGAGGAGGTGCCAGCACCTGTGGACAGGTGCACAGGTATGAGGAGGGGCTGAGGGTTTTCAAAATCTGGGGCTTCTGGTCCAATTCCTTATTGTGCTGCTGGTGGATTTTGGTTTAGGTGTTGTCCACTTCCACGAGGTCACTTTGCTGCACGTGCTTTTGTGTTCCATGGGTGCGTTTGGAAGATCAAAGGAGCCGTGCAGGTGAAGCAAACGCAGAGCCCCAGGCAAAAGACTTCTTGCACACAGCACCCTCTCTGCTCATCCTCTACAAAGAAGCAGGGGCAGGTATGGTGGTGAAATCAGAAATAGTAGAGGGATGTCAGGCCAAGAAACACTGACGCGTTTCTCATGTATGACAGTAGTTTCTGATAGGTCCAAGCAGCTGCTGTGCCTCCTCCTGTCATTAGATCTCTTGTCTGTTTGACTTTTCCCACCCTCTAATGATAGAGAAGAAAAACCAGAAAGGTTGTTTCTCAGATGCATTGGGAATGTGCTTAATCAATCTAAATACCTACAAGAAGTCAAATACAAAATTGCAGATTTAAAAATAAAAGGCTCACGCCCCAGAATGGGATAATGCTGCCCAAGGGATAACGGCAGAACCGTGTCCCAGGAAGGCAGAAGCAAGCCCAGCAGAACGAAGCTGGCAAGGGTCTGTCCTACCCTCCAAGGCCCCTCCAGTTTGTGGTGCCCCAGCCCGCAAGAAGGGGCAGCCCATCATCCCAATTCATCAGAGCTCCTGAAGCCTATCTTGCGACCGTGCAAAATATGGATAATGCAAAGCAACCAAAGGGATCTTATTTGAGGAGCTAAGGTAGCAATTTGGAAAACGGTAGCTTACTACTCCAGGTGTCTTGCCACCTTTCAACTTCAACCTTTCCGGTTCAGGCACTTGTACCTTTGCCTCCAACCACCCCCGAGAGCACAGCAGACTCCTCGGTAGACCCGGAACAGCTGATGAGCCTTTCAGAGGAAAGAAGGTAAAATGAGCTCCCTTTGTTTAAAATGAGAACTGATTCCAGCTGATCGTGGTTTTACCTCTCTAATAACACTGTGGAATATCAAGGTTTGCAGGGTCTTTCGTTTCGGGAAAATGAAAAGCAAAGAAACAGAAAGGCAAAACAGGTCTCTGGAGAAGAGGCTGAAAGCACACCAGAAGAGAAAAGGAGAGAAGAAAAGCTTTTCGAGATCAACCGCTGAAAAAATTCAGGAAGGTCAAGAAGCCCAGGTGTATCCAGACACTGCTGTCCATCTCTCAAAACTCTGAACACGGCACTAAGTGCATGAACTATTTTTAGCGTGCACAAAGATGGCCCCGGATAGGAAGCAGACACCTGCCTTTTGGAAAAAAATGCGTGTCAGCAGGAAACTGCCGTTCCCAATGTTGCAGGTTTGGTTTTGCACTTACTGAAGTACTGTTTGCTCAAGGGTAAGCAGACACCTCGCCACAAGAGCCTCGACCCTTAGCTATTTACCTAGCTACCGAAATAAAGAGGCAAAGTAAGTCCCGCTGTTCTGTCCATGTTAGCAATCCTCACGCTGCCCTGTATCATCTGGATCCCAAATATGCAGCAACGTTGTTCCAGGTCACTACATACGCTTTAGATGCTGGCCCTTTTTCAAAAGGCCGCGGTTCACCTGAGGTAATTTGGGGGCGGGTGGTGGTGTTTGTGGTGGTGGTGTGTGTATTGGGATGGACACTTTTTAGTTTCTTACTTCTTCTTCCCTTACCAGTAAACAGAGGTCTATTTCTCAAGATCTTGAGAAATGTCCTGAAAAAAAGTGTTTGTGACTTTTTTGTATATAGATGAATACTCTTTTAATGTACACTATTTCACTGTTGCTAGAAGTACTATATTCCACTTCACGTGGCTTGCTTCAGTGACAGCCTTGTACCGTAAATTCATATCGTGTACCCCCTTTTTCTTGGGGTCCACAAGTTGCGATGCCTGCAGTTTGTAGTCCCTGCATGCACAGGCTATCTGCCCTGGCTGAAACCTGACAGGATAACAAACGGTGATTGCTTCAGGCAGCTTCCCTATGCAGATGTCCCCAGAACCCCTTTGGAAGAGTAACCCAGAGAGGGTGCTTCAGGGAAACCACAGGCACTTCCAAAGCACGGAACTAATGAGCAGGACATGCACGGGAGAGTCTGTGTTTAGTAGCCACCTTATAGCTTGAAGTGAGCGATTCTTATTTGCTTTCCAAATCCATTTTCCTCCTGCCTAACCCAATTGGAAGAGTGAGTCCCACCGCATTTTTTTGTGATGTACTGAATGTATTCTTTTTTAAAAGCAGGTGCCACCTTCTTGGCTTTGCTTCACGCTTTGTGCTGTCCCCTTTTTCTATGTACAAGAAACCCCACTGAAGACAGAGCGTTGATGGTTCTATTCAGCTGCAGGGGAACTGCCATGGCGGCTGTAAGAGAGGGGCAGGGCCAGGCGCAGGCCGGGGGGTTTATCCGTTCTGAGCCCCTCGACCCCAGCTGTGCATATCTGACAGCCCTGCCTCGCTCACAGCCGCTGTCCCAGAGGGAACAAAGCCCAGGAGAGAAGGTTCTCTGTCGGCTCAGGGGAAGCACCATGCAGGGGTGCAGCACCCTCGTGTTGCAGCCAAAGTGATAAACGGGCCTTGCTTAGCGCAGCTCTCCGTGCAAAAACCTCCGTGGCTGCAAGGATCTCAAGCCTCGACTCTGAGCGCTCGATGGAGCTCCCGCCCAGCCAGCCGAGATTCCCGACCGTCCTGACGTGGCGCTTTCCCTCCCAGCAGCGCCCATGCCCATTGAGTGCCTTTCGCTTGCAGCCGGCTCTAATGCCGGCATCAACCCTGCACTCCAGTTTTTGGCCTCTCTGAGTGTTGCTCACTAGGATAGCCCCGAGAGTGACACCCCCCCACCCCCACCCACCCACCCCCAACCCCCGTGCCGGCTGCCCCCATTGTGTCCATAGGGATAGCGGTTTGCCTGCGGGCATGGTGGGATGGTGTTTCTTCCAGGAACCACATGGGTGGCAGGGTGAGCCCTGGGGGGGCTTGCGCCGCCCGGGCTCACAGCTGGGGAGGCGGATTCCCCGCTCGCAGGGGCTGGGGGCGAGGGGAAGTGTTTTAGGGACGGACCGTGGGGGCCGGAGGGAGGGGTTTGAGGGACGGACGCCGAGGAAGGCCTCATCCCTGCAGAGATGGCTCAGGCCCAGGGCAGGGCTCTTCTCTGGATGCCACGGGGTCGATTGCAAAGGAGCAGGCTGCCCCATGCAGGGAGCAGGTGCGTGCCGGGGCTGCCAGGGGCCCTGCCTGCCTGTTCCCAGCCCAGCCCCAGCTGGGGCCAGCCCTGCGCTGCAGCCCTGGGGCCGAGGCGCACGGAGCCGGGCATTGCTGAGGGTGCTGCACCCTGACGGGCCCCGCCGCCAGCTGCCGGCTGCCCTGGGCTGCCCCTCGCTCTCCCCAGCTCTGCCTGCTGCCAGTGCCGGGGGCACCGCCACGGGGCTTGCCCCCTGCCCACAGCTGCCCTGACCCACATCTGCAGCTGTACGTGGTGCCCACATGGCACAGCTGGGGCGGGGGTGGCAGGTCTCTCTGGTGGCAGCCTGGGACTGGGGGCAAAGCCAAGCCCATCCCTCGCTTGTGATCTTTGTCCCCAGGGAGAGCCAGTGCAGACGTGTGCTGCGCTGGAGAGTGTCCCGTGAGGAGGTGACGGCCGACTGCAGAGCAGCACTGAGACCCGCGCGACAGCAACAGCAGCCGGTGGCCACAGAGCAGCCCAGGGGAGCTGGTTCCCTCGACGGGCCCCAAAGCAGCCTTCCTCAGCCCCTGCTTTTGGTGACATGTGGAGCAGCGCAGGGATGTCTCTCAGGCTTCCAGGCCTGAGGAGGCTTTCCTCCCCAGGGGCACTGTTAGAAATCCTGCTCCCAGGATTAAAGCACCCCTCCCCCCCATGGATCCGAGGCTGTGTATCCAGCCCCCTGGAGCTGGGTACAGGTGCCCTGAGCGGTCTCTCAGGGAGGATGGGGCCACCTGCCTGGTGGCTCTGACACAGAAATGATGAGCTGAAGCCCTGTGATGGTGGCTGGCCGGCTCAAAGCCTCCGAGTGCCTCAGCCTCTGTCCCCAGGAGCGTTTATCCCAGGCCCTGTTTCAGGGTGCGAAGATGGGTGCCGGTGATGTCCTGGTGCCTCCGTCTGGCTCCCACTTCAAGGCTGTGATGCCTGAGGTCAGGGACCACCTGAAGGCCTTGGCAGAGATCTCAAGGGACTTTGTGTTCCATCTAGTGTTGCCTTAGGGCTACAATGTGCCGTGGTTTGGGGGCAACAAGGTTATGGTATGCCAGAGGTCAGGCGAGTTAGTGTCAAAGTGTGTTATTGTTATGGACAGAATCTGGGTTTGTTGGCCCTGCGTTCCTGGGGTTATGGCATTTTTATCTTATCTTGTGAACTGTGTGGTGGGTTTCTTTGTGGAGAGTGCCTTTTTTCACCTCTATTGCCTTTGTGGGGTTTGGATGGGGGCCTTTGGTTTGTGTACAGAGTTTCTTCTGGTTGTTTTTCTGCTGTACTGTTGGATGGTGGTGTTTTTTCTGTCTTGAAACCATCGTTACTGGTCTAATATATCTCCTGCAGGTCAGGCAGTGTCACTTCTGGTGTGGTCTGACTCATTTCTGGTGAGTTGGTAGGTAGGTATGGAGGACTTGTGGTCCCTCCATGGAGGATGACTGCTAGAGGACTAGAGGCAGATCTGTGGAGGGGTGAGAGGACTGCTGGCCCATAAGCAGTGACTGTCAGAGGACTAAGCGTACTTGAATTTACGTGGGCTTCCAAATTCATGGTTGTTTCTCCTGCCTTGCGGAAGAGCCATGGGAAGTCACCAGCCACACGGAAGGACAAGGGGTTTCCCAAGGCTACGTGGCTTTTTGGGGTTTGCTTTTGAGTAAGAAAGTCTTGTCTCTACATGAGCGCAACTGTGAACGGTCAATTTTGCTGACTTTAGAGAGCAGGGAGCTGCACTTTTCTGATGTGCCTCACATGGCTGTAAGGACAGAGTGAGAACCAGCAAGAGGATTCCTTCCTGTCACCTTCTCCAGGGGAACAGTGCTGCACTTTCACAAGGTGAGCTCTGGTTCTGCATGAGTGCACAAGTTTTTGGTCAATTTTCTCACCACAGGAAGCAGGGAGCAGAACTTTTGCTCTGTGCCTCATCACATGGCTTCCAGGTCAGGGTGAGAAACAGCCAGAGAATTCCTCCCTGTCACCTTCTCCAGGGGAGCACTGCTGCACTTTGTCAAGGTGAGTTTGTTTGGGCTGTACATGATTGCCAATGAAAAGAGGTCAATTTTCTCACCACACAAAGCAGGGAGAAGAACTTTTGCTCAGTGCCTGACAGGCCTACCAGGGCAGGGTGAGAAGCAGCAAGAGAATTCCTTCCTGGAACCTTCTCCAGGGGAGCCATGCTGCCCTTTCCCAAAATGTATTTTTTTTTGGCTCTGCATGAGTGCAAAAGGTTTTGGTCAATTTTTCACCACAGAAAGCAGGGAGCAGAACTTTTATGATGTGCGTCATATGTCTGCCAGGGCAGGTTGAGAAGCAGCAAGAGGATTCCTTTCTGGCACCTTCTCCAGGGGAATTTCCCAGTTCCCGAGAGACTGCTGGTGCCGGCTGCAAGGGCGCTCCCAGACAAAGGGTGGTCCTGTGTGATGCTGGGGTTGGAATTGGTGATGTCTCCTTTCCTTAGTCTCGTTAAGGCTTTGCAGTGACAATTTGGTGCTTCGCTCCTATTGCTCTTTTATCGTATTGCTCACAGTAACTGCCACTGGTTCCTTTTATCATATTGCATGCTATTTTCTTTTATTGCAATATAAGAAACTGCATTTGATATATTCCATTATTTGATATACTTGATAGATTTGATTATATTTGATCTGGAGTTCAGCTTTGCTGTGTATCCAGTCAGCCAGCAAAACAAAATTCGGCATAGTCGGCAGCGTACGAAGTAAAACTCTCTCTATTTAGGAAAAAAAAAAATGTTCCTCGACTTGCTATTGTCAGGTGGGAACCATTGCCTTATGGTGTTTGGGCCAGAGTGGTCTGGTGGTGCTGGGCAGTTGGGCCATGCCAGGGACAGAGGGACGGGGGCAGGGGAGGGGGCGGGGGGAAGGGGTTTAGGGACGGACGGGTGGGAATTGATGAAGGAATTTAGGGATGGACCGGGGTGTGGGGGTGTTTGTGGGTATGGGGGGGTGGTGGGTGTGTGTGTGTGCCCCACCCCGCAGCTCCCCTCGACTGCTTCCTCCTCACCAGCACCTGCTCAGCACCCCAGAGGGGCTTCCCGGAGAGTTCCCGGAGAGCCGGGGAA
Source organism: Falco punctatus (assembly GCF_963210335.1). Lineage (NCBI taxonomy): Eukaryota > Metazoa > Chordata > Aves > Falconiformes > Falconidae > Falco > Falco punctatus. The sequence goes on from NW_027660309.1 coordinate 685,256, forward strand.
GGGGCTGTCCTGCACCGCCCCTCCAGACGGGCGCCGCGCAGGCAGACCCCCGAGCCCCGCCGAGGGAGGGCAGCGCCGCTGGCCGCCCCCCTCCCGCCACGTCTCCTCACCTGCGCCCCGCGCCTCGCGCAGCCAGCGACCCCGACCGCCGCTCCCACGCGCGCACAGCTGGCGGGAAGAGGCGGGCCCCTCGGCCTCGTGCCCAGCATAGGCTTCGCTGCAGGCCTACGAGAGGTAAAGCCGGTCCCGGGGCACCATCCTGGTGAAGAAGAGAGAAGTGCGTGACCTGCCAACACAGGGGTGGCCCCGCCCCCATGCGCCCTTTGGTCGGTTGCTATGGGAACGAGTCGGGCTGTTCCCCTGGCAACCGGCTGACAAAGGGCACACAGGGGAGGGACCACCCGTATGTTGGGAGGTCACACACATCTCTTCTTGACCACGATGGCAGCAGGCCCCTCGGCCTCGTGCCCAGCACAGGCTTAGCTGCAGGCCTACTAGAGGTAAAGCCAGCTTGGGGTGTCCCCCTTTCCAAGAGGCTTCTTAGGTTGCACATCCTCTGCCTTCCTAACGAGGAGCTCTGGTTTTGATGCCCACTGTGCTATCAGGAAAAATCCCCCCTCAGTTTCTGTGTGGTTCAGCAAGAGAACAGGGCAGCAGACTGGCCCTGTAGGCGCTTCTCAAGAGGCCGGCTGGAAAAGTGCTCAGGAAACACGTCATTTGCCTTCCTGGAGGGACTTGTGTGCATCTTGAGTGGTGCTGGTAACAGTGTTGCCTCCTCTGTCTCTTCCAGTGGCATACCCGGATTGTGTGTGTGCGTGGGAAGTCGACGATGAGCTCGGTGGCAGTCTTGAGCCAGGAGAGCTTTGCCAAACACCGCAGTGGCTTGACGCAGCAGCAGGTGAAAGGTGAGAAGACACAGCTGAGTTCCTGTGATGTGCCTCTAAATAGAGACTGCGCAGGCAAGGTGCCTTGCTGTTAGCCAAGCTTGCTCCATGCCTCCGGCTCCCCCTAAGTGTCCAGGCACGGCGTTTGCCATTCCTAGGCTGGCGGCCTGCCAGACCCTGGCTTTCCACCAACAGGAGCACATCGGTGGTGCTGCACAGTGCAGGGCCAGGCGGAGGCAAGCCTCAGATCTTCACAGAGCTCTGGCTAGCAACGCTGTCAGCCGTGGGGCAGGGCATGTGCAAGCAGGGGTCATTGGGCTGCAAGAGAGCCTCGTGGGATCAGTGTGCTGGATTGTCACTTCCTCCTTTGCTCAGCCAGGTGCTGGGGAAAGTCAGTATAACCGTATTGGCTGACTCACTGATGGGTCTCGGCACCCATTCTCCAGCTGCGAGCTGGCCCGCTTGGCACAGCCCAGTGCCCAGCTGAGTCGAACATAAGCTACAGGCTTTCCCTGGACTCTGCCCCAACTAGAGTGCTTCTGCTTCTCTCTGCCTTCTTCCTGGGCATGTGTCTGTCCTGTCCCCTTCTGACCTACAGCCTTGCTGTGTCCCTTTGATTTCTTTCTCCTTGGCCTGTTGTCCCCTGATGAAGCTCCTCTCAACAAAGCTGGCGATAATGTGCTGTGTTTGCTGCCACCATTCACTTGCACGGTTGCTTCCTGCATCCATAGCAGCACCTACTGCAGTCTGTGCTGTGCTGAGCTCAGCTGAGCTCCAGACTCGGCTGCTCTCCACAAGCATAACTGTAGCAGGGTGAATAGTAGTGCACAAGTCCTTTGTTGTCCCTCTTTGATGATGCCTCAATAGAGTTGCACTGCCTATGAATGGGGGCGTTTCTGTGGGGAGAGCATCTCATTGGCCTTGTTTGCTTCACCCCAGTAACAGCTTTAAACTCGGAAGAAGAGAAGGATCCTCCCACCTACGAGGAAGCCTTCCCTGCGCTCCCTGAGAAAGCACCATGTTTGGAAGCTGCCCGGGAACCTGCTGAGCCCTGGAGCAAAATCCGGCCAATAAAGGCTTCTGTCATCACTCAGGTTGGTGGGAGTGGGTGTCTTATCTCCCTCCTTTTCATCCCTCCAAAAAGTAGGTGAAGCGAAGCTTTCCCTGGAGTATGAAATCCCTTAGTGTGCCAGAGTAACTGCCTCTTTGCTGTCCTTTGCCCTGGGGCACAAGGAAGACTGCGGCTGAATGCTAGGACAGCTCTGGAGGGGGAGGGATGTGTTGAAAACTGCCCAGACAAAGCTCTGCATCCCTGTTGCACAGTCAGCTGGAACAGGCCTGAAGGGAGCATTGCAGAGGGAGGCACTGACAATCAAAAGCACACTGACACCTTGCTGTGCCCTGCTTGTGTCTGTCCCGTGGCTGAGCAGGTGTTCCATGTGCCACTGGAGGAGAGGAAATACAAGGACATGGATCAGTTGGGAGAAAGCAAGCAGGCCAAGATCTGCCTTGACATCATGCAGAAGACGGGAGCTCACCTGGAGCTGTCTCTCGCAAAGGACCAGGGCCTTTCGATCGTGGTCTCTGGCAAGCCGGAAGCAGTCACGAAGGCTCGGAAGCAGATTGTCTCTCAACTGCAGACTCAGGTGAGGGCATCTAACTGTTTCTGCCTTCATCTTTGCTTTTCCCCAAGACTCGCAAATGCTTTGAGACCCTTGGGCCCATGTGCTTGTAAGCCAAAGAGGTGTGTTGTTACATGACTAATTCAGCTTTGCCATACGTTTTCAAAGCACCCAATTGGCAATTTGGAATGGGAATGAGGCTTAAAATAGGGTTCCAAGGTAATTACAGGCCGTGGTGTTGCATGAAGCGTGGAGTCTGCGATCTCTGGAACATTTGAGTTGCAACCAGTGACTTTGTGCTGAGGTGCTGGTGCTGGAGGGGGTGCAGGAGCCTCACACACAAAGCTAGTAGTGTGTGAGAACGGGACTGTGCTTTTCCTGAAGCCCTTCAGAGAAGAACGTGGAAGGCTGGGAGAAAGAAAAGTAGAGAAAAGGAAGTCCTGCCAAAAGCCAAAAGCTTCGGGTCAGGGTTCTGCCTTGTGTAGCTCAAGGCACACTGGTAAGGAGCCACAACCCTGTTGTTTCGGTTGCTTCAGTCCTCTAGGTTTTGATCTCTTACCTTAAGGTTCTTGAGCTCATAGTCAAGGTGGTAGCTCTTGTTAGGATGTATCGCAGCCAGGTGTTGCAGTGTGTTTTAAAGTATAATGCCAAAGGTAGGTAATGCGATGTTAATACCATGTCTGCTTAGTGCTGTTCAGCCCCTGTGTCATACCCTGCCAGAGGAAAGAGAAAGGAACAAAACCCTACATCCACAATGTGCATCTGAAAAATCAGTTCAGGTCGTGCCGCCACAGATCCATGAGCCACTGTTCTCAAATATACCTCCTACTGCCCTGGCCCCAGGTCTGGAAGGTGTGTCTGTATTCCAGCTTCTCTTAGGCTTGGCTGGCTTCAGGACAGGAACACAGAGCTGAAAAGTCACACCGAGTGATCTTTTCTTCATCTTTCATTTTTCCATTATAGCTTGAATGTTCATTGTCTGATTGCTGTTAGTGGTTACCTAATCACAGGGACCAGGAGCACGATAGCAGTCATCAGCTACCAGACCTGTACAAACTCAGTGAGAAGGGAAGAAGTCAGGAAGCCCTTGTATAGACCAGCCCTTTAACGGTAGATTGAGAAGGACCCCTTTTGCATGTGGGGCCTTCTAGAAGCAGTCCCAGGAGCAGCACGTGCTACACTTGAAGACGCCTTAGCACTTAAGTAGCGGTGAGCATCTGCTAGCTGCCTGCCTCCTGCAGTAGGTTTCTGGTGTTGAATTTCTCTTTCCTAGGAGTCATACTGTATGCCTTGTTCTCTGTAGCCTTGGCAGCAGGTGTCAGAGTTCAGATAAACTCCGGCTGTGCGCTGTCATCTCAGTTGTTGTCTGGTGTCTTACACTGGAGGAGAGGCACCTCCTCGTCTGTGTCGGAAGGCCTTTGCTAATTCAGGGTACCGCTCCTGTGCAAACAGAAGGGTTTTGAGGGAAAGGTGGGGTCTATACTCCTGGCACGGAGGCGCTGTAGATCAACTGGTACAGTGTCAGCCCTCAGACAGAGTGTGCTGGGAAGGCGTTGTGTTTGCTCTGAGGAGCAGTACCACTGAGCAGCGTCTACCTTGCTTTCCCTGGCTCTGTTCCTGTGGATCTGCCAGTGCAGGCAAGGCTTTGCACAGATGCTTGGTTCTTCTGCTGCAGGCTTCGGCAACAGTTGCCATCCCCAAGGAGCACCACCGTTTTGTCATTGGAAAGAAGGGTGAGAAGCTGCAGGACCTGAAGCTCAAAACTGCAACCAAAATGCAGGTCCCCCGCCCAGATGACCCCAGCAACCAGATCAAGATCAGCGGCACTAAAGAAGGGATTGAGAAGGCCCGGCACGAGATCCTGCTTATCTCCGCTGAGCAGGTACCTCAGTACTGTGATCTCTCTCATGGCATTGGCTGCTCAGCCATTTTGCTTCCCCGTGGTGTAGTCGGAGTTTGCAGCCACCGTGGCTACAGTCAGTGGCTAACGTTAGTCTGAACGGAGACGTGTGCTGTGCCACTCGCTGGCTGTGTGACCACCGCTGCCAGGTCCTGAAACTTCTTGTGCTGCGTTTTGTCCATCTCTGAAGCCAAAACAAGCATTTGATAGTTGAAGCGACGCGTCTTAGGTGCCAGCTGAGATAAGGCAGGAGATCACAGGGGTGAATATCGTAAACAAGGAGCAGCAGCAGCAACCGTATTTGTAGATTGAAAGAGGTGGAGATCTACAAGCCCGCAAACTGAGAAGGTTGCTTGGGCCAGAGTGTCAGGCAGGACACCCCTGGGAACTTAGCTGTGCCTGGCAGAGACTGTAATATAGAGGGCAGTTCCCACCAAGGTCTGTTGTGGGCTCTTCCAGGGTAAGCGTGCCGTGGAGCGGCTGGACGTGGAGAAAGTGTACCACCCTTTCATTGCTGGCCCTTACAACAAGCTGGTGAGGGAGCTCATGCAGGACACAGGGACGCGCATCAACATTCCTCCACCCAGTGTCAACAAGACCGAGATAGTCTTCACCGGAGAAAAGGAGCAGCTAGCCCGGGCTGTGGCTCGAGTTAAGAAGATCTATGAGGAGAAGGTACGCATGGTCCATAAAGCTTCCCACCTTCCCCTGGCACCTGCTCCTAGGCACTCTTCCCTTCTTGTTCTACTTTTGTGCATCCCTCGGTTGCATCTGGCTCAGCAGCCCTTGCAGTACATGACCCCGAATCCTACCGTTTCCTCACTCGGCAGAGTGGGAGCTGGGCTGATACTATCCGGGAGGTGACAGATTTCTCGCTTTTCTGTACCGTGGGAATTAGCAGGCCACCAAGAGCTCCCCTGGCTCTTGTTCACACCGGGGCTACTAAGGAAGGAAAGAAGTGTGAAGTCTACAGCGGTGGCCAGCTGACAGTATCAAAGTTGCTACTTAAGTAGAAGTTGCTGAAGAGCGAATGTCACTCCAGTTTATTTCCCACAGCCAACGCTGCTGTGAATATCCTTGTTGTGGGTTGCTGGGCTGTTTTTCCTCGTGGTTAGGTCTGTATTTGTACCGGTCTGGATTTCAACTATCGGCTTATAGCCTGCACAGTGTTGCATCACAGCACTGCCTGGGAGACGGCTGGGAGTTGAACCCTGTTGTCCAGCGGGGGGACGGGGATGACGACAACGACATGCCTGTGTGTGTGTGTGGTCTCTTCCATGCCGTGTCCCAGGGAGCTTGACACAGCATGCTAGTTTTGTACTTCCCCTGTGAATTTTTGAGCACAAGGCTTTCTGTAGGCAGGGGCCCAAGGGGTGCTAGGGTACTGCCGAGCCACTGTGCTCAGCTTGGCTTTGCTCTTTGCTGGGTGCAGAGTCTGACTGCATCTTGTGCCTCTTCCTGTCGCTCTTGTCCTTCCCCGCCCCCTTGTGATTGACGCCTCAGTGTCTCTGCCCCTACAGAAAAAGAAGACTACTACTATTGCAGTGGAGGTGAAGAAGTCCCAGCACAAGTATGTCATCGGCCCCAAGGGGAATTCCCTGCAGGAGATCTTGGAGAAGACTGGAGTCTCTGTCGAGATCCCACCCATTGACAGTAGCTCGGAGACGCTGATACTGCGAGGCGAGCCTGAAAAACTGGGGCAAGCATTGACTGAAGTCTTTGCAAAGGTACTGACAAGATGGGCTAGGCCTCCTTTGAAGGTCCCATGAAGATACATTTGTGAGCACTGACGGGTGTAGCGGGGGTGCTCTCTCTTGGGCCATTAGAGGTGCAGCTTAGAAGTCAATACCGGAGGTGCAGCATGGGAATTGGAACTGAATTGTTGTGAAGGCCTCTTCCAGTTTGTCCATCAAACAGCTTCTCTGTTTTTCTGTCTCTCAGGCCAACAGTTTTACCGTCTCCTCGGTCTCTGCCCCCTCTTGGCTTCATCGTTTCATTATTGGAAAGAAAGGACAGAACCTGGCCAAAATAACTCAGCAGGTGCCAAAGGTATGGATGAGCTGGTTAGCTTAGCACCCCCGGCGTAGAAAAAGGTTTAGTCCAGATCACTCGTGACAGGAGAGAGAGGTGTATTCTAGCGTGGGTAAACCCAGGGGGAAATGACACAGATCTTTGCTGTTCAAGGGAACCCTCTCTTTTACTGCTGCAAACACTGCTCATCCTATGTTATTGTCATGGGTTGAGCCCTTCCAAGGAAGCTTTATGTGGTGCTGTTTTGAGAACTGATGTAGCAGGATACCTGGAAATGCCGAGTGCAGCGAGGCTTCTCCCTGGTGAGTTAGACGGTATCTAGATAAAGGCTAGATGAGTAAACTTCTCCAAAGCCCTTGCAGAAACCGGGACAGCACCAGAGCCTTGGGCTCTAGGCACTGCCATATGGCTGACATCGTTAAGTTACTGACTTGGGAAATTGTGGGGATTTTGTTTGGGCTTTTTGGGAAGAGGCGCATCTCTTAGTGGCAGGGATCGATGGTGTAGGCCTGACCAAGAGCATTGGCCTGGCTTGGATCTTGGCAAATTCTTAAGAGATTCATTGTCTTTCACCTCAAGGTTCGCATCAAATTCACTGGAGGAGAGGATAACATCACTTTGGAAGGGCCTACAGAAGATGTGCATGTGGCTCAGGAACAGATTGAAGCCACGGTCAAGGAACTGATGAGCTGGAGTTACTAGTTCCAGTAAGAAACTGGGGGAAGAAGGGGCAACAGAGCAGAGGGGCCCCTGCTTAGGGCCCTGCTTAGGGCCAGAAAAAATTAGAACTTGGTTTTTGGCAATTGTTCATTGAAACACGTACTTTGTGTGCTAACGCAAACTGTCAGCATTCCTAGAGTTGTATGTAACATGCTGCCTGTGTGGCTGAGGGCTGCCCGGCAAGTGTGATGTGTGTGAGAGACACAGTTCAACTGTGAAGTGAGTGGGGGGTCCCGATCTGCGTTTCCGTGTTCCCCGCGAGGGGGCCGGCCAGAGACGGACGAAGCGATTGAAAAGTCGACGTATGAAGTGGTGGAATGCACTATTAGATATTAGAACGGGGAACTGTGGACCAAACACTAGAACGAATGTCATTTGGGAAAAGCACGAACGCGGGGCCCCAGGTCAGTAAAGGGGAGTCAGAGGCCTTGGGAATACAGCCTATTAAACCCTGTTCCACAGGCAGTAACGTAACATTTGAGAACCGAACGGCAAGTCAGGAAGATCCTTTCTTGCTGTGGCAGGCTGCTTGTGTAAGGCTTTTATTGTCTGCCGAGGCTGCTGGAGTAAATGAAGAGAACCAGTCCTTTGGGCGGGAGTGCTGAGGCAAGGCACTTTGTAAAGCGTTCCCCAAAGCAAGGGCAACCAAGTCACGCCTCGTCCTGGCTTTGTGGCTTTAGCAGTGCTTCCTGGCTCTTATTGTTGCAGGTGCTGTTTTCCTGCCTGAAGCCCTGGGGCTCCTGGGTAGCCGCCACCCCCCCAGCCCGCAGCTGCTGTCCTCAATAAAATGATCTTTCCTCTCTTCTGACTACGTCTGCCATGTGATAATTGGGGACTGGGCAGATATTGTTTGGTGGTGCGTCCTAGGGGAGGACTTTGGGATCATCCCTTGGCCCAGACTCCTTGCCAGTGGGCATCACGGCTGAGCTTTATGACTCACAGCACAGTCACACAGGGAGGTGGGGGCCGGATGGCACCTCTGGAGGTGTCACTGTCCCCTCAGCTCCTGCTCGGATTCTGGCTAAGGCACAGCCTGTGCTCAGGCTCGATGGATGCTCCACTGGGGAGCAGCGCCATTAGCTCAGAGCCGGGACAACACGCAGGCAGACACGGTGCCGCCGCTGACCATCACCTGCAGCTCGCTGTCCCCTGCGGCCGTCATCCCTGCACACTGACTGATGGGCAGTTTCTCCAGATGCCCACGCTCAGGGCAACGGTATAAAGCAAACTGCCACGCTGGCCACTACAAATACGTCGGCTCGCCCAAAAAGCTTTTCCAGCAGCTCCAACAGCAGCCGGACTGCTGAGGCTTTTGTGCGTCCCAGTGTGATACGGGAGACGCCCGCACCCTGATGGAGGACGAAGGATGAGCACTCTCACCATCAACCAGCTAACTGTTGCTCATAGGCTGCTGTGGTTCAAGCGGGGCCGCCAGCTGTGCAACACACAGCTGCTCGCTCCCTCCCTCCCTCCCTCCCTCCCTCCCTCCCCAGGGGGGATGGCAGGGAGAACTGGGAGGCTCAAAGGGAGAAAACTCGTAGGCTGAGGCCAAGGCTTTGATGTGTGCAGGGGAACGTGCTGGTGCCGTTTGTGATTGAAAACTGCGGGGACATCTTTGGGGAGGAGGTGGCCGGCCCCTCCCCTCCATCAGCCGAGGAGGTGCCAGCACCTGTGGACAGGTGCACAGGTATGAGGAGGGGCTGAGGGTTTTCAAAATCTGGGGCTTCTGGTCCAATTCCTTATTGTGCTGCTGGTGGATTTTGGTTTAGGTGTTGTCCACTTCCACGAGGTCACTTTGCTGCACGTGCTTTTGTGTTCCATGGGTGCGTTTGGAAGATCAAAGGAGCCGTGCAGGTGAAGCAAACGCAGAGCCCCAGGCAAAAGACTTCTTGCACACAGCACCCTCTCTGCTCATCCTCTACAAAGAAGCAGGGGCAGGTATGGTGGTGAAATCAGAAATAGTAGAGGGATGTCAGGCCAAGAAACACTGACGCGTTTCTCATGTATGACAGTAGTTTCTGATAGGTCCAAGCAGCTGCTGTGCCTCCTCCTGCCATTAGATCTCTTGTCTGTTTGACTTTTCCCACCCTCTAATGATAGAGAAGAAAAACCAGAAAGGTTGTTTCTCAGATGCATTGGGAATGTGCTTAATCAATCTAAATACCTACAAGAAGTCAAATACAAAATTGCAGATTTAAAAATAAAAGGCTCACGCCCCAGAATGGGATAATGCTGCCCAAGGGATAACGGCAGAACCGTGTCCCAGGAAGGCAGAAGCAAGCCCAGCAGAACGAAGCTGGCAAGGGTCTGTCCTACCCTCCAAGGCCCCTCCAGTTTGTGGTGCCCCAGCCCGCAAGAAGGGGCAGCCCATCATCCCAATTCATCAGAGCTCCTGAAGCCTATCTTGCGACCGTGCAAAATATGGATAATGCAAAGCAACCAAAGGGATCTTATTTGAGGAGCTAAGGTAGCAATTTGGAAAACGGTAGCTTACTACTCCAGGTGTCTTGCCACCTTTCAACTTCAACCTTTCCGGTTCAGGCACTTGTACCTTTGCCTCCAACCACCCCCGAGAGCACAGCAGACTCCTCGGTAGACCCGCAACAGCTGATGAGCCTTTCAGAGGAAAGAAGGTAAAATGAGCTCCCTTTGTTTAAAATGAGAACTGATTCCAGTTGATCGTGGTTTTACCTCTCTAATAACACTGTGGAATATCAAGGTTTGCAGGGTCTTTCGTTTCGGGAAAATGAAAAGCAAAGAAACAGAAAGGCAAAACAGGTCTCTGGAGAAGAGGCTGAAAGCACACCAGAAGAGAAAAGGAGAGAAGAAAAGCTTTTCGAGATCAACCGCTGAAAAAATTCAGGAAGGTCAAGAAGCCCAGGTGTATCCAGACACTGCTGTCCATCTCTCAAAACTCTGAACACGGCACTAAGTGCATGAACTATTTTTAGCGTGCACAAAGATGGCCCCGGATAGGAAGCAGACACCTGCCTTTTGGAAAAAAATGCGTGTCAGCAGGAAACTGCCGTTCCCAATGTTGCAGGTTTGGTTTTGCACTTACTGAAGTACTGTTTGCTCAAGGGTAAGCAGACACCTCGCCACAAGAGCCTCGACCCTTAGCTATTTACCTAGCTACCGAAATAAAGAGGCAAAGTAAGTCCCGCTGTTCTGTCCATGTTAGCAATCCTCACGCTGCCCTGTATCATCTGGATCCCAAATATGCAGCAACGTTGTTCCAGGTCACTACATACGCTTTAGATGCTGGCCCTTTTTCAAAAGGCCGCGGTTCACCTGAGGTAATTTGGGGGCGGGTGGTGGTGTTTGTGGTGGTGGTGTGTGTATTGGGATGGACACTTTTTAGTTTCTTACTTCTTCTTCCCTTACCAGTAAACAGAGGTCTATTTCTCAAGATCTTGAGAAATGTCCTGAAAAAAAGTGTTTGTGACTTTTTTGTATATAGATGAATACTCTTTTAATGTACACTATTTCACTGTTGCTAGAAGTACTATATTCCACTTCACGTGGCTTGCTTCAGTGACAGCCTTGTACCGTAAATTCATATCGTGTACCCCCTTTTTCTTGGGGTCCACAAGTTGCGATGCCTGCAGTTTGTAGTCCCTGCATGCACAGGCTATCTGCCCTGGCTGAAACCTGACAGGATAACAAACGGTGATTGCTTCAGGCAGCTTCCCTATGCAGATGTCCCCAGAACCCCTTTGGAAGAGTAACCCAGAGAGGGTGCTTCAGGGAAACCACAGGCACTTCCAAAGCACGGAACTAATGAGCAGGACATGCACGGGAGAGTCTGTGTTTAGTAGCCACCTTATAGCTTGAAGTGAGCGATTCTTATTTGCTTTCCAAATCCATTTTCCTCCTGCCTAACCCAATTGGAAGAGTGAGTCCCACCGCATTTTTTTGTGATGTACTGAATGTATTCTTTTTTAAAAGCAGGTGCCACCTTCTTGGCTTTGCTTCACGCTTTGTGCTGTCCCCTTTTTCTATGTACAAGAAACCCCACTGAAGACAGAGCGTTGATGGTTCTATTCAGCTGCAGGGGAACTGCCATGGCGGCTGTAAGAGAGGGGCCGGGCCGGGCGCAGGCCGGGGGGTTTATCCGTTCTGAGCCCCTCGACCCCTGCTGTGCATATCTGACAGCCCTGCCTCGCTCACAGCCGCTGTCCCAGAGGGAACAAAGCCCAGGAGAGAAGGTTCTCTGTCGGCTCAGGGGAAGCACCATGCAGGGGTGCAGCACCCTCGTGTTGCAGCCAAAGTGATAAACGGGCCTTGCTTAGCGCAGCTCTCCGTGCAAAAACCTCCGTGGCTGCAAGGATCTCAAGCCTCGACTCTGAGCGCTCGATGGAGCTCCCTCCCAGCCAGCCGAGATTCCCGACCGTCCTGACGTGGCGCTTTCCCTCCCAGCAGCGCCCATGCCCATTGAGTGCCTTTCGCTTGCAGCCGGCTCTAATGCCGGCATCAACCCTGCACTCCAGTTTTTGGCCTCTCTGAGTGTTGCTCACTAGGATAGCCCCGAGAGTGACACCCCCCCACCCCCACCCACCCACCCCCAACCCCCGTGCCGGCTGCCCCCATTGTGTCCATAGGGATAGCGGTTTGCCTGCGGGCATGGTGGGATGGTGTTTCTTCCAGGAACCACATGGGTGGCAGGGTGAGCCCTGGGGGGGCTTGCGCCGCCCGGGCTCACAGCTGGGGAGGCGGATTCCCCGCTCGCAGGGGCTGGGGGCGAGGGGAAGTGTTTTAGGGACGGACCGTGGGGGCCGGAGGGAGGGGTTTGAGGGACGGACGCCGAGGAAGGCCTCCTGCCTGCAGAGATGGCTCAGGCCCAGGGCAGGGCTCTTCTCTGGATGCCACGGGGTCGATTGCAAAGGAGCAGGCTGCCCCATGCAGGGAGCAGGTGCGTGCCGGGGCTGCCAGGGGCCCTGCCTGCCTGTTCCCAGCCCAGCCCCAGCTGGGGCCAGCCCTGCGCTGCAGCCCTGGGGCCGAGGCGCACGGAGCCGGGCATTGCTGAGGGTGCTGCACCCTGACGGGCCCCGCCGCCAGCTGCCGGCTGCCCTGGGCTGCCCCTCGCTCTCCCCAGCTCTGCCTGCTGCCAGTGCCGGGGTACCACCACGGGGCTTGCCCCCTGCCCACAGCTGCCCTGACCCACATCTGCAGCTGTACGTGGTGCCCACATGGCACAGCTGGGGCGGGGGTGGCAGGTCTCTCTGGTGGCAGCCTGGGACTGGGGGCAAAGCCAAGCCCATCCCTCGCTTGTGATCTTTGTCCCCAGGGAGAGCCAGTGCAGACGTGTGCTGCGCTGGAGAGTGTCCCGCGAGGAGGTGACGGCCGACTGCAGAGCAGCACTGAGACCCGCGCGACAGCAACGGCAGCCGGTGGCCACAGAGCAGCCCAGGGGAGCTGGTTCCCTCGACGGGCCCCAAAGCAGCCTTCCTCAGCCCCTGCTTTTGGTGACGTGTGGAGCAGCGCAGGGATGTCTCTCAGGCTTCCAGGCCTGAGGAGGCTTTCCTCCCCAGGGGCACTGTTAGAAATCCTGCTCCCAGGATTAAAGCACCCCTCCCCCCCATGGATCCGAGGCTGTGTATCCAGCCCCCTGGAGCTGGGTACAGGTGCCCTGAGCGGTCTCTCAGGGAGGATGGGGCCACCTGCCTGGTGGCTCTGACACAGAAATGATGAGCTGAAGCCCTGTGATGGTGGCTGGCCGGCTCAAAGCCTCCGAGTGCCTCAGCCTCTGTCCCCAGGAGCGTTTATCCCAGGCCCTGTTTCAGGGTGCGAAGATGGGTGCCGGTGATGTCCTGGTGCCTCCGTCTGGCTCCCACTTCAAGGTTGTGATGCCTGAGGTCAGGGACCACCTGAAGGCCTTGGCAGAGATCTCAAGGGACTTTGTGTTCCATCTAGTGTTGCCTTAGGGCTACAATGTGCCGTGGTTTGGGGGCAACAAGGTTATGGTATGCCAGAGGTCAGGCGAGTTAGTGTCAAAGTGTGTTATTGTTATGGACAGGATCTGGGTTTGTTGGCCCTGCGTTCCTGGGGTTATGGCATTTTTATCTTATCTTGTGAACTGTGTGGTGGGTTTCTTTGTGGAGAGTGCCTTTTTTCACCTCTATTGCCTTTGTGGGGTTTGGATGGGGGCCTTTGGTTTGTGTACAGAGTTTCTTCTGGTTGTTTTTCTGCTGTACTGTTGGATGGTGGTGTTTTTTCTGTCTTGAAACCATCGTTACTGGTCTAATATATCTCCTGCAGGTCAGGCAGTGTCACTTCTGGTGTGGTCTGACTCATTTCTGGTGAGTTGGTAGGTAGGTATGGAGGACTTGTGGTCCCTCCATGGAGGATGACTGCTAGAGGACTAAGAGGCAGATCTGTGGAGGGGTGAGAGGACTGCTGGCCCATAAGCAGTGACTGTCAGAGGACTAAGCGTACTTGAATTTACGTGGGCTTCCAAATTCATGGTTGTTTCTCCTGCCTTGCGGAAGAGCCATGGGAAGTCACCAGCCACACGGAAGGACAAGGGGTTTCCCAAGGCTACGTGGCTTTTTGGGGTTTGCTTTTGAGTAAGAAAGTCTTGTCTCTACATGAGCGCAACTGTGAACGGTCAATTTTGCTGACTTTAGAGAGCAGGGAGCTGCACTTTTCTGATGTGCCTCACATGGCTGCCAGGGCATGGTGTGGAACAGCAAGAGAACTCCTTCCTGGAACCTTCTCCAGGGGAGCAGTGCTGCACTTGTCAAGGTGAGGGGTTTTTTGGCTCTATACGATTGCAAATGTGAGGGGTTAATTTTCAGAACACAGATACTAGGGAGCAGAACATTTGTGCTGTGCCTCACATGGCTGCAAGGACAGAGTGAGAAAAAGCAAGAGAGTTCCTTCCTGGCACCTTCTCCAGGGGAGCACTGCTGCACTTACCCACAGTGAGGGGTTTTTTTGGCTCTGCGTGATCGCAAATATGAGAGGTCCATTTTCTCACCACAGGAAGCAGGGAGCAGAACTTTTGTTCTGTGCCTCACATGGCTGCTGGGGCAGGGTGAGAAGTAGCAAGAGAATTCCTTCCTGGCACTTTTTTCAGGGCAGCAGTGCTGCACTTTCCCAAGGTGTGTTTTTTTGTCTTTCTATGAGTGCAACCATGATGGGTCAATTTTCTCACCACAGAAAGCAGGGAGCAGAACTTTAGTGCTGTGCCTGACATGGCTGCCAGGGCAGGGTGAGAACAACAAGAGAATTTTTTCCTGGTACCTTCTTTATGGGAGGAGTGCTGTACTTTCCCAAAGTTACTTTTTTGGGCTCTTAACGACTGCAACACTTAAGGGTTAATTTTGCTCACCACAGAAAGCAGGGAGCAGAACATTTGTGCTGTGCCTGACATGGCTGCCAGGGCAGGGTGAAAAGCAACAAGAGAATTCCTTCCTGCCACCTTCTCCAGGGAGCACTGCTGCACTTTGTCAAGGTGACTTTTTTGGGCTATGCATTATTGCCAATGAAAAGAGGTCAATGTTCTCACCACAGAAAGCAGGGAGAAGAACTTTTCTGCTGTGCCTGACACGGTTGCCAGGGCAGGGTGAGAAGCAGCAAGAGAATTCCTTCCTGGAACCCTCTCCAGGGGAGCAGCCCTGCACTTTCCCAAGCCATGTTTTTTGGTTCTATATGAGTTCAAAAGTGCTGTGTCAATTTTCTCAGCACAGAAAGCAGGGAGCAGAACGCTTGTGCTGTGCCTCACATGGCTACCATGCATGGTGGGAAGCAGCGAGAGAATTCCTTCCTGGTACCTTCTCCAGGGGAATTTCCCAGTTCCCGAGAGACTCCTGGCACTGGCTGCAAGGGGGCTCCCAGCCGAAGGGTGGGCCTGGGTGTTGTTGGGGTGGGAATTGGTGATGTCTCCTTTCCTTAGTCACGTTAACACTTTGGGATAACAAATGGATGCTTCGCTCCTATTGCTCTTTTATCATATCGCTCACAGTAACTGCCACTGGTTCCTTTTATCATATTGCATGCTATTTTCTTTTATTGCAATAAAAGGAACTGCATTTGATATATTCCATTATTTGATATAATTGGTAGATTTTATTATATTTGATGTGGAGTTCAGCTTTGCTGGGTATCCAGCCGGTCAGCAAAACATAATTTGCTGTAGTCGGCAGCGTACAAAGTAAAACGCTCTCTATTTAGGAAAAAAAAAAAAGTTCCTCGACTTGCTATTGTCAGGTGGGAACCATTGCCTTATGGTGTTTGGGCCAGAGTGGTCTGGTGGTGCTGGGCAGTTGGGCCATGCCAGGGACAGAGGGACGGGGGCAGGGGAGGGGGCGGGGGGAAGGGGTTTAGGGAGGGACGGGTGGGAATGGATGAAGGTGTTTAGGGATGGACCGGGGTGTGTGGGGGTGGGGCAAGGATGTGTGTTTGTGGGAGTGGGTGTATGGGGGGTGGGGGGTGGGGGGAGGTGGGGTGGGGGAGTGGGGGAGGTGGGGGTATGTGGGGGGGTGCGTATTGATACACGGGGGGGGAGGTGTTGAGGCTGTGTGTGTTATTTAGAGAACAGAGTGGGGAGTCTGGGGGAAGGGTTTTAGGGACGGACGGACGGGAGGTTGATGAAGGCCTTTAGGGAAGGACGGGAGGGGAGGTGTTGGGGTTGGGGGAAGGACGTTAGGGACGGACCGAGGGTGGGGGAGGGACTTTAGGGCCGGACCAGGGTCTGGGGGAGAAGTTTTAGGGCCAGGGCAGGGAGGTGGAGGTGGGGGATGATTTCAGGAACAGCCTGGGGTGGAGGAGGGTGTCAAGGGAAGTCTTTCAGGGTTGTTTGGGGGGAAGGATTTTAGGGACGGATGTGGTGTCTGGCGGGACGTTTGATGCCACCGTATAGATTCCACCGTATATACATTTATGTCCAGGGATTCTGCTAAGGGGAAGCTGCTGGCTCGGCAAAGGGACAAGATGTCTGAGCTCCCCAGTTGCCACGCTCTGATTTGGTGTGTAGCTCTACGTTAAACACACCTGCGCACAAAGGTTAGGCCAAGCTGACTCTCTAAAGCTGTTAGAAGTGACGAATTAAGGGACCTCTCATCCAGGGAGTCAGCCTTGGGAGGGATGGGGAAGAAAGAATGGGTGGGGAAAAGATCTGCGTTCTCTTTGGTGATGCAGAAAGAGCCTCTGGGTGAGGACGTTGTGGTCGCAGGAGGAGACAAGCTGATAGAGTGCTGCGATCCGCAGAATGTTGGTTGGAATTCGGACAAAGGTAATTGTTGTGGGGGGAGATCGTGACCTCTGACTCAGATAGCCCCCCGAGAGAGGGCAAGGCCCCGCTTGGGGAGCACGGGGAGCTAGTAAAAAACCTCAGCAGTGCTGTCTGAGGGTGTGTGCTCGTTTGCATTAAAGCAAGCAACTTGTAACCCATCCCGTGCCTGACTGAAAATGCATGTGTAATGCGCTATGAGTGTGCAAGTGCTCTGCTGTCCATAGTGCGTACCCTCGAGGAACTGGGTGAGCACGCTCAGAGGAAACATTCCCCCGTGCTCCCAGCACTGCCATAAAGAATGCCGGCCTTCTGAAACTTGCAAGCAAGTCTTAGAGGGTTTTTCTCCCTGACCGACTTTATGGTATCATTCCCACCATACTGGAGAGAGCAAATCTTTTTCTGTTTTGTGGTGAAAGCAGCTTGGGGAGTGTCACTGAAGTGGAGCACTTTTTTAACCTCAGGTCTAAAGTGCCACCGGTCCTACCGGGGAATACATCCTTCCTCAGGCTTTCACCAAATGGAAAGGACGCAACAAACCCACCCCACTAAGACGTCCTGTGTTTCTTTTATCTTTCCTGGAATGTGGGAACATGACCCTGCTGGGCCATCTGTGCCACCTGCCTGGAAGCCAAGAGGGTGCCTTTACATTCCAGGCTAAGAACTTACCTTCTTTTTTTTCCTTTTCAGCGACTTTAGAGCCATCCTTAGGGAGGCTGGTTAAGCTGGTTTACTGCACAGCTGGTCGCCAGTGGAGGGAAACGGTAAGCTCTGCTATCGCCTTTGGTGTTTACTTGTTACTGTGTTGCTCATTTAAGTGATCTTCTCATGCCCTGGCAAGCAGAAGCTATCACTCCACTTTAGGCCTTGGTCTAAAAACCATGCAAAGCAATATTGAAAGTCATTCTGAGATGTGGAACAGGCCCCAATATGCATTTTATAAAAGTGCATCTTGGCTGCTCTTTACCTTTGTATGGGTGTTTTTCCCGTTTCTCCAGACTGTTGAAGCTCTGAAAGGCGCCAATGAGCTGCTCTCCCTCAGTTTGCTCCTTTGCCTTTGGGGAGTGCTGTTCATGTTTTCTTCATGGCTTTGCAGAGGAGAAAATCCATGAATACACAGCCTTGCTTGAATTGATCTTGCTGGAAAGTGGTTGAAAGCTTATTGCTGCCCCATCTTGCAAATGGCATACATTCTGGTTCTGATTTGATGGGCAGCGTGTTGGCTTGTCGGATAACTGTAGAACGATTCAATTGCTCAAAGCAGCAATGCTGATAGGGAGAGTTTACGTACTTCCTTGCACAAAGCAGTACCGGGCTTTTTTTCCCTCTGCGTGTGTTTCTGTGCAGACATGTGCGTGAAACACAGGTGTCTCTCTGTGCCACAGGTGGGACTGATGACAGCTTTTCATTTCATTTCAACTAGAATTTAAACAAAGATTCTGCCTGCAAAAGAATTTGAGCAGCTGTCCTTGTTTCCCAGAGCAAGCATCCAAGCACTGGGGAGCAGTTTGCAGGATCAGAACCTGAGCCTGCTCTGGGTGGTAAATCCTCAGGAGAGGAAAGAGAAACCCCAATTTTTTCAATACAGATCTAGTTCCCTTAATATTTTGAGCAGCAGAGGGGGGTGAGATGGGGCGGTGTGGTGACAGGAGAGGGACAGGAGAGGGACAGAGGAATGAAGAGAACAGGGGTGGATCTGGGCAGGGAGTGGAGGAAGGAAACCCCTGCTGAAGAGTCAGCAAACCATGAAGTATTCCTATGTGCTAAATTTCATCACACTAGCCTGTTTCCACAGCAAAGACTCCAAAGTTACCCAAAGAAACAAGGAAAAGAGCAATTGGTACTAGTGATGGCAAACACGATGGAGTTCTTGGCAGCATGAGGAAATAGATAACTACTGTAGGAAGTTCAATGACCTAAACTGATGGAAATAAATCTCTGAAACATTTAGGGCAGCTATTGTGTAATTTTTATGTCTGTCTGACTATATATCGATCGATCGATCGATCTTGCAGAAGACCCAGTTGCAAGACCCTACAATAATATACCTCTGTTCCTGGTAATAATACTTAGCCCTAAGACTCAACCTTAAGACTCAATATTAAAACTCAACCTTAAGACCTAACCCTGAGACCTAAATTTAAGACTTAAGCTAAGACTTAACCCTAAGACATAATCCTAATACCTAACCCTAACACCTAACCTAAAGACCTAACCCTAGAGACTGAACTCTAAGACTTAACCCTAAGACTTAACCTTAACACTAAACCTTAACACTTAAACTTAAGACTTAACCCTAAGACCGAACCTAAAGACTTAACCTGAAGACATAACCTTAATACATAACCTTAAGAATTAACCATAAGACTGAACCCTAAAGACTCAACCTTAAGACGTAACCCTAAGACTTAACCCTATAGACTTAACACCAAGACTTAACCCTAAGAACTAACCCTAAGACTTAGCCCTCAGACTTAACCTTAAGCCTTAAATCTAAGACTTAACCCTAAGACTTTATCCTGACTCAGTTCTAAGACTTAACCATAAGACTTAACCTTAAGAATTAAACTAAAACTTAACCATTAGGCCTATCCCTAAGACTTAAACCTAAGAACTAACCCTAAGACCTAACCATAAGAATTAACTCTAAGATTTATCCTTAAGACTTAATGCTAGGACTTAACCTTAAGATTTAATCTTAAAACAGCCAGAAGACATAATCCTAATACCTAACCATAAGGCCTAACTCTAAGACTTAAGCCTAAGACTTAACTCTAAGACTGAACTCTATAAACTTATCCCAAAGACTTAACCCTAAGACTAAATCTTAAGACTTAACCCTAACACCTAAACTTAAGACTTAAGCTAAGACTTAACCCTAAGACTTAATCCTAATACCTAACCCTAAGAGCTAACCTAAAGACCTAACCCTAGAGACTGAACTCTAAGTCTTAACCCTAAGACTCAACCTTAAGACTTAACCCTTTGAATCTATCCCTAAGACCTAACCCTAATACCTAGCCTAATGACTTAACCGTAAGACTGAACCCTACGACTTAACCTAAAGACTTAACCATAAAACTTAACCTTAAGACTTAACCCTAAGACTAAATTGTAAGACTTAGCCCTAAAACTTAACCCTACATATAACCTTAAGACTTAACCCTAAAACTTGACCCTAAGACTCAACATTAAGACTTAACACTAAGACCTAACCCTAAGACCTAAAATAATGACCTAACCAGAAGACTGAACCCTACAACTTAACATTGAGACTTAACCATAAGACTTAACGCTAAGACTTAACCCTAAGACCTAAACGTAAGACTTAGCCTTGAATCTTAATCCTACGACTTAAGCCTAAGACTTAACCCTAAGACTTCAACTTAAGACTTATACTTAAGACTTAAACCTAAGACTCAATCCGTAAGACTTAACCTTAAGACTTAACCCTGAGGCTTAAGCTTAAACTTAACCCTGAGACTTAATTCTAAAACATATCCCCAAGACAACTCTAAGACTTAAACCTAAGACTCAATCCATAAGATTAAACTTAAAAATTAACCTTAAGACTTAAACTTAAGAATTAAACATAAATCTTAACGCTGACACTTAACCCTAAGATGTATCCCAAAGACTTAAACTTAAGACTTAACCCTAAGACTCAAAGCCTAGGACTTAAGATTTAACCTTAAGACTGAACACAAAGACTTAACCCTAAAACTTAAATTTATGAGTTAACCTTAAGACTTAACACTAAGACTTAACCTTAAGACATAACCAGAACACTTAAATTTAAGACTTAACCTTAAAACTTAACCGTACGACTTAACCTTAAGATTTAACCCTAAGATTTAAATTTAAGACTTATCCTTAAGACTTAACCCTAAGACTTAAATTTAGGTCTTAACCTTAACAGTTAACCCTAAGACATAACCCTGAGACTTAAACCTAATACTTAATCTTAGAGACTTAACCCTTAGACTTAACCTTAAGACTTAACACTAACACTTATAATTAAGACTTGAGCTTAAGACTTAACCTTGTGACTCAACCTTAAAAACTGAACCTGAGACTTAACCCTAAGACTTAACATTAAGACATAACCTTAAGACTTAACCGTAAGACTTAACTCTTAAGATTAACCTTAATTCTTACCCTTAAAACTTAACCCTAAGACTGAACTCTAAGCCTTAAGCCTTACACTTAAACTTAAGACTTTATCTTAAGTCTTTACTCTAAGGCTTAACCCTAAGACTTCATCCTATCTTAACTTAAGACTTACCCCTGAGACTTAAACTTAAGACTTAACCCTGAGACTTAAAGATTTTAACACTAAGAATTGACCCTAGGTCTTAAATTTAAGACATAACATTAAGACTTAACCCTAAGACTTAACCTTAAAACTTAACCCTGAGACCTAACCCTAAGACTTAACATTAAGACTTAACCTTAAGACTTAACCAAAAGATTTAACCTTAAAAATCAACCCTAAGACTCAACCTTAAGACTCAACATTAAGACTTAACCCTAGGACTTAACACTAACACTTAACCCTGAGACTTAGCCTTAAGAAGTAACCCTAGGACTTAACCCTGAAACTTAACCTTAAAACTTTAACATTAAAATTTAAGACTTAACCTTAAGACTTAACCCTGAGATTTAACCTTGTACGACTTAACCCTAGGACTTAAATTTTAGACTTCACCCTAAGACTTAACCCTAAAAGTTAACCTTAAGACTTAACCCAAAGACACAACACTGATACTTAATGTTAAGACTTCACCTTAAAACTTACCCCTAAGACTTAACCCTGAGACTTAATCTTAAAGATTTTAACCCTAAGAATTAACCCTAGGTCTTAAATTTAAGACTTAACCCTAAGACTTAAACATAAGACTTAACCCTAAGACATAACTCTGAGACTTAACCTTAAGACTTAACCCTAAATCTTAACCCTGAGATTAACCCTGAGATTAACCTTGAGACTTAACCTTAAGACTTATCCCTAAGACTTAAAATTAAGACTTAAATTTATGACTTAACCGTAAGACCTAACCCTGAGATTAAATCTTAAGACTTTAACCCTAAGACTTAATAATAATACTTAACCTTAAGACAAAACCCTAAGACTTAACCCTAAGACATAAAGCTAAGACGTAAACTTAAAGATGTAACTATAAGTCTTATCCTTAAGACTTAACCCTAAGACATAACTCTAAGACTTAATCTTAAGTCTTAACCCTAAAACTTAACCCTAAGACTTAACCCTAAGATTTAACCATAAGACTTAACCTTAAGACTTAACCTTAAGATTTAACCTTAAGACTTAACCCGAAGACATAACCCTGAGACTTAACATTGAAACTTAGCCTTGAAACTTAACCCTGAGACTTAACCCTAAGAATTATCCCCTGTTGCGACGGAGGGAAGACACAGTCACTCAATATGAGTGATCAGCAGACTTCATTTATTGTCCCTTATAGTCACCTTTTATGCCTTCTTATAATTAGCTCATACATATTACAGAAGTTAAGCTCATTATTGGTTAGTTGCCTAAATACCAAGCCCGCCCCTAGTTTCTCTTCTGTAGTTATCTGTTCCCACCTGCAACATTCTTTTCCCACCGCAATCTTCCTGTTATTGTGTAACTTTTGCTTTACTTCAGATAAGCTGAGAGCGATGTGCATTTTTGTCCAGCCAGCTGGACTATGTCTATGAGACCTTTTTCAGCTAGCCAGTTATCCACAATTCCCCCGTTTTTATTTTGGGCGACATAGGCCTGGTTGACCATTTTCAATAACAGCGTTTTAACACAGGAAAATACACAGCCAACTTATAAAATCTCAGTTCAGAAGGATAATTCCAGAAATACTTGAAAAATAAAGTTAGCTTGAAGCTTTAATTTAGATGCTCTTTCTGTTCCAGTGATATAAAAAGTTTAAAAAATTCAAAGGTAATTTTAAAGTTCTGAACATGGACTAATGCAAGCTCAAAACCCAAAAAGAAACCAAACTGATGTTTGACTAGGAATATTTGCAAATATTTTAGTGGAAAATCCCTGACCATTAACAATTTTCTGTCCAAATAACAACTGCCCTTATGCAACCAACCAGTCCATACATTTTCTGAAGAATACCTCATTGATATCAAAGAATTAACAAAGGGAAAAATTAGTTCTAAGCTATATACATTCATAAGTGGATTTTTCAACAGTTACATACAGATTTACACACTAAGCCATAATGGCTTGTAGGTGATACACACAAGAAGAGTACCTTGCTTATCTGTCTGAATGTCTATGCTAAATTTGACAACTATGCCACAAGCCAAGCCTACATGGGTGCTGTATGTTATGCACGTTCCTTAACAAACAGAAGTGTAATAGACAAATTCCCAAGATCTAGTCCCCAACCTAATTATATTATTTTGTAGCCAATTAAGGAAAATAACACAAATGTGCATATCTACGTGTGCACACACCTTTTAGTTCAGAACCAATCTGTGATAAAAGGCCTTAGCCTTATGGCATCATCAAATCTTAACGAGTACAGTAATTAAAAATGCAGTCTTACTGTAAGTGCGATTTATGCTGACATTCCCTCAAATGCTACACGTGAGTATTTCTCACTCAACTGCCTCAAGTTAAAATAGTAGTATTTGTTAATATGTATTAAAAAATCATTAATTCTCTACAATAGCAGTTGACTTCCATAACACTATGTAAGCAAAAGAGGCTTAAGATGGGTTTTCTGAATACTAACAATTGATTTTAGACTGTCTAAACTCAGGTCTTGAAAGATTTCACTCTGCCAGACATAGAAACACCGTTGCACTCCAGTTGTGATATCCCTTTTCCCAAGTTGTCATATGCACATCTCGCTCAAGCAACATTATTGTTAAAGTTTCTCTCTGCTACATAAATGCATATTGCACTTGTAGATATAAAAGACAGCACCCTTACTTAGATTATTACCTTATTACCTCATAACTCTTAGTATACCTTGTATCTCTGATTTCATCACTTCAAAAATTCACCAGGAGCAGATAAAACCACAGCATCAGACTAAACTACACCTTAACTGCTGATTCAAATAAAGGCATTCTCTTCAGATATGCCTAATGTTTACAAATAATTTTGGCTGGTTTTGATCAAAAAACTATTATTACAATAATGATCAAAAATAATAATCCCGTTTGCAAAATGCCTTTAAGCCAGCCTCCTAGTCCCAACCAATTTCCACATTCAGAATAAAGCATAAATACAGAATACAGAATAAATTATCTCCATCAAGGCAAAAAGGCTTCATTTTAAACACAGAGATGTTTGCTAGTTCAAGGCAGAAACCCATTTCTTGTAGAGGACATCTGAAGCACTTTTTTTTTTTTTTGGGGGGGTGGGTTTGTAATCAATTCCATATTTTTCCTTGAGAAGCTTAAGCTGTTCCTCTTGTTTCAGGAGTGTTTCCAACTCTGATTTGTCGAATAGGTCCGTATTTCCCAAAAATATCATACATTTCCTCCGCTGTGATTTTATACGGCAGGTTCCGAATATAGAGGATCCGATTGACCTCTGGGGGCAGCCAGATGTTAGCTCGCTTGGCCGCTTGCATCGCCATGGCGCCGATCGGAGGAGGGGGGGGGGTGCCGCCTTGGAGAGAAACCGCGGCCGGGAAGGGGCCTGCCGGGCTGCGCGCCGCCGCTCGCCGCTGCCGCGGGGTCCCGGATGCTATCCCATACGCTAATAACCCGGGTAATTCCTTTTTACAATCTATGTCCTGCACGCTCCGCTTTTCTAAAAAGCGTATAAGCGAATCGTACATCGCTTGTCTCTCCACACCTTCTTCAGCGCTGTTGCAGCCTTTGCGAGACTTCGGCGACGCGTGGCCGGCGGGACCCTCTGTAGGTGCTCCCGGGCGCGGGGACTGTGCCCTTCCGCCTCCTGCGCTGCTTTCAGGACTGGTACCCGAATCTCCGTCGAACCGTAGCTCGCAGGTTCAGCCCTCTCTAGGGTCCCTGTTCGGGCGCCATTTGTTGCGACGGAGGGAAGACACAGTCACTCAATATGAGTGATCAGCAGACTTCATTTATTGTCCCTTACAGTCACCTTTTATGCCTTCTTATAATTAGCTCATACATATTACCAAGCCCGCCCCTAGTTTCTCTTCTGTAGTTATCTGTTCCCACCTGCAACATTCTTTTCCCACTGCAGTCTTCCTGTTATTGTGTAACTTTTGCTTTACTTCAGATAAGCTGAGAGCGATGTGCATTTTTGTCCAGCCAGCTGGACTATGTCTATGTGAACTTTTTCAGCTAGCCAGTTATCCACAATCCCCAAGACTTAAACTATGGACTTAACCTTTAAGACCTAACCCTGACTCAACCTAAAGATTCAACCTTAAGACTTAACCCTGAGATTAACCTTGAGACTTAAACCTGAGATTAAACCGTAAGACTTTAACCCTAAGTCTTAAACTTAAGACTTTAACTTAAGACTTAACCCTGAGATTTAATCTTAAAACTTTAACCCAAAGACTTAACCCTAGGACTTAACCCTAAAACTTAACCCTAAGACTTCACTGTAGGACAAGGCCTCAAGGACAGGAGTCCAAGTACTAATAGCCTGATGAATAGAGACTTGTTAGAACCTGTAGGGCACAAGCCCTGGGAACCAAGGAACAAGCTAACTGCAGACCCCTGAGCCACTACAGCTGAGGAGGCAGCCAGGCGGACAGAGAAACAAGTAGCCAGATAAGGGAACGGATGGCGCCGATATGTAATCAAGAAAGCCGCCTAGAAAGAAACTCCCTAACTTTGGAATAGAAATTATTGCTATGTCAAGATAAACTAATAAGTTCCTATTGTTCTAACGGTGTGCCTTAAATATCAACCAATCAGTGTTTTTTACGCTTAAGATTTAACCAATCAGTGTGTAATATGTAGAAAGTAGAAACGTATACAAGTGTAAGAAAATCACTAATAAACCGACAACTTGCTTGCATCAAGCTGCGTCCCGTCTCTTCATTCGCTGCAAATTGGTGACCCCGACGTGATCTGGTGAAGGATCTGATGTGGAGGGACTCTCGAATCGCCTGACTGAGCGACATGCAGCAAATCCCACAGAACTTTGAATGATCCGCTGAAAGGAAGCGGTAGCAGGCCTGAAATCCCTCCGGAGTTGAGAGGTGAGCTGTGGGAAATCTGTAATGGGGAATCAGGTTTCGTCCCCAGAAACAGACGTTTATGAGCTTATGAAAGGTCTCCCTAACAAACATGAGAAAAGTATTTCTGGGCATGACCTTAAAGCAATGCTTAAGTGGGTGCAAGTAAATATGCCTGCAGTGACCGCAACTACAATTTTCACGCGGGAACTTTGGGACGACACAGGGGTGAAATTGTGGGATTCTGCGACAAAAGGCAATACTGAGTCCCACCGTCTGCTCTCTTCGTGGAGAGTTATTTTTGAGACTCTGAAAGCACAAAAAGAAAAGGCAGAGGAAGGAGAGGAGGAGGAGTCGCAAGCTCCTCTAGCCCTTTCCTTATCAGCCTCTAAATCACAGTGCTCTAAACCCCTGGGTGTCAATGCAGTGGAGTATCTGCCAGAAGAAGATCCCTTTGACCCAGGACTGGTAGAGCCTGAACAAGAACCTGATTTATACCCTCCTGATCTACGTGATGTGTGGGCAAAAATAAAGAAACAAGCCTTAAAGGAGGGGGATCTAGAAATGGCTAAAACTATAGTTGCTCCGGTCTTGTATTCTCAGGGTCGGGCAGGCGGAGCACGATGGGAGGCTCTTTCTTTTTCGGTTGTTAAAGAACTGCGCTGCACGGTTATGGAACATGGTATTTCTTCTCCCTGTTTTATAAGTCTGTTATCTTCTGTGTTTGATACTTATGTCATGACTCCTCATGATTTGAAATCTTTAGCACGATTGCTGCTAACCCCGACTCAGTACACGTTATGGGAGTCGCACTGGAGAGGGGGACTGCAAGCACTCCTGTTCACGTACGTTAACCATAATGATGCTGCATCAGCTGCACTGGCAACAGAGCATCTTACGGGCACCGGTGCACGTGCTGATCCGGTAGCGCAGGCTCAACACTGCCCCCGTGCGGCTCTCGAGGCAATTAGAGAAGAGGCGAAAAAGGCTTTTTTCCAGGTCCCTGACGTACAAAAGCCACAAAAAGCCTTTACTAACATCACTCAGGAGTCTCGAGAACCTTATATGCAGTTTATTGGTAGACTAAAACAGGCTTTGGAACGTCAAGTAGATAATGCGGAAGCTCGGGATATATTGTTAACAAAACTAGCTGTTGAAAATGCTAATGTTGATTGTAAAAGGCTACTGAAGTCTCTTCCCAACCCGAACCCCACTCTGGTGGAAATGGTGGAAGCATGTAACTGAATCGGTACGGTTGACCATAAGTTTGAAGCTATGGCTGCTGCTTTTGTAGTGATGCGTGGTGTGGGGAATTGCTATGGTTGTGGTAAGCCTGGTCATCTAAAGAGAAATTGTCTTGCTCGGGCTGCGGGGAATAAACAACAACGTCCTGGTCCTGGATTTTGTCCGAAATGTCAGAAAGGGCGTGATTATGCTAATCGATGTTGACCTAAGTACGACTTCCAGGGACAACTGATACAGGGAAACCGACCACGGAGCATGGGGCAGCGACACGCGCAGACACAAATGCCACAGCTGACATTTCAACATCCTTGGAGAGAAGCACCGACACCTCAAGTCTCTGTCCAGCAACCTCAGGCAGCGCCAGATTGGACCTGGCAACCTCACACACAGTAACACTGCTCGATTCCTTGGTTCATTTATTATCAACAAATGTCAAAGGACCATTACCCCCCGATACACAAGCTCTGTTAATTGGTAGATCTTCCACAACATTGTCTGGTCTCTTTGTTTTACCAGGTGTTGTTGACTCTGACAGTGTGGACGAAATCAAAATCATGGCACGGACTCCATTTCCACCTTGTACGATACCTCAAGGTAGTCAAATAGTGCAATTGATTCTGATTCCAGCAAGGGTAAACTCTCTTATCACTGACCATCCTCCGCAGAGGAGAGGAGGTTTTGGATCCACAGGGTTACCTCACATTTTGTGGGTACAATCCATTTCTCCACAGCGGCCTATGTATCAGTGTACCCTTATTTACAATGACCAACAAATAGCACTAAATGGGATCATTGACACTGGAGCTGATGTCACAGTAATTTCTCAAGCCAAATGGCCTCCGCAATGGCCACTGACTAATGTCTCTCAGACACTGGCTGGGATAGGGGGGACCGGTAACAGTCGTCAGAGTTTGGAACTAATTCGAATTCAAAGACCAGAGGGACGTGTGGCTTCTGTTAAACCTTTTGTGCTGCCTGTCCCTATGGTTTTGTGGGGATGTGATGTATTGTCACAATGGGGAATGTCCATCCGTACACATTTTTAGATGGGGCCATTGAAGTGTGCAACACCCTAAAAATAACCTGGAAAACTGATGTTCCTATTTGGGTGGATCAATGGCCCCTTCCTTTGGAAAAACTTCGCGCACTTCAAAACTTAGTCTCAGAACAACTGTCCCAAGGACACATTGTACCTTCTACTAGCCCATGGAATTCACCTGTTTTTGTTATTAAAAAACAAACTGGCAAGTGGCGCTTGCTCCATGATCTTAGAAAAATTAATGATGCTATGGAAGATATGGGAGCCCTCCAACCCGGGCTCCCGTCCCCAACTATGATCCCTCGACATTGGCATCTAACTGTCCTAGATCTTAAAGATTGTTTTTTCAGTATCCCGTTACATCCAGATGATGCCCCAAAATTTGCCTTTTCATTTCCAAGCATCACCATGCAAGCTCCGTTGCAGAGATACCAGTGGGTTGTACTGCCACTAGGTATGAAAAATAGCCCTACAATGTGTCAATGGTACGTTGCAAAAATACTCAGTCCTGTCCGAAATGCTATGCCTACTGTGTTATTGTATCATTATATGGATGACCTTTTAGTGGCAGCACAACATCACAAAGTCATGGAGAAAGCTGTAGCCCTTGTCACAGATGCCGTGAATTCGGCAGGTCTCTGTATAGCACCAGAAAAGGTCCAGAAGTTTCCCCCTTGGAAATATCTGGGCTGGCGAATAAGGAAAAGGTGACAAAAGGAACTAGTTGTTAGACCATGTCCAGATATTTTCAGCACCATATTGTCTTCTGAATGTGGTGCCGTTTGCTCTATACCTGTCACTATGGCTATCACCAAGCGTTATTAGAAGTGAGTCAGGGACTGCACATGTGCTAGTGCAGATCCACCTTCACCGTTCCAAAGGAAACAATTCCATAACAGATTAGTGAGAAAGCAGGAATAAAGGCATTTTTGTTTTGTATAGATATATCTGTTTTCAGAAAGGAATTCAGTTTATTAATAAAACTATTTTTGTTGAAGTTTAGCAGCAGATAGATAAAATTAGCTGGAGGGTTACTTACTTTCAAGTAGATCCAGTGTTCCACTCCTCTCCTGGCAGAAAAGTAAAGTACCTTCAGGTTTTCAAGGCACAGATTGTGTATTTCTTGTGGTATGAACTAATTTCTTTTAACATTCAGCTGTGCAACTCACCAGTTCCAAGAACTGCGTGTTATAGTTTGCATTCTGAACAAAGCTAAGCACCTTCCCTTCCAGGGCTCTTTTGTCTTCTAAATGCATCCTCCTTGGTTGTATTTCATCTTACTGTGTTCTCACTGCTTCTCTATAAATGAACACATTAATCCTTAATTTTCTAGGTTTCTTGCTCCATTTGCCAAAGCAGCATTTTCCTTCTCTCAGGAGCTGCAGATGCAGATTACCACTGTGCCAGCTTCTTCCTGTCTGGAGTGGTTTGTCAAAAGGAATTAGTTCAGGAAAGTTCATAAACGTCTATTTTCTTTTCACTTCTACTACACTTCACAGCTGTCTCACTGTGCTCTTGTCATTTTTCTTTCGAGTATACTTATGAAAACCCATCACAGCAGCTGAGGTCTGCAGGGTTGGAAAGCTGACCTTCCAACACAAGGGGCAGAAATACGGGAGGCAATCTTTCTCCCATCAAATAACAGTTCCTCCACAACTCTTTCACTGTTTGGGATATCCCTGAGAAAATGCAAAACCTCAATTTTGGCTTGTTGCAGCATTCACAATGATGGAGAAAAAGCTGTCAGGATTCACTTGTCAGCAGCTTAGGAGCTGTGGAACTTGAGGTCCATTTGAAAATGCTTCAGTTATTTGTATGCAGTAGACCTAGATGCAAGGGCATTAAAATCTGGCATGAAAGCCTATATGAGCAGGATATGCTCTAGTCTGAAAGAAGACAGGTTTGGATTGAGATAAAATGAAACACAGACAACTAGAAAGAAGTACATGTGCAATACTGCTGGTTGACTTCATGTTTAAAAACATGGCCCATCAGTGCAGAGAAAAACTAGTCTGTAGCATCCAGTTAGAGCTGCTGCATTTTTCTAAGCTGTCCAGCTTACTCTGCATCCAGGCAAAACAGTTCACAGAAATAGTATATTCCCTTTTTTATGTATCACTTCAGGAGAAAAGGAAAAAAAAAAACAAACAACAAAACACGCAAAACCCCAAAACTGTTGCTATAGAGATATCATCTATAGAGATAAAGAAGGCCTAAAATGAAGCAAGAATTCATAGAATCACCTTTCTAAATCTTCAGCTACTCAGTCTTGAAAATATGGGGGAAGAAAGCTGAAATGCACGTGAGTTAGCATGCGGTTGCATAAAGCTATCCATGAGATCAACTAGGACTCTAGGAATTTCCAAAGAAGTTGATCCCACCACATCTGCTTTCTGCCTAGCTGTGAGAAAGCACATCGTGAAAATCAACCTTCAGACAGATAAGATTCCTTCCCCCTTTGAGTACTGCATCATCACAGAGAGCCCAGCACCCCCAGAACAGCAAGAGAGATGAAGGAACCGGCACTTACTGCCACAGAGCATTTCCAGTCGGTTTGATTCGGCAGGTCAGCTACAAGCAACAGGATCCAACTCATGTTCAAAGAGCTCCAGCTCTACGTCTTATTGAACAATGGAAGTGGTGCACTCTGGAAACTCTGATTTAGATGTCCCACTATATATGCTGGTAAAAGCATATATATATATATATATATATATACACGCACACACTGATTATTCAGACATAATCTGGGGTTTGCCTCACACCTCCTGCAATGAAGCCACTGATACTTACCTATCGTCACACATACAGGGCATTGCAAACCATCCTTGAAACAACTCATCAGCAACTAGTAGACTCTGTATTAAAACTGTAGCAGTACTAATATTTGATGTCTTCACAGCAGTAAAGATTTATTTATTTTTTAAAAAGCAGAAAAGTCTGAGAAAGCCATTATTTGTCACGGGATGATCCAAAGGCTGTTAATCTCCTGTCTACACCTTAAAGAAAGAA
This sequence comes from Falco punctatus, assembly GCF_963210335.1. NCBI lineage: Eukaryota > Metazoa > Chordata > Aves > Falconiformes > Falconidae > Falco > Falco punctatus. The sequence goes on from NW_027660309.1 coordinate 716,102, forward strand.
AAGAGGAGAAAAATCTAATTTAAACAAGTGTTATTAGGGATAAAAAATTCAGACTGATGTTACATTAAATTATTTGGGAGGCTGAGGTATCCAGCCATGGTCTTCAGTATAAAAGAAAATTATAGGGTCTATCAACTAGAGAAGCGGTGCTCTGAGCCTATGTGCTGGCATCCTTACAGTTTTTTTAATGTCTGGCAGGATGTTTTACAAACTAAACTCAGCAAGGTGACGATTCCACCACAAGGTGCTTCAGATGGTTTTGCTAATAATTTTGATCAGCTGAAATGGAGAAAAACATAACTTCATTTATTTGGCTTTTCCAGAACCTGTCAAGTCTGAGCAGAACCATTAATTTCTCCCTTCTGCATCTCTCCCACCTTCTTCCAGAAAAGACACACTTCAATTTTATTTTTTTTCTACAAGTATTCTGCATAATCAGCCTATGCTCCCGAAACAAATTTTGGTCATTCTTTGTTCTCTTCCTTTGCTAGAAGGAAGTGCCATTTCTTGAGAATGTTCATTGGAGGCTGGTACTGCTACTGCTGCAAACACGGAAGTGCTAACCACCATCTATTGGCTTTTCTTTTAAGAGCCTTTTAACCAACTTTGTTAATGGACTGAATGCAATTTAGGTATGGAACTTGGCTAAAATGTAGCTTCAATTGGCTATTAAAATTTAAGAGCCAACTAAGACAGCTAATTACAAAAAAAAGCTCCAGTGATAATCTTAAGCAGAATTAGTAATAGCAAATGACAGGCTGTCTAGTCTTATTCCCAAAGGGAAAGAAACTCTTAACTAAGAAGTCAAGCAGACAACGTGCAGAAAACCTAATTGCATTACTGTTATTATGGCATCCCAAATCTGGCAGCTCACTAGGATAAAACAGTGAGTAAAGTCTGTCAAACTACTCAGGAAAGCAACTGACCCTTCTTAATGCTAGCTGTAACAGACATCGGGAATTACGCTAATATTTTATATTAACTTATTCCTGTAAAAATTAGCAAAGCAGCACCATCAAAAAAATATCTTATACCCATCCTGAATTTGATTCTCTCGCCAGATATTTTAGATTAAGGAAAAAAAAAAAAATAGAAACAATGTCTGCAAAGCGTTCAAGCACTAAAAGAAGCATTCTGTGCTTCATTATCAATAGCCTCATGACACCATCAGCTGAAGTGCCGACTAGTTCTCCTGTGAAGATTTATCATGTATAGCGGCCACTTTGAAACATAGGTAGCGGAGTCTTTACCATTCCCTACTCAAGAGTCTCCCTGCTGTGCTGTAAATGTCAGTCCGGTCTTTTCACGGCTGTGCGCACAGATTGGAAACAGCAGGAGAGCTTGGGAGTATGACTGCAATACCAGTAAGGACACTTGTCTTCACGGCACTGCTCAAGTGGCTCTGGGAATGCAGGACCCTGCTGTTCTCTAATATTTACACACACCTGCAGTCACCAAGAGCCGTAAATGCAGTCTAAAGGCAGCTTGCTTCTTTTGTGTCGGGGGCTTTACTTTCAGACAGGGATGGCAACAAAATCCTACCGTTTCCCTATCCCTGTTCTGCAAAACAGCACACACGTGTGCAAGCACATACAGTATGCGGTATGTACAGTAGCACTGCAGGGATTGTCACAGCCTTCCACTTCGCTTATCCTGACCATCCCACACTTTAAAACATCATTGCAGGTCACAGTGAGCCAAAGGCGTTCTTGCTTGCCACGACTGTAGCTTTGCAGTCTCTTGTGAGCAAAGGCAAGCCCTGAAACAACATTCACCTAGGATGGAAAGCACCCTTTTTCTTCGCAGAACACTTGTCAGTACAAACTTTTTCCAGGACTTTTTTGGGGTGGGAAGAGGCAGGGGTGGCTTACGAAATCTGCACCTCAGAACATTCTTTTCAAATATATGGAAATGTCTGTGTTTCCTGCATTTGGCTTTGGCAGTCTCAAAAGAAAACACACTCCTTGTAAACTTCAAAATAAAGAGAGAAAGTTTACTGGTAAATAAGTTACTAAAACAATTAAAATGTCAAACAACTAAAGTACAAAAGAATGACATTAACTTTGAGTATGCAAGACAGCAAGAGAATACAATATGCTTTCCTGACAACAGTTCTTCGGAATAGTGTAACATACTTCTTGAACAAAATAATTAAATGAAGTCATTAAAATGATAGTTTGGTTTGAGGAGTTTAAAATATGAGAGAGGCTTTAGCAGTCCTGTTTTGCATCTGAAATGAAAAGCATGCTATGCTTAAAGTCACCAGCCACACTTTGCTGATTGAGTCTGTATAGCAGTCAGAGTAGAAATGAACTTTTAAATATGTTATTCCAGTTTTATTTCAAAACAATGGATTCCCTTGTTTTCAAAACATAACCTCGGCATTCATTCAACATTTTATGCTACAACATATTTATTTCAGTAGCGATTCAGACACAAAATCAAGCAAGCATAGCACTGGGCATCCACACAAATACACCACCCACTAGCTCATACGCATTCGTTTTGGTTTGCCGCACTTCATAAAGCAGTCTCCCTGATAAGAATAATGTTCATGTCCTAACAATTTTTTTTTTTTTTTTTTTGCAGTATCTAAATGTAAAGTAGTAGTATTTCACACCAAAATTAAACACTGCATTTTTTTACTTACAACTCTGAAAACAAGACTCAAAGCCAGGCAAGGAAGTACTTTTAAGAAAGGTTTTGGTAGGTTACATGCTTCTCAACTATGAAAAAAAGGTAAACCATTATTTTGTTATGAGAAGCACAGGCAAGTCAAGCTTTCACTGGAACTAGACACTTTACAAAATTATTAACAATTACAACTTTTCACTAACATAAAAAGAAAACCTGAGGGGGCAGTTGAGAATGGACCTTGGGTTTTGGTTTGTTCTTTTCTTTTCCCTGGGCTCTATGTCTGAAATGCTGGTCTCCTCCTTTCCAGAGAAAATCTGAATAATTAGAAAAGTGACACAAACACAAATACTATGAAAAAAATAACTAACATTCACTACCTGTTCTCCAAATAATTGTTTAAACTTATTTTGTAACAAACTGGAATGCAAGGACGTGTTTTTTGTCTTACGTTCTCTTTTTTCAATTCAAACACTTGAAAAATATTTAAAAGGTGTCTCTACCATTTCAGACTTCCTCTTGGTGTACATCTAAGTGGCCCTCAATAGGACTTACTCAAAATTAGAAGAAATCAGATGCAACACCACTGTTCTTTATAAAGTACCCACAACAAAAGTAAATAAAGCTTTATTTCTACATTATAAAGCAGAAAAAAACACTTTAGTTTGCCTTTAAGATATGGATTTGTGTGTATAAAGAAAACACATCCTCACTTCAAAGTTGGCAAAACTTTGCATTCGTATTGAAGTATTCGTAAATTATGCAAATATTTTAATAAAAAATCTAATTAATAAACATCTATTTTAATAAAACATCTATTCTTCAAAACAGGTACAAACAACATTGTTTTCAGGATTCATCACTTTAAAAGGAAAGAAATAGATTCCAGTGCTATGGTAACTGAAAAAAAAAGACAACCCAGAGGTAAGCCAAAGAGCAGCTTAATTTGTTGTTCCATCTGTAATTTACTTCTGGACTCCCCTTCTGGATGCTGTGCCTTTCTTGGCTTTTGGTGAGGTCATCTTCCGCCTTCTGGTAGCTACTGCATCAGCAATTCAAACAACAACAACAACCACAAAAGACAAGACTTTCTAAAAAATAACAGAAACAGATCAGAAGAAAATACGTATAGTCTTAAAGAGGACAGATCGACTCAAATCATGCATTTAGTTTTGACGGGGGGGGCAGGCGGACACATGATAGGGACTCAGAAGAATTTACCACAACTTCTGGGCGCAACATTTTTTCCTGAAAAACATGTTGTACAATTCAGCTTCTCAAAGGGTAGCATTGCATACCTTGGAGCCAACTTAATAGCTCAGGTCCACTAAAGGATGAAGAATCAGCTCCTCTTCAAAACCTAAACCCCTCCTTCCTCCCCATGCACCAACTTTTAGTTCCGCATTAAGCCATTTTTGGTGCTCTTTAGCCCTTGTGCTAAGCTGATCCAGCTCCACAATCTGGCAAAGAACTTTTCTTTTGTCTAATAGTTTAGCGAGCTGCAGCATCTTAGAGCATTCGGAATGAAGCTTATACAAGGGGAGGTGGAAGGCACACCGGCAGAAAAGAGGAAGATTTTTGTTTGGCACTGTTGAGCTGTTAAATCAGCTCAGCTATCAGTGCAACTTCACCTACACATTTCAAGCTACTCTTTGGCAATATTTTATTAACAAGTGTAACAAACAGTGCCATCTAAGTAAGATTCCTAACAAACTCGGCAGGCAGGTTGTTCAAAAAGACCATACTCAAATGCAGCAATAAAAGACTCCCTGCACTTTGATTCTTTCCTGCCCACTAACAGGGAAAAGGGGAAAAAACCCAACAAAACACCACAGCTCATTTCTGTAAATCACATTCAACTGTAGTACTTTGAGAAAAAAATATTACTTACCATAAAAATTGCTACCATTTTCACAAATGCAGTAACAGTAATATGTTTTTCATCTCTTAGCCACAGTATTATTTGGTTTACAGTTTTTTTTATCCTGACTTCCCCCTTGAAGTCAGTATGCCTAACTATTTAAGTTCTTGCTTGTAAAGCTATATGTAACTCTACAGTTCCTGTTAACCTTTTAAGCTGGATTACTGACAAAGAAAAAAAGATAAAATGGAGTTTCATGGAAGTCTGTAAGAAAGAAGCTGCTTGCGTAAGACAACAGCCTTTGAGCCCCCTCCCCACAAACGTTTCGTGTGGGAGAAACGCCAGCTCTATTCCTGAAAACAGGAGAAGTCTTGTGTGGGCAGCACCGAATGAGGACACAAAGCTATTACAAGGAAAGGAGAGAGTTTGTATAAAGCAGCTTACACTGAATTAGGTTGAAACAGCAATTTAAATGCGGAAGAACTCTATAGGCAAAACCAAACCAGATGGTGTCACTGCACAGCTTGCTTTGAGACTGGAACAAAGTTCAGCAGAGGCAGAGTCTCACAGGCTCTAGAGGAATTACTAGACAAGTTGACCGTGATATCTGTGTAAACAATATTATAAAGCAACTTTAGAAAAGAAGCCCAGCAGTACCATGTATAGTTTTGGGCTCTCTCCTTCAAGACAGTTCTGAGAAAAATGGAGGTAGGGGAAACACCAGGAGTGGTGATCATGGTTTCTAGCTTTAGAAAAAGATAGATAAATTGAATTTAACCAGTTTATCTGAAGAAAGGAAAAAATTGGAGAGAGATGTGATGTGCAAATGTGTACCACATGTGCAAAAGGTTGCTGCATAAAGCGAGAGCAATTTTCATGTCCACAGTGGATAGGACAACTAATAATAAGCTTAAGGGAAATTTGTATTAGCTACTAAAGATATCAAAAGAAGATACTCAGCCTTATGAAATCCTTTTTAGTAGTAAGGACAGTAAAGTATTACAAGTGGTGTTGACCGGGGCTGTTTTAAAACCTTAATCATAGAGGTTTTAACAGAAAATATTGGCACCCATGTAGAGAGATAAGCCTGTCCTTAGGCTGGTGTATAGAGCAGGTGACCTCTTGTCGTCCCTTCTCCTCCTGTTCTCCAAATCTACATACACTGTTCTAGAAACACACATAAGTGTTATAAGTAAAAGAAATAAAACTGTACTTGAACCAAAAAATGAGAGTTTTTATGAAATGACAGAAGTTCCTTTGGTAAAAATAAGCAGACACAGGAGTCCCCAAGTTTCCCACTCAACTGCCTGTTTTGATGGAAATGAAGACAGTGAGAGATTCTGAGCAAGAAAACGCAGCTAATGAGCAGATGAAATCAGGTATGATTTAGGTGATAATGGTGACTTCTAGGTTACATCACAGGCTAGCATATTTGAAAACATACATTTTTAGTCATACAGATTTTTAGACTCTAGGCAAACATCAGTAAGTGAAAAATCTCTATTGCAGGTGTGCTGGAGGTTAGCAGCTGCATCACTTGCATATGCTGAATTTACACCTGACAGAGACTGAGTACATGCCAGTCTCTGTATAATGGCTGAAGAGTTCCAGGAATTCTAGTTAATACAAGCTCTTGAACTGATCATCATTAAAAAGCACACCTAATACCTTTCACCCTCAAAAGAAGCATATGCATCCAAGTACATTGATCACACACCACCAGGTTTCCTTTCTTTAAAGAAAATAACCTAATGTGTGTTTACACATGTGTATAATCTCACGCATACACTCTGCTGTATGTTTATCTCTTTAAGAAATAAAGGTCAACAGATTGGGAGTGTTGGACCAGGCGCTGAAGTATTCTCAAGTGGTTTCTGGAAGAGATGTTCTCCAGACTCCACATAGATGGAGATAAATCATCATTTCTGTATAGATACCCAGTGTGCTACAGCAGGACACCTACGACAGAACCGACGTTTCTTTAATGCTGGTAACTTCATGCCACGTACACTGAACTGCCACAGTTAAGCTGAGAAGCGATGAAGTAGGAATGAGAGGATTGCTATGACCTAACACAACTCTCCCCAGTCAACTAGATATGATCTTACATATGTCACTAGATCAGATAAATTAATCCAAGAATATGTTTGGTTCATAGTGTAAGTAACTAGTTGTGGACTTGTAACCTCCAGAGGAGACTAATTTAGGACACTGTTCTTCAAAATTCCTCCATTGACCACAGCGTCACTTTTTACTTGCAAAATGTGTTTCAGTCGTATTTCAGTTGTCTCTGATGGTACCAAACTGACGTGCGGAATTTGACTGTATAACTCGAAAGTTATAAAGTAGGTATTGACGTGAGGAATTAGACTCTATAACTCGAAAGTTATAAAGTAGGTATGTTTATTGCGCGCAGATGCATGGGGGATCGCTCCTCCACAAGCGTGCATACCCGAAGTGACGAACCATCCCACATTTATACAATGAAACAAATGAATATTCAATTAACGCCTATACATATTCGTTACCTAAACCCCGCTTCGTATGTTAATTAGCTTATCAGTCCGTTTCCTGGAATGTGGTGGTCTTGCAGGTTTGTAGGTGATTCATGTTCTTGTGACCATCCGGATCTTCTCCAGCAAGGAGACTTAGCACTCCCTCCTTCTAGATAGCATTGGAATATCTCTCATCCTTTTCTCATTCTCTTTTAAATAGCCCCTTTGTTAGAGAAAGAAGGGCAGGCGTCTCCCCATCTCCCCTTTGTTAGAGGAAGAAGGGCAGGCGTCTCCTCAAAACTGTAGTTGTCTCCTCAGAGCTGTGTGCCTATGTGACCAGACACCGCACCCATGACCAGTCACCATACCCACATTCCTTGAGCAGACATATACAATCACAATCGATGTCCATTGTCCCCATTTCACACTATTTCTCCATATCAATCCCCCCTTTTCTATCAAACTAAGTAAATTCTTTTACTTAAGCAGCCTTCCCGAATGATATAAAGCATCATACATAAGTGTTACCCTTTTAAACATTCTCCAAACCCACAAATATAACATAATGGCTATTATTAAGGAAATTGCTCAACTGATCAATAAGATCACAATGGGGTGTACCATAGTGTTAAGAATTCCTGTTGCAGAAGGTGAACAGCCAAAGAGAGTATTCCACCAATTATGGTTTCCATCCTGTTCTACCTTTTTTTTTTTTTTTTTTTAAAAAAAAAAAACTTTCTTGATCCCCTCTACATCATGATGGATCATAAGAAGTATCATCTGTGATAGGGTAAAGTTGGATTTTAAGAATTGATGAGACACTACTGGGGCTGAGTAACTAAAATCGCATCCTGTGATAGTAGTAAAATTACAAATACAATAATTTGAATATTGTGCAGTCTCCTTTACCTCCCCATCTATGGTTATTGTGTTACACTTAGTTCTCAAACACGCACATCCCTTCCCTGCATATATAATTACTGTTTTCAAGTTTGCATTTGGTCTGGCCTCGAAATGACATATTTTCTGATCTGTATCTAAACAAGTATCCTGAGCCATTATAGTATTGCTTTCACAGAGGAAGCCCTGCTGTTCTCGCATAATACAGGATTCTAAATCTACTGTTTGCCACTTGTCGCCTATCTTTCTGGCCCATGTTCTATGCTCAAAAGGATATTTTCCTAGGCATATTATAAAGATGGGCTTGGTTAAGGTAAAATTGTGCCAACATTCCCGTGAATTAAAGCACATGGCTGTATTTAGAAGGGTAAATTCCTTATCTACCTTTCTGACATTAATCAAGGTGTCTCCTGAAATCTTGGTGTTATCTTTTTCATTATATGTTTGACACCCTACTTTTATCCTATCTCCTAATTTTCCCCATAATCGGTCGACTTTGTGTACATCCTCCCGATCCCATTGATTCCTTTGGTACACCTCATTTTCAGAAAAAACCACCATAGCTAGTTTCGTCTTTGAGTCCACCTTTCCCATTATTCCAGTGTGTTTTTTCTGGGCATGATTCCAAGGCCAGTTATCAGGCTCTTGGTTGTAGGCAAGAGAGAGGGTACAAAAAACCACAAATGGTTTAAACCCACTATTGATCATTTTAAGAATCTAAACGTTCCTCATATATACATATAAAATCTGTTTTGATCAAAAATATCTTTGTTTGAGTTGGGGCTTACTGATAACAAGTTGGGCAAGACTGGCCACTGGCTCAGTCCCAGACTCTTTTGTTCTATATTGTTTGTTGTGGTGCCCTTCCCATATGGTGGATCCACAACCGCTCAGGTTCACTTACTTGCCACCCACATTGTTCCCATTTGTGCGAGTAAATTTGAGTTTCACTTCTTTTTTATCTGGGGTTACTCTCCACGAAGTTGCAGGGGCTTTCTTGATCCGGGTATGGTGAATCCAAGAATTCTGCCCCTCAACCTTGATTGCAGTGTAGGTGGTGAGTAGGACTTGAAAAGGTCCGGTCCACTGTGGTTCCAGGGTTTTATCTGCAAAACACTTAACGTATACATAGTCCCCTGGTCGTATATCATGAACAGGTCCATCCAGACCCCTACTGCGTGTTCCCATCACATGCTTCTCAATTCTTATTAATTGTTTGTTCACTGCCACCATATAGGAAGTCATTGTCTCTTCACCAATCTGTGAAGACGTCCCCTTTTGTACCCCATAGGGTCGTCCATATAAAATTTCAAATGGGCTAAGCCCCTCTTTTGCTCTTGGTCTAGTTTGAATTTGTGTAAGAGCTAATGGCAAAGACTGGGGCCAAGTTAGATTTGTTTCTTGACCTAGCTTAACAATCTGTTGTTTGATTAGATGATTCATCTTTTCCACCTGGCCACTCGATCGTGGTCGGTATGGGGTATGTAATTGCCAATCTGTTCCTAGATGGTGGCTGATCTGTTGCACTATTCTGGACACAAAATGTGGTCCTCTATCCGAGGACATTACCGCTGGGACTCCAAACCTAGGTATTATCTCTTGGAGCAGTATTTTGGTCACTTCCCGGGCTTTAGCAGTTCTGCACGGGAAGGCTTCTGGCCAACCTGAAAAGGTATCTGTTAGTACCAATAAATATCGATACCCCCCTTTTTTAGGAAGTTCCGAGAAATCAATCTGCCAATGTTGCCCTGGAACATTTCCTTTCCCAATTTTTCCCAACTTTGGCCCCTTGGTAATCTCAGGATTAGTCTGGAGACAAAGATCACATTGTTGGGTTACTTGTCTAATAGGAGTATACAAATTTCGTGCTATTATGTTTTTAGTGAGATCCTTATATAGAGCTTCTGCCCCCCAGTGCCTTTTTCTATGTTCTTCCCGAACTACTGACCATACCATGTAGGAAGGAATCACTATTCTCCCATGTGAGATTACAGCCCACCCTTCCTCATTATATGATCCCTCTAGGTCAGAAATCAGTTTGCGATCTTCTTTAGTATAGTCTGGTTTACCTTCTAGAGATATTTGTCCATCGGGTATTAGCGCACCCTCTACCTTGATTGCTTTTCTGGCTGCCTGTTTTGCTTCCCTGTCCGCCAGTTCATTTCCTCTTTCTAATTCTGTGCTCACTTTCTGGTGTGCCTTGATGTGCATAATTGCCACCCTTTCAGGAAGCTGGACCGCATTTAGGAGTTTCAAAATTTCTTCCGCATGTTTGATGATTTTTCCTTGGGAGTTTAACAGTCCCCTTTCTTTCCATATTGCTCCATGAGCATGTACCACTCCAAAGGCATATTTAGAATCAGTCCAAATATTTATAGGTTTTCCCTGAGCTCTCTCCAGAGCTCGAGTAAGGGTTATGATTTCAGCCTTCTGTGCCGAAGTGTCAGCTGGTAGCGGTCCCGATTCTATCACTTCTTCAGAGGTTGTAACAGCATATCCGGAATGTCGCTTTCCATTCAGCATATAGCTGCTCCCATCCGTGAACCAATGTTCAGCTCCATCAATAGGAACATCCTTGAGATCTGTCCTACTAGAATAAGTGGCTTCGATTGTTTCTAGACAGTCATGATCGACTGATTCGCCAACATTCCCATTAACAAATGAGGCCGGATTGACGATGTTTGTAGTCACGATCTCAACATCATCTTGTTCCACCATTATGGCCTGGTATTTTAGGAATCTCTGTGGGGAGAGCCAATGCCCCCCTTTTGTTTCAAGGACTGCAGACACTGTGTGGGATACTAAGACAGTCATTTTCTGGCCCAAGGTAAACTTCCGGGCCTCCTGGATGTTTAGGATGACAGCTGCTACTGCTCTCAGGCAACCAGGCCACCCTTTTGCAGTGGCATCCAGCTGTTTAGAGAAGTATGCCACTGCCCGTCTGTATGGTCCCAAATCTTGTGCCAGTATTCCTAATGCCATTCCCTGTTTCTCATGGGAAAATAGGAAAAATGGCTTACTCACATCAGGAAGTCCTAGTGCTGGTGCCGACATTAAGGCTTTCTTCAGTTCATGGAAAGCTCTGTCTGATTCAGCATCCCACTGAAGAACCTTCTGATTAGCTGCTATCAGGGAATATAATGGTTTAACAAGCAAGCCATAATTACATATCCAAAGCCTGCACCATCCTGTCATTCCCAGAAATGTCTGCAGTTCCTTTACAGTTCGTGGTCGGGGGGCTTGGCATATGGCTTCTTTTCGGGCCTTCCCTAGGACCCGTTGTCCGGCACTGATCTCGTACCCTAGGTATGTGACTTGTTGTAACACCACCTGTGCCTTCTTCTTAGAAACCCGATATCCTTGTAGTCCCAGAAAGTTCAGCAGGCTCACAGTCCAAATAATACAAGATTCTTCGGTTCTGGTTGCAATAAGAAGATTGTCTACATATTGTAACACTTTCCCTTCTCCTGACGGTGGTTCCCATAACTCCAAATCCTTTGCTAATTGGTTTCCAAAAATTGTGGGGCTATTTTAAACCCCTGTGGCAACACCGTCCATGTGAGCTGGGTTTTTCGACCGCTTCTGGGATTTTCCCATTCAAAAGCAAAAATTCTTTGGCTGGCTTCGTGGAGAGGGAGGCAAAAGAAGGCATCTTTTAAGTCTAAAACCGTGAACCAAGCTAAGTCAGGTGTCAGGGTGGTTAGTAAGGTATAGGGGTTAGCTACTACAGGATACAGATCCTCTGTTATTTTGTTAATGGCCCTTAAATCTTGAACTATCCTATAAGACCCATCAGGTTTTTTAACTGGGAGGATAGGTGTGTTAAATTCTGACTCACATTCTTTTAGTAGTTTTAATTCTATGAATCGCTCTATATTTGGACGAATTCCTTCCCTATCTTCCCTTTTCAGTGGGTATTGTTTAATTCTTATCGCACCCTGTCCTTCCTTTAATTTTACTATAACAGGTGATGCATTCTTGGCACGTCCCGGTATGTCAATTGCCCATACTCCGGGATATACCTGATCAATAATTCTGGTATCAATTTCCCTTTTTATAGGAGTACTGGCCAAAGATAGGCTCATAACCTGTGATCATTTACTTCCAGAGTAACTTCCCCTTTTTTTAAATTTGATTGTTGCCTCCAATTGTTCTAATAAGTCCCTACCAAGAAGGGCCTTTGGGGAATTTGGCATTCTTGTTTGTTTTCTTAGTTTGTACTTTAAAGGTTTCAGGATGTTTTCCTGGTGGCCAGCAGCTCCCACAACTGTAACAAATAATTATTTTTACTGAAGTTCAACAAATAAGTTGGTTTCGTATTCACTAAAATTCCACCTCATACCCATTCCCTGCCCTAAAGGGCAGTTATGGGTCCTGTTGTACTGCAAATGCTGCAGCAATTGGGGTGACATTGTCAGGTCCTTCTGCTCAATTGTCAGCAACAGCAATCCCCTCCTCCCCACCATCAGGAGGATTGGGGGCAGGAGATGCTGTTCCTGCACTGCAGGTTACACAAGCCTGCCTCTGCAGCAGCATTTCTGTTTTAACCCTTTCTTACCCTGAATGAAAATCTGCTACTTGTTGCTTTAAGTCTGTGTTATTACATATCAGCCTTCGCAGGCAAATAGCAAACACCCTGCCGTGCATCCAGCATGACTCAGCCGCACCTTCGAGGGGGTACGGGGGTTTGTACAAACCCACCCCAATACTTTAACACTTTCACAAGGTCTTTGATTCTCCACCCCCCTCAGGTTTTACATACATTAGTACAAGTTTTTATATCTTACAACGTGTTTCATTCTGGTTGCTCCACAGAAGGAACTGCAACCTGAGCTTTTTAACACAAAAATTTCAACAAGAACATCTTTCTAGTTTAGGTCTCAGTTTTTTTTCCCATCCTTTTCTAGAGCCATAATCAAAGATCAGGTGATGTTAATCCCGCACTTTTTCTAGTGTTAGTACCATAGGATCCCGAGGGGGTACTAATCCACAGTCCTTTTGCCACTCAGGTTTGTCCCAGAGGACGAAGAACATGTCTGTATACGATACTTCGCCCCATTTTCCCTCTCTCCTCAGAAACAACATTAATTGCAGGAGAGGGTTATAATCTAACATTCCTCCCTCCTGAGGCCATTTCGCATCACTCCAATTTATACAAAAGCCACCACTGATTACAATATTTAATCAATTTCCTTCTATTTTCGGTACCACCATGTCCTACGATATCACGCCAATGTTTTAATATACAACCCAAGGGCGATTTTTCACAGGGCTTACTCTTTCCATTTCCCATTTTACAATTTTAATTACTTTGTTTTTCTCCGGCCACCTTAGCCACCCAAGGTCGGAAACGCGGATAGAGCTCCTTACTCGTATTGCACTCAAACGCGTGTCTCAAGCACTCTTGCACTCACACTCAGTCAAAATAATTAAGCTATACACGGAAAATCAAAATGGGCATCTCAATCACACCATTCACACTCTCCGGGCAGCCCGCAGTCACACAAGCAGTATGTTATACGGTACCGTGCACTTATGTACAACTTTTAGGAACACTGACAGTTCACAAAGTATGCATTTCAATGACAATTGCCAAAAAACAAACAACAAACAAAAAACCACATTTTTCCTGGTCTTAAGCAGAGTGTTAAGTTTTCCGCTATTTGCCATGAGTTACCAGAATATTATTATTTTTCAACATACATTTCATAACTCCAAGTTTTGAACATGTAACAAGACAACACATAGAACAAACAAGACACAGAGCGCTATTTCAGTTGTTATATTCTAGGAATTCCCCAATTCTTAAGACAATCCAATGGAAGTTTTTAGCTTCCCCCTTTTTCTTTTTCCTACGCAAAAGTTTCCCTTTTACTTTTGCTAAGAGGTCCCTCTTGTTCCTGTGAGATTCCGCCTTATTCCGTCCCGCCCCCCGCTTTCCGTCACGAGGCCTCCGGGCTTTTAGGAATGGCAGTAACCTCGGGTTTGCTCGATCTGCCCTCAAGATCGCTAGCGACCACCCCTTGGTCAGCAAACCCCCTCCCAAGGTACCTTTCCTCCTGGGGACTACGCTGCGCGCCGGACGTCTCCGTGCGTCTCACCAGCCGCCCCGTTACTAAACATACCGTTTTATCCGTGGATCCAGGGGTTTCTCTTCTGCTCCCGGGTGAACAGCTGAGAAGAGGAGGCTCCTCCGAGGAAATCTCCCGGGGCGCACCTAGGAGCGTCCGCTCCGCAGCTGGTCCCTCAGCCGAGCAGAAATCCTCCTGCCTGGCTCGCCAAAACTGACGTGCGGAATTTGACTCTATAACTCGAAAGTTATAAAGTAGGTATGTTTACTGCGCGCAGATGCACGGGGGATCGCTCCTCCACAAGCGTGCATACCCGAAGTGACGAACCATCCCACATTTATACAATGAAACAAATGAATATTCAATTAACGCCTATACATATTCGTTACCTAAACCCCGCTTCGTATGTTAATTAGCTTATCAGTCCATTTCCTGGAATGTGGTGGTCTTGCAGGTTTGTAGGTGATTCATGTTCTTGTGACCATCTGATCTTCTTCAGCAAGGAAAGGTGATTCATGTCCTTGTGACCATCCCATCTTCTCCAGCAAGGAGACTTAGCACTCCCTCCCTCTAGATAGCATTTGAATGTCTCTCATCTTTTCTCATTCTCTTTTAAATAGTCCCTTTGTTAGAGGAAGAAGGGCAGGCGTCTCCCCATCTCCCCTTTGTTAGAGGAAGAAGTGCAGGCGTCTCCTCAAAAACTGTAGTTGTCTCCTCAGAGCTGTGTGCCTATGTGACCAGACACCGCACCCATGACTAGTCACCATACCTACATTTCTGAGTAGACATATACAATCACAGTCGGTGTTAAGCGTCCCCATTTCACACTATTTCTCCATATCACAGGAGTCCAAGTACTGATAGCCTGATGAATAGAGACTTGCTAGAACTTGCAGGGCACAAGCCCTGGGAACCAAGGAACAAGCTAACTGCAGACCCCTGAGCCGTTACAGCTGAGGAGGCAGCCAGGCGGACAGAGAAACAAGTACCCAGGTAAGGGAACGGATGGCGCCGATATGTAACTTTGTTAATCAAGAAAGCCGCCTAGAAAGAAACCTCCTAATTTGGGAATAGAAACTGTTGCTATGTCAAGGTAAACTAATAAGTTCCCATTGTTCTAACGCTGTGCCTTAAATATCAACCAATCAGTGTTTTTTACGCTTAAGATTTAACCAATCAGTGTGTAATATGTAGAAGGTAGAAACGTATATAATTGTAAGAAAATCACTAATAAATGGACATTTGCTTGCATCAAGCTGCGTCCCGTCTCTTCATTCGCCGCAGGAGGCTGGTGGCTGAGCACAGTTTCCTGTGGTCCCTTGTGTCTCAGGAACTCACCATCCAGTGGGAAGGCAACGGCTGTGGAGGGAGCAGGGAGGTCATTCCTGCCTGCGGAGGGGACAGGCCAGGAGCAGGAATGTGGCTGGGAAAGGGACTGTGAGGTCACCTCTGTCTGAAAGAGCAGAGAGGTGAGCCCCTGCCTCATGGCTGGGACACGTGCTGTTAAGCTCCATCTGCCCGTGTCTCGGGCAGGCCAGCAGAAGGCCCCTGGGTGGCACGTGGGCTGTGAGATCCCCTCTGCCTAAGGACCTGGGCTCCCTCCAGGAAGGGGCTTATTTCTTGCTTGTCACATCTCTGCTGCCTGAGTACGTTAGGCACAGCAGCAGGCACACAGGTTGGTCGTGTCTAGGCAAGAAGCTGAAAGGCTCGCAGCCTTGGAAGAGCGTGGTGAGGCCGTGGCGTGGTCAGGGGAAAGGCCACAAGGAGGGTGCTGGGTCGGGATGCCCGCCTGAAGGGTGGTTTCCCAGGTGGTGGAGCTTTCCTTGGAGCTAGGAAAGAGCAGGGGAGAGAAGCACAGCCACACAGTGCATCTCGGACAGTGGAGAGTGGAGATCAGAAGGAGGAAATGTCACTCAAGGGCTAATGCTGTGGTAAGAGAAGTCCTCCACAAGGAGTAGAAGATCTGTGCATGTCTTTGTGTTTCAAGGAACAGAGTGTGAGGCTGGACAGACACCAGTGCATGTGTGGAAACGCCAGGGTGAGAGCAAGGTGGGGAAGCCAGGCGGGTGTCTGCAGCCTGCAGGGAAAAAGCAGCAGCTGTGGGACAGCGTAGGACACCCTGTGATGGACATGGCAAAGGGCACTGGCAAGGCTGGGAGTCACCGAGAGAAGCAAAGTCTTTGTCCTTGTGGTTACAGCCATTGTCTCTGCCACCGAGGCCTACGAAGAGGTAAATTGTTCTTAGCCCCTGGGGCCTCATGGCCTCCTTGCAGCCACTTGCAGGACACTCTTCTCCCCTTGAGCGATACTGCCCAGTGAAAGTTCCCAGCATTGGCCACAGCCTGCCACCCTGATTCCTGGCACCTGCACTCTGCTGCTCTCCTGACTCACCCCCCCCCCCCCCCCCAGGAGATGAGACTCCACCATTTCTTTGCTACGAGAGCCAAGGTGGACACGGATGATGCAGGATTTCAGATTCAGCTGAGCATCACAGCTGCTGGCCCATCTGTCAGCTGTGCTAGAATGCCGATGCAAAGAACCTGCAGACACCTAAAGGAGCACTGTCACTGTGCTGTCCTGTGACTGTCGCGGGGGGGAAGGGGGGGATGGCCTGACCACTGGCATGTAGGATCCCTCCAAGACTCTCTCTTCCTGCCCTCCCTCCTTCTTCACTTACTTTGGTGTCTGTAGGGTTGTTTCTCTCACACATTTCTCACTCCTCTCCCTTACAGATGCTGCACACTGTGTTTTATCCTCTCTTCCACAGGTTATCAGAGAGGTGCCACTGGTATTGCTTATTGGCTCAGCTTTGGGCGGTGACTGGTCCGTTTCAGAGCCAAATGAAAGTGTCTTTTATGGACATGGAGTCAGCTGTTGATCCCTTGTCAACTTTGCCAGCCCTACAAACTCCCTGAGTACTCCTAAACCCTTGCCATTTAAACCCACTGGATCTTTAAAGTCCCCAATAAGATGTGAGGTTTTTCATCCTAAGGCTTCCTCACGCTGGTTAAATAAGAATTTTTTCCTCTTCCTCTCCTTGATTTAGGGTCTTTATGTCAGAGAAGAGATGCATTGGACCTCAGCTGTAGCACCAGGGCCAAGATCAGACGTGTAACAATAAATGGGGGTAACAAGTGCCCAGGGTCCCATGAAAGCAAAAGTTTGCTGCAGAGCATGCTGGGGTTGTTGGCAGGTGGCATTGTAAAGGTGAAATGAGATGTCCCGCAGGAAGGCAAACCATGCTGTCCTTGGGACCAGAGAGATGCAGGGCTGGACTGTGCAGTGGTGGCAGGAGAGGGCATTGCTGCAAGTGATATCTCTGCAGCCCCAGAGGACCTGTGGTTCAGGTGAAGCTGATGTCCAGGTAGGACCAAGTGCTTTTGAAAGTGTCCTTGTCTATGGACAACCCATGATCCAAGATCAATGTGAAAACAATTGGTCTGCTCCTCATCTGCATCACCGTGGGGATGACTATCTACAGTGCTGGCTAAGTGGGGAGGTCCTAGGAGACTGAAGGTTATTCAGAGTGGTGCCCACCTACAAGAAGGGTAGGAAGGAGGATGCGGATAACTACAGGTGGATCAACCTCGTCTTAGTGCCAGGGAAGGCTGTGAGCAAATCATCCTGAGCACCATCAATCAGCAGGTGGAGGAAAACCAGGAGATCAGGACTAGCCAGCATGGGTTTATGAAAGGCAGGTCTTACATGATGAATCTGATCTCCTTCTGTGACAAGGTGATCTGCCTAGTGGGTGAGGGAAAGGCTGTGCGTGCTGCCTACCTGGACCTTAGGAAAGGCTTTTGACTTCATCTCCCACAGCATTCTTGTGCAGAAACTGCCTGCTTATGGCTTGGCTGCATGCTCTCTATGCTGGGTTAAAGCTGGCTGGACAGCCAAGCCCCAGGAGTGGTAGTAAATGGAGTGACATCCAGGTGACGGCCCATAAGGAGTGGTGTTCCCCAGGGCTCAGTGTTGGGGCCAGTCCTGCTCCAGAACTTTATCAATGATCCGGCCAGGGGGATTGCGTGCACCCTCAGTGAGTTTGCATACAACAACAAGTTGGGTGGGAGGGCTGATGTTCTTGAGGGCAGGAAGGCTCTGCAGTGGGATCTGCACGGGTTGGACAATTTCAATGAGTCAAGTTGTATGAAGTTCAACCAGGAGAAGTGCCAGTTCTGCACTTGGGTCACAACAACCCCACACAACGCTACAGGCTTGGGGAAGAGTGGCTGGAAGGCTGCCTGGTGGGAAAGTACCCTGAGGGTGATGATTGATGGATGGTTGAGCATGAGCCGGCAGTGTGCCCAGGTGGCCAATATCATCCTGGCTGGTATCAGAAACAGTGTGGCCAGCAGGACCAGGGCAGTGATCGACCCCCTGTAGCCAGAATTGCTTCCCTGTACTCGGCACTCCTGAAGCCAAACCTTGAACACCGTGTTTCTGTCTTGGACTCCTTACTTCAAGAGAAACCTTGACGTGCTGGAGTATGTCCAGAGATGAGCAGCAAAGCTGGTGAAGGGTCTGGAGCCCTGGTATGTTGAGGAGCAGCTGAGAGGACTTGGGTTCTTTACTGTGGAGAAGAGGAGTCTCAGGGGGGTTCTTACTGCTCTCTAGAAGTACCTGAAAGGATGTTGTAGATGGGTGGGGGTAGGTCTCTTCTCCCGCATAACAAGAGAAAAGGGGAAAAAGGAAACAGCCTCAATTTGCACCAGGAGAGGTTTACCTTGGGCATGAGGCAAAACATCTTCACTACAAGGGAGGTCAAGCATTGGAACAGGCTGCCCAGGGAGGCGGTGGAATCACCAGCCCTGGAGGTGTTTCAGAAATACATAGACGCAGTGCCTGGGGACATGATTTAGTGATGGAATTGACTATCCTGTGGTAAAGGTTGGATTTGATGATCTTTATGGTCTTTTCCATCCTAAATCATTCTGTTTCCATGATTCTATGACACTGCAAGCCTACCTAGACCAGATGCTGAGAAAGCTGGTCCAGCTTAGCCTGCCTCAGTATGGGGGTTGGACTAGATGATCTCCAGAGGTCAGTCCAACCTGAAAAAAACCATAGAGCTAAAAGAACATATATAAATTGTGTCAGCACCAATACAGGAGTTCATGTGAAGAATGTTTCTCCATTCAAATTACTTTTCTGAAATGTATTTGACCAATCCGGGAGAAGCAAGCCTGCTTTTCTATGGTCAGGTGGTGGGCCAGAATGAGGGTGATGGGGAGGTATGGTATTAGGAGGGCAACTGGGTCTCAGGAACCCCTAATGCAGGAAGAAGGGCATGGCTGTGAAGGGGCCTGTGAGGCCAGCTCTGTCTCTGGAGGTGACAGGCCAGCAACAGGAACATGTGGCTGGGGAAGTCCCTCTGCCAAGGTACAGCATAGGACATCTCCAGGAAAAGGGCTGGGATACAGGTTGTCATGTCCATTTTGCCTGTGGACACGACAGGACAGCAGCAGGCATGTGGCTTGGTCATGTCCCTGGAGAAGCTGAAAGGCCAGCAGGAGTCACGTGGTGTAGAAGACCATGTGCAGGTGACTTCACTTTGTTGAGGGGAAAGATCACGAGAAAAAGCAAACATTGTTGGTTCCCTGCATAAAGGGGGGTTCCTGCGACCATAAAGCTTTCCTGGGTAGTGGGAAAAAGCAGGAGAGAGGAAAATATTTCACAAAGCATAATGTTGAAAATTGAGAGTGGCTTTCAAGAGGAAGAACTGTCACTCCGAGGGTCCTGCTGTGGTGCAAGAGCTCAGCCAGAGGGAGTCTGGGTCAGGCCATGGCTTTGTGTTTCAAGGAACAGCAAGTGAGAGTGGAGGTACATCAGTGAACGCATGGAACTCTTGGGGTGAGAGCAAGGCAGGGCAGCGAGATGGTGCCTACAGCCTGCACGGAAACAGGGGCAGGTGTCCAACCATGTAGAACAGCCTGTGGTGGAGATGGAAAAGGGTTTTAGCAAGGCCAGAAAGCATGAAGAGAACCCAGCTCTTTGTCCCCTTGGCTATGGCAGTTGTCTCTGACACTGAGGCCTGTGAGAAGACATGTTGTCCTCATGGCACTGGGTCATCGTTGCCTCCTTGCAGCCCCATGGGGAAACTGGAAGTTGTTGTGCCATTGTTGTCCTTAACATTGCATTGGATCCCCCACCTTCCATGGTCCCCAGGAAGAGCCCTGAGCCCTGTGTGAGGGACAGCACCGACCTTCCCACAGGCTGAAGGTCACGGCTTGGCCTTTTTGCTTCATCAAGCAAGCCAAGGCTTTGCCCAGCAGCAGAGCTGCCTGCACAGCGCCTTTGCCTACCTGCACTCACAGCCTCCAAGGATGGGCTCTAACAAGGCCATGGGGAGGCTTTCTCAGTCATGGTCCTCAGCGGGGCTTGTTAATGCTTCCAGGGACATTGGGGTTTGCTTCTGACTTGGTGTTCTTGAGAGGTTTCTTCAGTCTCCTCTGAAGACCTCAAGTTCACAGCACCAAAGACACCCTGGGCTCATTACGAATCAGAAAGCCCTGAGAAGCCATGTCTCTCCCATCAGGGACATCTGGTCTTCAAGTCTTGCTTGCACAGGTAATGAGATAAGTTTCAGAAGTACAGTGATAGAGGAAAGCAGGTAATGACCACTCTGGAGAAGTGATAGAAGGCTTTTCCAATTGCTCTTGATGCAGAGTGTCTCCTTAATAGGCGTGGCCAGGTGGGAAATCGGTCCCTGGAGCTAAACACTGTTTGGACAGCCTTGCTCCTCAACTCTCCAGCCCTACTATTTCTTTCCTCAGCCCCATGGGACTTACATCACTTTACATGAGACTTCTTCAGCCAACTCGGCAGATGAATATAGCAAGTGCTTGGCAGTAATTATTGCCTACTTTCCTTAGAGAACGGGGTATAAACAGAAATAAAAGTGGGATTGCTTATCAAGGGGTGTGGGGGGGAGAGGATTAGAAATTACTAAATAAAAAGTACATTTCTCAGATACTCAAGCAGATCCCCATGAGGTCTATTGCCACAACTGAAGAGTTGCCCATAGGGAATATTTCAGACACTACTGAAAGACAGTCCAGCTTTTCCTCTCTGAACCTTAAAGGAGAAGCTGCATAGGTAAAATGGATTGGCGTGATCACAGAGGAAGAGGAGAAAGGCATCTGGAGATGGACTTCTTAACCCAGAGCTGTAAATCAGGAAACCAGGATGTCAGCGTATTCCAAATGTCTTGAATTCCATAGAAGGTGTGAACTTCTTGGGACTCATGACAAATATTAGGATATTTACAAATCTTTTTTATATCAGCAGATTTTCCCCCACTTTCATCTACATTTACGGAACACAATGAACGGTATTGACAACAGTACAGAGTCTGCCTTGAGACGCCAGCTTCATATCTAGTGCCATTCCATTTTGCGCAGCTATAGGGGCTATTCCTCAAACTCCTTCCTGCAAAGCCTTCATGGAACCTGCAGGGTCCTTGGCCATCTCTTCCATTCCTGTGCATCTCTTTATCACTGTCTTCTCCAATTCAGGAACCGCTAACCAAGGAGTAACCAAGGCCACAAGAGGGCTGATGATCTGGGCTATCATTGACATCCATTACACCTGAGAAGCTCATAGGCCACTAGGAGGCACATGGTCATGAAAGCAAGTTTGAGGTCCCTGGAGTCTCCAGTTTCCTTGGGGGATGGGCCATCAGCAGCCCAGCTGGTTATGGCTGCAGTAAGAAAGGCACTTGGACTCTGAGACAAAGTGTCATTTCAAATGGCCTTGGTTAGAGCAAACTCTCCTCACATGGAGACAATCGTGTCAGCTGTATGCCGTCCCTTCTGAGGCTGGAAACACAGAGTGTACAGTGTTGGGAGGGTGGTGCAGCAAGTGGTGCAGATCCTGCCTGCAGAAGGCTTATCCCTCACTGCTCCTGTCAGCTCTTGAAGTGCTTTCTGCCAGGGAAACCCATTCTAGTCATCACTTCTCGTGTTCTAAGAGGAGATGTTCACTTGGGAGTTGGTAACTGCAGTCCCAGGTAAAGGTAGGGGCGTGGGGTTGGCCATTCACCAGCAGCTTCCTGCAGATTTCTTCTTCCAATATGGCTTGTTCTGCAACCCAGGGACACACTCAGCACAGCACAGCCTGAAGGCCAAGAGGTACGTGGAGCACAGCACAGGCCTGCTCAGGTTTCCTGTGACACTCATCACTAACTCCTTCATGTACAAAGGTCTTCTGCTCACATTCTCTGAACCTCCTGATGAAGGTTAGAAGGAGAACAACATCTCCTTTAGACTGCTAGAGAAAGAGACCTTTACTTGAAGGCCTTGGTTGAAGAGAAAGTGGAAGATGATCCCTCACCAATATGGCGCAAATGCTCTCATGGACTTGTTTTGAACAAAAGGACAATGTAGGAGTGGTGAAAATTCTGGACAACATCTTTGAGTCAAGTATGGGTGGAGGTGGAAGGGTAGAAAGCAAGGGAAGTCAGCAAGACAAATTTTAGAAGGGCTGAGTAGAGAGGAAAGATCACCTCCACCAACCCCTGGGCAGAGCTCTTCCTAATGCAGCCCTGGATGCCATTGGCCTTATTTGAAAGGTGCAAAGCCAGGAGAAGAAGAGGTTTTGGGGACACCTGATAACAGCTTTCCCATGTGTTCTTGGGTCATATCAGCAAGAAAGGGCAAACAGGTTTATGCCTCTTGTGCATGATGGGAGGATGAAGGCAATGGGCATCAGCTGATGCAAGGGAAGACAATCTTTCTCCCCATAACAGCAAGGAAGATGTGTATGACTGGGAGTGAGGTCAGTGAAGAGTCACTGAGATGCTCAGGGGCTGGAACACTTTCCTGGGAGGGGAAACTCTCTATGCTGGGTTAGAGCTGGCTGGACAGCCAAGCCCCAGGAGTGGTAGTAAATGGAGTGACATCCAGGTGACGGCCCATAAGGAGTGGTGTTCCCCAGGGCTCAGTGTTGGGGCCAGTCCTGCTTCAGAACTTTATCAATGATGCAGCCAGGGGGATTGAGTGCACCCTCAGTGAGTTTGCATACAACAACAAGTTGGGTGGGAGGGCTGATGTTCTTGAGGGCAGGAAGGCTCTGCAGTGGGATCTGCACAGGTTGGACAATCTGAATGGGACCAACTGTATGAAGTTCAACCAGGAGAAGTGCCAGTTCTGCACTTGGGTCACAACAACCCCACACAACGCTACAGGCGTGGGGCAGAGTGGCTGGCAGGCTGCCTGGTGGGAAAGTACCCTGAGGGTGCAGGTTGACAGATGGTTGAGCATGAGCCAGCAGTGTGCCCAGGTGGCCAATATCATCCTGGCTTGTATCAGAACAAAGGCGTATCAGAAACAGTGTGGCCAGCAGGACCAAGGCAGTGTTCGACCCCTTGTAAATGGCTGAAGCCAAACCTAAGACACTGTGTTGTCATTTTGGGCCCCTCACTTCAAAAGAAACGTTGAGGTGCAGGGGAAGGCTCCTTGCAGCTCTCACTCACCGCTGGTGGACCCCTTGCACTGGCAGACCCTGCAAGGAAGGGTGCTTGCCCACTACCCCATGATGCTTCTCCACAGCCACGACAGACCCCCAGTACAGCCCCACCAGCGTTCCCCAGGAAGGGGCATGTGAACGCCACACAGCTTTGCTACCCTGACAGCAAGACCAAGATTGACCTCTGGCCCAGACCAGAGAGTGGAGAGGACAAAAACAACCCAAAAGTACCCCAAGGTCCCCTCCCAACTCCACCCTCAAGGAAGGCTGGCCAGCACACAGATGTTGGCATTGCAGGGTTGGTGGTGCTGGCCCCGTGTCTTCCCCTTTCACATGAAATTCAACTCCCAAAACAAAACACAGCTGAAATAGGAAACTACGGTGGGAATGGGAAATCTGCACTGAGCACAGGAAAGCATCAGCAGGATGGGAAACCGTTGAGATGGGAAGTTGTTCCAGAATTAAAAGTCAAACCATCACAACGCTGGCTGAAGCAGGTGCTGGTAGAATGATCACCATGGGGACAGAACACTGTTTGCCCCAACAAATGCCAACTGGCCAGCCGCCACGGCACATATTGCAGCAAACTCCTCGTGGTGCTCCTGCCCTCCGGGTAACCCCCAACCAGCTCTGCCGGCCAGAATCTCACCCCATCACCCCCCTTTGCTTCCCCCAAGAGAGATGTTCCCCCTCCAGCTGCCGATGGTGTCAGAGGTGCTCGGCATGAGCTTCAACACTCTGACCATGCCACCACCAGTCACTGCTGGCATGCTCCCAAGGTGAGGTCTGGGAGTGGCAGAGCCCGCAGATGGGTGGCCGTGCCAAGGAAAGCTTGCATTGCCCTGGAGGTGGCTTGGATTTGTTGTCATTTTTGAGAAGTGGGGACCACCCCAGCAAGCCCAGAGAAGCCCCTGGACCTGCCCGAGCTGTGGCCAGATGCCTTCAATGAGGGCTCTCCTGAGCTGGCAGAGGACAGCCTGCAGTTTCAGGATGAGCATTTGTCCACCATGGACAGCAGTGACCCGCTCACGTGGCTTGACAGCATCCTGGAGCTCCCTGAAGTTCTCAACAGCTGCTGTTTGACAACCCTTCTCAACAAGCTCCCAGAGCTCTCAGAAAACTTGGCAAATGGTGGCTGCTCCATAGAGCAGACAGTGACTGCAGGGCTAGGGGACAGCAAAGACATCGACAGTGGTGTCCCTGATGTCCATGTCTTGACCACCACCCTCACCTGACCTCTTGGAGTACATGATGGAGGGCGAATGTCCAAAAGAAAAAATTGGCGGCCACGACGCAGGACGACACCAATTCCTCCTGGTGGAAGGTGGCAACATCCCCCTGCCGCATGCTGGTCTGAGCATTGTTCTGTTTGTCTTCTCAGGAACAGAATTAAGACTCAAAACAGAGTCAAGAGCCAAGGAACTTTATTTGCCCAACAATCAGTCTGCGAATGCAAAGGGAGAGAGAGCGAGAGAGAAAGACAGAAAGGAAAGAAAGAAGGAAAAATAGAGAGTTCAGAGCAATAGCTACCACCCGGAGCTGCAGCATCCCGACAGTCCGATTCGTTTCCAAGTCCAGTGGCAGAACGTTCCGTCCAACGTTAGGTGGTTCCGTTTTTTATAGAGCTGTTACAAGCTGTTCTGCTACACCACACCTTCCACCCAGCAATGGTGTACATGCCCAACATTCCTCAGGGGCCTCTGGGCACCTTTATCCCCCCGACCCCCGGTCTGGGCACAAGCACAGGGGTTTGGTTAAGTTTTGCAGGATCAGCCTCCCCTGTTGCTCCATGGCGTCAGTCAGCTTCCTCCTTAAACCTCTGCAGTGGCAGTGGTGTGATCTTCCTGCCTTAAATCTCTTCTGTAGCAGTGATATCTTCCTGCCTTAACGACGTACAGATCATTCACTGCGGTGATGGCATGAGCTTCCTGCCATAGCAATGTTGAGAAAACACATCTGCTATGGCGATGGTGGGTCTCACCGGTGCAGTTTCTCACACCCCCTTGCTGGACCCCAAGGGGAAGCAGGGTGGGCTGGCAGCGCTCCTCCCCACCTGCCTGCCAGGGAGTCCCATGGAGCTCTCTCAGGTGGGTACGATGGACACTTCAGAGGAGAGCTGAAGTGTCCAGAAAACCAGAAGGGTCCAAAAGACCAGAAGACCAGAGGGTCCCCAGAATGGTCCCCCAGAGAGTCTCCTGCAGATCCTGCTTCAGAGTCCCCTGGCCAGACCCACGGCTGCCGCTCAGCATCATCTGCCCCACATGGCCCAATTGGTGGAGGAGGCACTGCAGAGGCAGCCCCGGGTCATTTTGACCCACTTGCAGTCACCACTGGGTGTCCCCTCCAGATGGGTGGTGCCCAGATCGAGCAAGGCTTCTGGCAAAAAAGCCAAGCACCCTGCACTGGCTGGTACCCCCAGGATGCTAAAGACCTCCCTACGAGACAGCATGACACCCAGGAAGTGCAAGAAGATGGTGGTCTGCTAGGTGGCAAAAAGCTCCAAAACCCTCTGGGAGGGGAACCTGGACAGGGACGGCACAACTGTGGGCTGTAGTGGGCAGCAGGTGGGCGGCAGCAAGCAGAGGGCCTCCAACAGCAACTCCGTGCTCACCAAGTGAGCCAGAACCCTGAGGGACTCCAGGAGACAAAGTGCCCCACACCGCCCTGACCGCTGTTGATATATTGATAGAGAAGGTGTGGAGCACAGATCCCTGTGACGTGTGACCTGCACCCGCCCACTACAGCCCCAGCCCTCTCCCATATCTCTCCTTCTTAATTCATTAAAGGCTTGATGTTCCGTGCACAGTGCCTCTGCTTGCGGTCATTCACGCAGTGGGAGACAGGGATTAATGCAGCCCCTGCCGCATGCAGAGAACTGACCTTCCACACACCCCTGTCTAGGTGACACCTCCACCGACATGACCCACACTCTAAAGCAGTTTCAAATGAAGGGACTTCCCATCAAGGGAGGCAGCCTTGGCAGGGGTGAGAAACAAAGACCAGGTCGTGAAAAGAACACCATTAGCTAAGTTACGCAGGAAGAAGCCTTCCAATGAGGAAAGTTCTGGCTGCAAGAGAACACAAGCTGGTAAGGTCTTGGGATCCACTGACACCAACAGAAAATGAGTTAAAAATAGGACAAAGATAATTGCGGCAGTGGGAGATGGCGACCTCCAACTCAAATAGTTCCACCCGAAAGAGGCCAAGACCCTGCTTGGAGAGCATGCGTAGTTTGGTAAAACACGTCAGTAGTGCTATTGAGGATGCATACGTATTTGCATTAGAAGTGAAAAACCAGTAACCAAACCGTGTATGACACATGACTATGCAATATATGGCACTCTGAGAAAGGCCTCGAAACCCTTCTCAGTATTCCAATTGGATCAAAAACATTTCTGTGCGCTTTTTAATTGATGGAGCTGTCCAAATGTCAGTAGTCACTGCTGACCCGGCCAAGGCATTACATACACAACCTGGCTGCCCCAAAGTAAGGTATACCGGAATAGAGGGAGTAAGTAAGGAAAGCTAAGTGGCCAAAATTAATTTATGGCTACCCCGGCCAGGAAAAACAAATGGCAGATGCAGAAGTGCTTGCTGGAGAAGCTGAGAGTAACATTTTGGGATCTGACCTGCCATATGGTCGGTGCTGGAAAACGCCCGGCCGGTCTGTATGGTCTTTTGCTTCTTTGGTGACAGCAGATGAGGAAGACAATAGGGAGACCCACATAATTACTGGGTGGATGTGGGAGAAAAATGGAACAGGGAAATTAATTTGTCTGTTACAACCATCCACACCTCTTCCTCGCTCTCCAGTTACCAGTTAAAACAATGCCCCTTGCCAGCAGCAGCAAACTCCGCTATGGATGGGGTGGTGGCACATTTAGAAAAGAGAGGTATCAGCACTAGAGCCCACTCTCCATACAGTTTTCTGCTCTGACCAGTCAGAAAGCCTTACGGGCAATGGCACCTAACTCTCGATAGCCGCAAGTTAAATGCTAACTCCCTTTTAGTGTGGCAGTGCCCAACAAGACCCAGCTGGTGGCACAAATACAGGGAGCCTCCCTGATTTGGAAGGCTTCTTTTGATATGGGAGATATGTTCCTCTAGATACCGCTCCACATCCAAGATAAAGCCCAGTGTGCCTTTACCTGGAAAGGGACTCAGTACGTTCTCAATAGGCCTCTGTAAGGATATAAACACTGCCCTGCTATTGCTCACAATGCTCTGGCTGTAGTCTTAGCACAGATCTATTTCACCTGGCATCACAGTGTATCGGTACATTGATGGAATCCTCAGCGGGTGAGAAGGGACAGAAAGCATTAGAGAGACAATGAAAACCATTTGGGAAACACTGATCAAGTTGGACTCAAAGTCCCAGAATCAAAGTGCCAAGGGCCAGCACAAGAAGGTAGATTCCAAGGAGTCTGGGTGGGTTAGAGGAGCTGCCTCTGTTGCACTAGAGACACTGGAACAGAAAGCATCTGGGCACAATCCATCTAGTATGCTGGAACTACAAGTTTGCATTCTGGTGTAACCGTATTCTTGCCTTTTCTGTCATTGCTCAGCCCTGGTATAATTTGTAAAAAAAGGGAAAATCATGACAGTGGACATCTGATCAGCTCTGTGGTACCGTCATGTTCCCATTCCTATTCAAATACAGGAACTTATGAGTAAGCATGGGCTAATTCCTGGCACACCATGATTCGCACAGTAGCCCACAAATCCCTCAACTAGATTTGTTCTGCCTGTATTGATGACAGTTGCATGGCTCTACATTATGAGGGAAAGTAGATTACACAGCTTGCTCGTTTGATGTGCAGGGCTGTGTTTCAAAGGACTATGACAAGCCCAGAAGAGCACAGCATAGTACGGCTTACGAATCAAGTAAATATCACATTACAAACCATACTGCATGTGGCTTCACGAGAAACTGGGGTTTATGTAGGTGCATGGGAAGCAGGTCTGTTGCTCAAAACACAGCAAATACTGTTTAAAAGTATTCATATACTGAAACAATAAGATGACATACTTTTTCATTTGTCTCTAAATCCCCATGTAGATGTAATTCCTGAAATCGTACAGCTTGAGGCACTTTTCATGTAAAGCCAAGAAAGCTCAACTCAGAAGGCAAAGAACCTTATTAACAGAATGGATCATCTGCGACTACAAGACACCTTCCCTCTCATTGAAACAGAACAGCATAGTTAAAAGCAGGTTTTAAATTCCACGTGGAGATATTCAGAGCTTGAAAACTACAGGACATACTCTTTTCAGCAAAAAATATTCCATTCCTTTCCACTTCTCTGTCAGCCTTATCCTAGTGTTTCTTATTTTTCATGCTGCAGCACAGAAAGCCAGTCCCCACAGCTGCACAAAGGCTTCCACTGCCAGTGCGCAAAGCCTTGAGGAGTCTGGGCTCCGTCTTGGCTGTACAGGAATGACCCACCTCAAATGCACTACACAGCTTGCACCTGGGGGTATCACAGAGTGATACTTAATCACTGCTTTTCCTCCCAGTAATAACAAAACAAAACAAAAGAAAACAAAACAAAAAACCCAAACCAAAACAAAGCATAAAAAAAAAAAAAGGGGAAAAAAAAAAGAAACCCTCCTTGCTTCCACAGGTCTTCTTCCCGGGCGAGAGGTTTATGGAAGTGACGACTGATTTCACCCAACTTACAAGCCACCTTCTGAACAATTTTCAGAGCTGTCCAAAAAAACCCCAGATCTTACACATCAATCAGTCCAAAGACAGAGGTCTCTGCACTACTAGGACACAGGCAGGAACACTTGGATTTACTAGACACCTTTGTAAAAGCAAACGGCATTACACAACCGTACCAGATCCTTGACCAAAAGACTTTTCAAACCACCTGTTTGTTGACACAGTCCCTGCACTTCAACTCTTCCACCCGTGACAATATTCTCTCAGGGATCAGACTTGCCTGCTCTGATCAGAGAATCAGTCAGCACAGTTCACTTTGAACCAAGCTAAAAACAAGGCCCAACCTCTACATTCACACTTGGGATACACGGCTCCTAGCGCAGGGCTCACACTGCGGTCCCACCTGAGGTACTGTCCCGATCCGATATTGGAAGTCGATATTGGGGATGGTTCTTAAACAATCCCAAGAATTAGATTAAGGCACAAACGAGGCCGGATGCCATACAAGCTTACAAGTTTTATTCTCTACAACAACTGATACTTGCGATAGGACAGAGAGGAAAAGAGAAAGTCAGAATCCCTAAGCAAGAGAACGGGAGAGGCGCATCTATTCATCACCACCGATATAGGACTCCAGTGATGTATTGTCTCGGCGCGGTTGTCCAAGTCCCAGACTCTGTGGAGGTGAGCGAGCGGGTGGAGCAGGTGGAGTTGGTGAAGTCCGTGGAGACCTCTGAGTCGCCGAGCACAAGAGTGAGCGGAGCCCCAGCAGTTATAGGTTTCAGTCCACACCATTTCCCCGAAAAACCGCCCAGTTCTCTGAAATAGTTTAGTTTGCACCATTTTTGCCCGCGCGCCCAGGTGTTACTGTGCTGGCTCCCCAGCCCCAGTTCCGACGGGCAGCGTGTCTCCGGCGGCAGCCATCCCGACTGAGGCTTTTTCTTGCCAACAACAGGATGCTGTGGTCACAAAGTAGGTAAACAAAGTCCCTTCTGCTTGGCAACAGGAAAATGGCGGTCGTGAAACAGTGATGTTGAGACAATTTTATTTTCTGTCCTTACATACCAGGGCATGCTGGGAGCTGTAGGCCTGGGGATGCCAGGTGGCCATGTTGTTCCCAGGGCATGCTGGGAGCTGTAGGCCCGGGGCTGCCCCATGGCCATGTTGTTCCCAGGGTGTGCTGGGAGCTGTAGGCCTGGGGCTGCCCCATGGCCATGTTGTTCCCAGGGTGTGCTGGGAGCTGTAGGCCTGGGGCTGACCCATGGCCTGGTTGTTCCCAGGGCATGCTGGGAGCTGTAGGCCCGGGGCTGCCCCAGGGCCATGTTGTTCCCAGGGCATGCTGGGAGCTGTAGGCCCGGGGCTGCCCCACGGCCAGGTTGTTCCCAGGGCATGCTGGGAGCTGTAGGCCTGGGGCTGCTGGCAGCCATGTTGTTCCCAGGGCATGCTGGGAACTGTAGGCCTGGGGCTGCCCCATGGCCATGTTGTTCCCAAGGCATGCTGGGAGCTGTAGGCCCGGGGCTGACCCATGGCCTGGTTGTTCCCAGGGCATGCTGGGAGCTGTAGGCCTGGGGCTGACCCATGGCCCGGTTGTTCCCAGGGCATGCTGGGAGCTGTAGGCCCGGGGCTGCCCCATGGCCAGGTTGTTCCCAGGGCATGCTGGGAGCTGTAGGCCCGCGGCTGCCCCAGGGCCATGCTGTTCCCAGGCTGTGCTGGCAGCTGTAATTGCCCACCCTCCGCCTCCTGGCAGCCACGTTGGGCTGGGGGGTCACAGTCTGTGTTGGGTCTGCGGCCAGGCTGAGTGGGGGCTGGGGCCGGCCATGGGGCGAGGGAGGCCCTTGAGCCGGCGCAGGGGTGTCTCCTGCCTGCTGGCTGCTCGGGTGTGTGTGTGTGGGGGAGCTCCCACCCCCCAGCGTGCCGGGCCCCCGGGCAGCTGGAGTCAGGCTGGGCTGGGGAAGCCCTGGGGGAAGCCCAGTCCCCTTGAGGGACTGGGAATATGCAGCTGCCTGGGAGAATTACCAGCCAGAGTATGCGTGTTCAGGCCTTGCTTCCCTTGCTGGAAAATAGTTCATTTTTATATACAGCCTCTCACCACCGAGACCCAGGCAGTAGGGATTGTGCCCTGTGGGGAGCAGCCTGGTGACTGGAGCCTGCTGCCCTTCAGTGGCAGAGCTGGATGCTTCTCGCTGACAGGATGAAATTGTAAAGAGTCATCAGGAGAGGCTGCAGCTAAAGCGGTGATTAACTAGACCTATTGAGTAAACTCAGCAAAGGGTGGCAAGCCTTCTGAGGCACCTGGGCTATCACAATAGCCAAGGGAAGTGGGGTAACAGAGCACTGCTGTCAAAACCATATAGCACCGAGAATAAATGAGGTTCTATAATACAAGCAGAGTGCATGTGCCCCAAGAAAGTTCAGCAACTTGTTGACCACCAGTAGTCTCAAAAGACCCCAAGAAAGCCCCACAGGAGCAAAGTGACATACACAAGTGCCTTATGCATATGTAAATAATTTCAGGGAACTATTTAGTGTGAAGTAAAACTTGCCATCTGAACATGCCCAGAAAGGACCCTGAGGGGCTGGATATTGAACGGTGGAGCGTGTTGATAGGTCACAGGTTTTTTCTTTTCCTTCCCTCACAAAATTCCACTTTGTTTTGATAGTAAGTGAAACCACATATATTTCAATGTGTTTTCTCGATTGGTAGTTTTTGCCCAACATATGGGATCTCCAGGTTTAAACCCTGGTGCAAGAAAACCCCAACAAGGTCACATGTCTGGAATAAAGGTTTGCAAGTCTGGGGTATACCATGGTTCTATTCCACGACTCACAACTAACTGCTCACAAACAATTCCTGAGGAGAGTATTCTCCTGGGGTAAGGGATTTATTTCCCGTGTTTCAACTCTATTATCTGTATTGGACAAAAAGTGTTTAAGGGACCAAGCCCCTACCCCATTTGTTAAGCATTTGAATATGCCAACCCGGGAACAACAGGACTTTGTGTTTGTGGTGTATGGATTAACTGTGGCGTCTCAATACATACTGGATCCCCCCTTTGCAAGAGGTCCAAGTCCCCTGCCCAGTAGGCATCTCGTTGAGGGGCCCACCAGGACCTCCTCTGCCAAGCTGCTTTCCAGCAAGGTGACCCCTGACTGTGCCGGGGCCTGGGCTTGTTCCTCCACAGGCACCAGACTCGGCACTTGTTGGACTTGATGAGGTTTCTTCTGGCCCCTTGCTCCAGCCCAGCCCGGTCCTCACACACTGTGGTACCAGACACCCCCACCCCCTGTTTTGTGGGTGCAAGCCGTGCCCAATGCCTGCTTGTCCCCACTGGGTTCAGGCACTCAGAGTGACACAGCCCCAGCTGCGGGACGGATGGATGAGCCCCAGCACCAGGATAGAAAAAAGACTGAACATTTCAGATGGGGGGCAGCCCAGGGAGTTCCCAGCCCTGCACCCTGCTCACTGGCAGGGAAACCCATTGCTCTTCTGGGAGCAGCGCTGCCACCACGGGGGCTTGCAGAAGCGGATGCAGTGGAGCCAGCAGTCGCATCTCCACCAAAGCTTTGAGCAGCCCCACAGCCAGGAGCAGCCCTCCTGCAGGCACAGTCCTGCCTGGCACAGTCCTGAGGCCGCCTGCCCACGTGCCCTGCCCATGGGCACCCGGTGCTGGGGCCTGGGCTCTGCTGGGGTGCTGCTGCCTGGCCCCACATGGATGGTGCTGCCCAGGCCCATGGAGCTGATTCTGTCTGGTGTCATGGGGCTCCTCTTCCTCATCCCCACTGGGCTCCTTCTGCCCATCCGCATAGGGCTGCTTCTGCTTGGCACCGTGTCCTGCCCTTGGTCTTTGTCCCCATCTGCTGTCTTCCCTGAGTCTACATCTGCCCCCAGCAGCTCCACTCGAAGGCCCTGGGGCCACCCTCTGGGCTGCAGCAGGCCTGGTTAGAGCTGCTCCTCTTTCCTGGCAGGGGGGAGGAGGGCACTGCGGGGGGGGGGGGTCCTACCACAGGCTTCCTTTTGCAACTTGGCCATCATCACTTGGAAAAACTTTTTGTACTGCTTGGTCATGATGAGGGTGTCCTGGACGGTGCAGATGAGCTCCTTGGTGAGGTTCTGTGTAACCACAGCTATGGCTGAGGGGCTGCCGGGGGTGGCTTCACATGGATGGGGCTCTGTGCTGTTTCACTGACATCCATGAGGAACTCCTGCTGGGTCCTGGCCAGGGGCAATTCCCAGCTTCCCCACTGGCACCGAGTGGCCCTGAGGGACTGGGAATGTGCTATGCAGGTTAGTGCCACTGGCTCTGCCATCACAGCAGGCCAGTGGTCTGGGATACGGTAGAGGGAGCCCAGGGTAGAGGAGCCACTGCATGACAGGGAGGGCAGCAGGGCCCGTGGGGACTGGTGCTCCCTCCGCAGAACATCTGCACTTGCCCTGCAGTGGAGGACGGGGAAGAGAGAGAAGGCTGTTGCCCTGCAGTGCTCATGCACATCTGCAAGCCCACGTGTGGAGTTCCAATTTCTGCTAGTGAGGACTGGCAGGTTTCTTGGACAGGGAGACTGGGAGGGCAGTCAGACGTTGGGTTGCCTGAGGATCCTGACATCTTCTTCCTCAGCCAAAGTGCCACGAGTTCCAGAATCACACAGTGGTCGTTGTTGGAGGGAACCTCCGGAGATTATCTAGTCCACCCCCCTGTAAAAGCAGTCTGTGCTAGAGCAGATTGCACAAAATTCTGTGCAGGTGGCATTGGAACGTCTCCAGAGGCCTCTCTGGGCAGCTTGTGCCAGTGATGTTAGTTGGAGTGCTGTGTGAGTGTCCCTGCGCTGGTGGGGGGCAGTGCCTGTACCAGCTGCAACATCAAGGCACTGCAAAGGGGCAGGGAGATGATGAGCACAACAAGCCCATGCCACGCTCCCTCCCCCCACGCATCACAATGCCTCTTGCCAGGTCCCTGATGGCTGTGGAGGCCACCTGGCCCTGGGCACCCTCTGCCCCAGGGTGCGCTGGAGCTGTCTTTGCCCTGGAGCTGTCTTAGGCTCGCTCTAGTCCACCCAGGATGGCTCCTGAGCCCTTCCTTGCACCCCAGACCCCTCTGCAGGGACTCTAGCACCAAAAGAAAGCCCACTGGACTCGGGGCCTGGCCCCCTAAATTCGGCCATTCCCCTTGAGTCTCCACAGCACTCCTCCATAGGTGTCTGTAATGCCCCAGAGCCTTCTGTTGCTCTCTAGCCAGATCATGGGAGCCCTCCTGAGGCAGTCAGGGCGACCCAGGCACTCTGTTTGTCCCACAGTCCCTCAAGGAGCCCTGCAGGGTCCCTCTGGCCCCCTTAGCGCCTCTGTACTCTGCCTGGAAAAATTGCTGAGTGCATCATGGGGCAGGGACATGGCAGAGCAGTCAAAGGAGCTGCTGTGCTTTCACTGGGTACCTGGAGACCCGTGGGACAAAGTTACGATGGACTCTCCTCTAACTTCTCCCCTCCTTTGCTCAGTCTTTAGGCTTCATGGTACATTTCATATTCGTTGTTATATACAGGCTTGGCTTGTGTATGCTGAAGGAGGTCTGAACTAGATGAGGTCCCAGTCAGCCCCTCTCTCCAGCCTGCCCAGGTCCCTTGGGATGGCACCACGATGCCCTGGCCTAAGTGCCGCTCCTCCCGCTTTGGTGTCATTTACCAAAGCGAGGGTGCCTTCTGCCCCATCATGGAGACCATTAATTAAGGAAGGTGTCAAAGAGGTTTGCAGCCAGTACTGACCCCTGGGTGCCACCGCTAGTTCCTGGCCTCACACCAGACTTGGTGCCACCAAGCAGCACCCGCTGGGCCCGGCTGTTCAGTCCTTTTCGGTCCTGCTCGCTGTCAGCTCACCCAGCCCTTTTCCATTTGAGTGACTTGAACTCCATGTTTAAAAGGAAGAGATGTCAAGAGGGGCCCGTGCAAGCACACAGCTTTCAAAACCCCATGGCATAAACTTCCTACACTGGGTATTTCCACCAACTCCCCCAAAACCTAGAGAAGTACGTGCCCCCTCAGTGACTTGTGCAAGGCCAGCAACTGCTTTTAATTCTGGCTTTGGCTTCTCTGTGGTGGGTTCCAAATGAGTGTTGTTTTTGCAAGGTGATCCCCAAAGCAGAAGAGAGATTAAAGCTCTTCCTCGATGGTCCTGTGGGCAGGTGGGCCAGCTGGCGGAGCTGTCCCAGTCTCTGGAAGCTCCCTCTGAGCTCTTGGTGACCACAGGCAGCACTGGGAGGAGGGACAGGGTGGGCTGCTGGTGTTTTTTGTGCAGCTTGTTCAAAGTTGGAGTCACTTGCGGTGCTTCCTGGATCTTCCTCCTCCTCCTCCTCCTCCTCTCTGATTTTCCATGATACAGATGCTGTGCTCCAGGCTCATCCAGGCTTGCAAACCGCCCATGTCTCCACCACAGCACCCTGAGTATTTCTCTCAGCTGCATCTGTAGGCCACTGAAATGCTCCTCCTCCTCCTTGCTGAGTGGTGGTACTCTGTGTACTCCACAAGCCAGCTGTGGGGATCATAGCCACGCTGTGGAGATCTGCTCCGCTCTCTCTGCCTCAGCAGGGTTTGCTCCCGAGTAGCGCTGGGTGCAGGATTTTGGGAGCTGCTGTTAGAGGTCCCTGGAGTTGCGTTATCATTGGGAGCATGGTCATAACTTGGAGGACTTGTTGTTCTCCTCCGCCTTGCTGAGGGGGTGTACTCTTTGTACTCCACAAACCGGCTGCGGAGACTGTAGCCACGCCGTGGAGATCTGCTCCGCTCTCTCTTCCTCACCAGAGTTTGCTCCCGAGCATCCCTGGGTGCAGGAGAATACTGGGAGCTGCCACTGGAGCACCCTGGAACTGGGTTATCATTGGGAGCGTGGTCACAACTTGGGAGACTTGTTCTCCTTGTCCTCCTTGCTGAGTGGTCATAATCCATGGTGTGCACGAACCAGCTGCGGAGATTGTTTCCCCGCTGTGGGGACCTGCTCCGGGTCCTCTCCCTGGCACTGTTCCCCTGGCAGCGGGAAGAAGCGCTGAATCCGTGCTCCTCTTTGTCATCCTGTTCTCGTACACTGTGAAGTGCACAGTGTCTTGGTTGACACCAGTTTGGGCATGCAGCTTTTTGTCTAGCCAGCAGCCTTCCACAGCCGCAGAAGAAGCGATACAAGCATGAGCCCATGTAGGAGGCGATGCTGAGCCCGCCTGCCCAGAGGAGCCACAGCCAGCCTGCAGCTGCCTCCCATGGACCTGTTGCAGTTAGCTGGTTGGTGCTGGCTCCTGTGAAGGAGCTGCTGTCCTCTGGAGTGTCCTCCATGCTCGTCGCCATGTCCTGCCAAGAGAGCTGTGAAAAGGTCCTGTCCTTTCCTCCTGAAAGGACCAGAGCAGTGGGGAACCCCCAGAGCTCTCTGAGGGGACAGCTAAAGACCTCCCAAAGGCCCTCCTGGACGGCTTGCAAAGGCACATAAGTAGGATGGATCTAGGTGGGATGCTTTGAGCGGGAGCAGTGTTGCAGCCGTGAAGAGAGCTGCAGTGTGTGGGGGCAAGGAGAGCAATGCCAATACCCCAGCAAGAAATCCACATTGCATCTGGTGCCCTGACCCACCTCCCCGGGGTTACCTTAGTCCAACGAGGCTGATCCTGTGGTCCCACAGGACCCGTCTGCTGGCTGCTCGTCCCCCACTGACTGAGGAAGGAGCGGGCATATGATCCTCTTGGTGAGGATGAAAAACCCAGAGGCCAGCAGTCACCATCAAACGTGTTCCAGTGGTCATTTTAACTGCCTGTAGCAACTGTCAGCAGCAGAGCCCTCTGGCTCTCCAGCCCACACTTGCCCACCCTGTCTGCAGGAGTGGCTGGTGTCTGGCCGCTACTATAACGGTTGCCTTTGCTGGGCTGTGCTTCTGGTCTCCCTTCCTGACCCATCAGTCAAGGTGGGCTTCGGGTCAGGCTACGCTGAGCTCAATGCCTCGGCCTGCCACCTCCCTACTTCCCTAGCCTAGGCGATGGCAAAAAAATAGGAATTACCAAACAGGAACTGTACCCATAGCGCCTGTCTGGCCAGCCTAGAAGGGTGGAAGAGCTCAGCATAGAGCTTGGGAGGTAGAGAGCAGCCTCCACTTTTATCCCCAACCTACGTCTTATAGGACCTGTACCACAAGCAAAGTGCTAGTTACCTTTGGAAGAGAGTGGAAGCTGAGGAGCAGTCAGCAGGAAAGGAGAAATGTTTAGAAAGAGGTAGCCACGCAAGTAGCTCAAGAAGGAGCCGAGTTATCCTGACGGGCAGCTCAGCCCAACTGGCTTTGGCCGTCCCGCTGCTCAGGATGTCCAGCCCTGGCCAGGTGAGGTCACAGTTCCGGGTGGGTGCCGCATCACTGCCCCTTTGTGACACGGGGCTGCACGGCAACACACTGTGGCCAGGCAGCTGCCCCAGCCTGGGCACCTCCCCTGCAGCCAGCAGCCGGTGCCGCTGGGCTTCCCCACGTGCTGCTGGCGAAGGGCTGCTCGGCCGCCGGCACAGTTCCCACCTCTTCCCCGCTGCGCACAGCCAGAGGAGTCAACGCCTGCCCCGGGCTGGAAGCGGCCCGTGCACAGCTGTGGCTGGCACCGTCGCGTTGCGCAGGGTTTCTTTGCCATTCGTCCCAGCTACAGGACTGTGTGCGTGAGACTCGTGGAGCAAAGCACCTGCCCATGACTTGCATCTGCCCCCAGGACTCAGCCTGTGCTTGGGACATCCACTTTGGCCACAGCCTCACTTGCGTGGCTTTTTGTCATCATGTGCCCCTGGGGATGGCTGGTGTTTCCCCTCCTGGCCTGGGGAGGCTGCTTTTGCCCCTTGTCCACACCAGGTACCTGGGTTGACTCCTGCCCTGCTCAGGGGGCTCTTTATGCCCCTGCCCTCATTGGGGTGGCGAGCTTTGCTCCTGCCCCTCAGGGGGCATTGACTACTGTCCCTGTCCTGCTCAGGGCATCTTGCCCTGCCCCTCCCCTGCTGGGGGCAGCCGTTTTTGCCCCTGCCATAGCAGGACACCAGGACTCCAGTGCTGTTTTCCTGGCACCAACTACCAGCGCAGGCTGGATCTCAGTGTCACACCACCTCGCTGCTCAGGACAAAGTCAGCTCCGCTCCAAGTCTCCTTCAGCGCTGTTCCTCCAGCTGGCATCTGACAGGCGTAGGTGCAAATTTCCCTCCCTGCTGAGCTGGCTGCAGGGCCAGGCCGCAGGAGCTGGCAGCACCCAATGCCACCCAGGGAAGTGAAGGATCCCGGCAGCTGGATGTCAAGTAGGCTGTGCCTCTTCCTCCCGTTCCTCACTCACACACTTCAGCTACAGCTCTTGTGCTTGGGCACATGGCGAACCGTTATGCTTCACAAGATGCCGCAGTCAGCGGGATGGGTTGTGTGAACGTGGCTGAAAAGTTCCTGTGCCCCGACAGGCTCCCTTCACAAAGGCATCTTGTTCCTGAGATAACCTGGTCAGAGTGGTTTTCCGTATTTGGCTTTTTAGTGGCATTGCACTAAACAAAACACCGTAACCAGTAGTTACCTGGAGGAGGAAAATAAAAAAGGGGGAGGGAGGGGCAGCGGAGAAAGGGAAAGGAGAGGGCCTGCACTGTTTCATGTTCCTTGGAGACCCCAGGGAGGATGCAGCAGGGAAAATTTCCCCAAGAAGTCCCAATCACCGCTCGTTTCCCTGTGTGGTCATAGACCCCAGCCCCAGCAAGGGACCTTTGCTGCATTGTCATGTCTATCCTTCTTGGTGGCTTAGTGAGACCAAACTCCTTTGCCATTTTCAATATAAAGTGATTCATTTTCCTACAGACATTTCTTACACACAAGTGTCCCATAGCCCTTGCCACAGTTGGTCACTCAGCCAAGGCCGTGGTCAGAGACTTCCAGCCAGATCATGTGCTCATGGCCTTGTTTTGACAAATATTGAAACAGGCCAAGGATTGCCATCCAGCAGCAGCCCTGGGCCCAGCGCGCCGGCCTTTCACTCTAAATGATTCCTCAAATAAACCCCCAACTCTCTCAGCCTCTCCTTGTCCATAATGTGCTCCAGGTCCCACCCATCCTTCTGGCCTCTTCAGGACCTGCTCCAATCTGTCGGGGTCTTTCTGGTGTTGGGGAGCCACATTCCGGGCACAGCAGTCCTGATGTGGTCCTGTGGTGAGTTAACCTTGGCCCAAAACCTACCAGTGCCCCAGCTGCTCATTCACTTCCCTGACTCAACAGGACAAGGGAGGAAATAAACCAGCAATGCTCATGGGTCAAGATAAAGACAGAGAGATTACTTACCTATCCCTGTAATGACCAATTAGATGTTGTCTTGCCAAAGGTCAATTTCATTTATTGCCAATTCAAACAGATTTTGATTATGAGAAACAATGTCCAAAGTATTATATGACCATTCCCTTCACAGGTCCTTCCAGGGCCAAATTACTCCATTGCTCCCAACCACCTAATCACCCACACCCTGAGAGGCGCCGGAGGGATGTTGAAGAGTGGGCTGATAGCACAGAACGCCTCTGCTGCTCCTTTCTGCTCACAATTCTGCCCTGCTGCAGTGTGGGTCCTCTCCGTGAACCCCACTATCTTTGCAGTGTTCATTTCATTCTGTTTTACTTGTGTTCTTGATACTCACAGAATGGCAGAGAAGTGTTGACATTGGAAGAGACCTCTGGAGATCATCCAGTGAAACTCCCCAGCTGAGGCACAGCCAGCTCAAGCAGGTTCTACAAGGCCTTAGCTTGGTAGGGTTGGAAAATCTTCAGGCACGGACACTGCACAACCTCTCTTGGCAACTCTTCCGGTGGCTGATCATCCTCAGAGTCAAAAAGTGTTACCTTGGTTCAGATGGAATGCTGCATACATTAATAAGACTCTCAGAGCTTTCACTTCTACAGAGCGAACAGGTGTAGAACTCTCACCCTTTCTTCCTGGGAAAGATGCTCCAGTGCCTCCCACCCACTTTGTGGCTCTCTGAAGAACTTGCTTTAGCAGATCAACAACTTTCTTGCCCTGGGAATCCCAGCCCTGGACACAGCTCTGCGAGAGGAAGGAAGGGTCACCTGCCTCCATTGACCAGTGATGCTTTTCCTAATGCAGCCCCCGCAGCTATTGCCTTTGCCATGAAGGGGCATCAATCATTGTTCAACCTCACCTGCTTGTCCTCTGTCATCACCCAAAGGTCTTCTCTGCATAGCTGCTCTCTGGCTGGCCTGCCACTGTTACCGAAATCTCGGAATGAAGAACTTATCGACACCAATGTGATGTAGATAAGCAGACACTTCTTTATTGACGGCCGGGTGCGTGAGCGAGTCCTCTCACGATCAACGCACACCAGGTCCCAAAATCAGATTCCATATATAGAACTTATTCATACATATTAATTAATTATTCATGCATAATCATAACGTTTCCCATAAATCATTTACATACTCTCCTCCTATATCCGATTCTGCGCAGTAAAGCTTAGAAAGGTCTAGAAATGGGTCTGGGGTACGATTTGGGTCGGTGGTATATGAGTTGGTGGTCGCGATCTCCCCCTGCCGGAATTACCTTTTACTAAAGTTCACGGTTTCTTGGCAGGCACCTACAAGCTGTTCCAGTCGACTCTCCCCAGTTCCCATTCATCTCATATTCTGACGTTTCAATACACCTCTGCGTACAGAAGACTGGTTAAATACAAAGGAACCTTTCAACCCTGAAGTTATTACCTATGTTTTAACAATGGTTCCAGGCCCTTCTTCTAGCCTTGGTACAGGACGTACAAAAGATCTCATAGCAGCTTTTACTGTGCAACTATAAGTTTCATTAAAAATATTTCTTATCCTTCTATTTTTCAATTTTATAAAATGATTTTATAAAATCAATTAATCAAATAAAGTCAATCAATCTTAACTTATTAACAAATCGATAACATTTCCCCCCTTTGAAAGTGTTGAAAATCATTATTTCAATACTTTCACATTATTCATATATCTTTTGTTTCAACATATTTTGGTGATGGATCATGTCTTGATAAAATAGTTGGTACTTCTCTCATAATCATACAATTCACTGCAATTCTATTGGTAAACTCTTTCTTCAAACATGCATATACTAGCATGCTCATCAAAAAGACAACTAGTAACAGAAACAAAGTTTTAATTATAGATTGTATCCAAGAGCTCAAATTCCATCCCAGTTTGTTAAAAATTTTCCCAAGCCAATCTTCTGACATATCCTTTTGAATTGCTTCAGTTTCTTTTTCAATTTTTCCCAATAGGTCTAGATCATGTTCCACATCCTGAGTAACATTTGGAATGTGGATACAACAGTGGTCCAATTTATCCTTGAGATATCCACACACTCCATGTTCTTTAAGTAGGAGCATGTCTAGTGTCATTCTATTTGTAAAGTCATTCTGGAGGTCGCCTGTAATTATATATTCAATTCCTTAAACCCCTTTTTGTTAACGTTTGCTAATTTTTCCACTTGACCAGTTAACTGATAGAGCCATGCTCTGTTTCTATATGAAGCTATAGGATTTAAAAGTGATTCCAGTGCCCAACCAGTTTTCACTCCTGTAAATGGTTCATTCCAAATATCATCATTTATCTCAGATCTCTTTATTCGTTTCAATTCTAAATTCTCTAAGGATCCTTTAAATGGTGATTTCTTTCAAACTGGACACAATGTTGGCATGCCTAAAGTGATTTGTTTCACCTTACCATCTAATGGTAAATGTGTGGTCCAGGTTCCATCACTTAATGCCCAAACTAAATGTCCTGGACTTCAAATAGTAGTTTTACTCCAACTAAACAAAGTTCCTTTCCTAACTGTAAAAGTGCTGGTTAAATTGAGAGTGTTCTTAAGACCTCGACAAAAACAACCATATTTTAAAACAGTGGCCTACGGAGGAATTCTTTGGATTACTAAGTCTGCATTACTACAATCATACACTTTTTCACATTTCCACCATGGCACTCCTTTATTTTCCTTCTCTCCCGATGAAGTTGACCTATCATTGACCCAGGGTAATACTGAAAAAACTTTTCCATCCCAGGTAAAACACCAAGAAGTTCTTGCCATATACTGAAAATGAGAAAATATGGACATAGACCATATAGAGTCCCATTGTTCTACTAATTGGGTACCTTGGCCAGTTTTGTTACACTTCCATTTCATGATACTTCTGCTCACATTGGTTTTAAGTTGTTCATCATAAGAACACCATCCTAACTGGAGATTTGGACCCCCAGGAAGAAGAACTCAAGCTATGGCACTAGGTCGGGATCCTGTTATAAAATCATAATTCAATAGTTTGGTTTGGGGTTTTTTTTGTTTGTTTTCTTTTGTTTTGTTTTTTACAATCTGTTTCTTTACCTGTTGACTTCCACTGTTTTCTAATAACCTTTACTTGTTCATACCATTGAGTTACTGGCCTTTGTTCACAATAGGTGGTTTCATTTTTATGTTCCAGATTAGTCAGATTCATAGTTAAAATTCCCCATGGAATAGATTCACCTACTGCCCTCGGTATTGGCAAACAAGCAGTGATCTGCATGACATTTTGTAAATTGGCAAATTCTTTAGTCAATCCTACCAACAAATTTTCCTCAGCCATTTGTTTGGGAATTCCAGTCACTTGTTCTGTTTCTACTTGTCTTTTGTTCCTGTCCACCAAGCCAGCCCATGATCCCACCAACACTGCCAACCAAAAGAAAATCCAAAACCCAATCATAACCTGATATAAAAAATTAGACATGTTTCAAAGTAAATTTTAAAGTCTCTGGGTCACGATTAGCAATCTTCCACGGAGCAGATGCTTTCTTCACGGTGCTTTCTTCGCTCGAGTATAATGTATCCAAGCATCCGATTCTGCAAGTTTGATAGCTGTAAAAGTGGTTAACAGTATCTGGAAAGGTCCTCTCCAGCGCTCCTGCAAAGGTTCGGAGGTCCAAGTCTTCACATAGACATAGTCTCCTGGTTGGAAATCATGCACTGAATTTTCCACGGGTAAAGGTCTATTCCAAATTACTACACTCCAAATCACAGCCAAAGTTTTCCTTAGAAAAAACAAATAGTTATACACATCTTGTTTTCCTTTTACATGAATGTTTCGATTTGGTTCTAGAGACTCATATGGTTTTCCATATAATAATTCATAAGGGCTGACTGAGGTTCCACTCTTTGGCTGTACCCTGATTCATAATAATGCCAATGAAAGTGCCTGAGGCCACTTTAGACTGGTTT
Source organism: Falco punctatus (assembly GCF_963210335.1). NCBI lineage: Eukaryota > Metazoa > Chordata > Aves > Falconiformes > Falconidae > Falco > Falco punctatus. Next base: position 759,419 of record NW_027660309.1, read on the forward strand.
CTTGACAAATTTTACTTATTTGTCGTTTCAAAGTTTGATTCATCCTCTCCACTTTTCCACTAAATTGTGGTCTCCAAGACGCATGCAAATCCCAATTAATACCCAATACTTTGCTAACACTTTGGATTACTTCAGCCACAAAGTGTGGACCTCTGTCAGAGGAAATTCCAATAGGAACTCCAAATCTCGGAATTATTTCTTGTAATAACCACTTCACAACCTCTTTTTGCTTGTGTGGTGCGACAGGGAAGGGCTTCTGGCCATCCTGTAAAAGTATCAACCCTTACCAGGATGTACCGGTACCCATTTTGTCCAGGTAACTGTCGCGACGGAGGGAAGACACAGTCACTCAATATGAGTGATCAGCAGACTTCGTTTATTGTGCCTTACAGTCATCTTTTATACCTTGTTATAATTAGCTCATACATATTACAAAAGTTAAGCTCATTATTGGTTAGTTGCCTAGATACCAAGCCCGCCCCTAGTTTCTCTTCTGTAGTTTTCTGTTCCCACCTGCAACATTCTTTTCCCACTGAAATCTTCCTGTTATTGTGTAACAAGGACAGCCAAAGACAGTGTATTTTGCTTTACTTCAGAGAAGCTGAGAGCGATGTGCATTTTTGTCCAGCCAGCTGGACTATGTCTATGAGACCTTTTTCAGCTAGCCAGTTATCCACAATTCCCCCGTTTTTATTTTGGGCGACATAGGCCTGGTTGACCATTTTCAATAACAGCGTTTTAACACAGGAAAATACACAGCCAACTTATAAAATCTCAGTTCAGAAGGATAATTCCAGAAATACTTGAAAAATAAAGTTAGCTTGAAGCTTTAATTTAGATGCTCTTTCTGTTCCAGTGATATAAAAAGTTTAAAAAATTCAAAGGTAATTTTAAAGTTCTGAACATGGACTAATGCAAGCTCAAAACCCAAAAAGAAACCAAACTGGTGTTTGACTAGGAATATTTGCAAATATTTTAGTGGAAAATCCCTGACCATTAACAATTTTCTGTCCAAATAACAACTGCCCTTATGCAACCAACCAGTCCATACATTTTCTGAAGAATACCTCATTGATATCAAAGAATTAACAAAGGGGGGAAATTAGTTCTAAGCTATATACATTCATAAGTGGATTTTTCAACAGTTACATACAGATTTACACACTAAGCCATAATGGCTTGTAGGTGATACACACAAGAAGAGTACGTTGCTCATCTGTCTGAATGTCTATGCTAAATTTGACAACTATGCCACAAGCCAAGCCTACATGAGTGCTGTATGTTATGCACGTTCCTTAACAAACAGAAGTGTAATAGACAAATTCCCAAGATCTAGTCCCCAACCTAATTATATTATTTTGTAGCCAATTAAGGAAAATAACACAAATGTGCATATCTACGTGTGCACACACCTTTTAGTTCAGAACCAATCTGTGATAAAAGGCCTTAGCCTTATGGCATCATCAAATCTTAACGAGTACAGTAATTAAAAATGCAGTCTTACTGTAAGTGCGATTTATGCTGACATTCCCTCAAATGCTACACGTGAGTATTTCTCACTCAACTGCCTCAAGTTAAAATAGTAGTATTTGTTAATATGTATTAAAAAATCATTAATTCTCTACAATAGCAGTTGACTTCCATAACACTATGTAAGCAAAAGAGGCTTAAGATGGGTTTTCTGAATACTAACAATTTATTTTAGACTGTCTAAACTCAGGTCTTGAAAGATTTTACTCTGCCAGACATAGAAACACTGTTGCACTCCAGTTGTGATATCCCTTTTCCCAAGTTGTCACATGCACATCTCGCTCAAGCAACATTATTGTCAAAGTTTCTCTCTGCTACATAAAAGCATATTGCACTTGTAGACATAAAAGACAGCACTCTTACTTAGATTATTATCTTATTACCTCATAACTCTTAGTATCTCTGATTTCATCACTTCAAAAATTCACCAGGAGCAGATAAAACCACAGCATCAGACTAAACTACACCTTAACTGCTGATTCAAATAAAGGCATTCTCTTCAGATATGCCTAATGCTTACAAATAATTTTGGCTGGTTATGATCAAAAACCTATTATTACAATAATGATCAAAAATAATAATCCCGTTTGCAAAATGCCTTTAAGCCAGCCTCCTAGTCCCAACCAATTTCCACATTCAGAATACAGCATAAATACAGAATAAATTATCTCCATCAAGGCAAAAAGGCTTCTTTTTAAACACAGAGATGTTTGCTAGTTCAAAGCAGAAACCCATTTCTTGTAGGTGACATCTGAAGCACTTTTTTTTTTTTTTTTTTTTTTTTTTTTTTGTGGGCTTGTAATCAAGTCCATATTTTCCCTTGAGAAGCTTAAGCTGTTCCTCTTGTTTCAGGAGTGTTTCCAACTCTGATTTGTCGAATAGGTCCGTATTTCCCAAATATATCATACATTTCCTCCGCTGTGATTTTATACGGCAGGTTCCGAATATAGAGGATCCGATTGACCTCTGGGGGCAGCCAGATGTTAGCTCGCTTGGCCGCTTGCATCGCCATGGCGCTGATCGGAGGGGGGATGGGGGGGTGGGGGTGCCGCCTTGGAGAGAAACCGCGGCCGGGAAGGGGCCTGCCGGGCTGCGCCGCCGCTCGCCGCTGCCGCGGGGGTCCCGGATGCTATCCCATACGCTAATAACCCGGGTAATTCCTTTTTACAATCTATGTCCTGCACGCTCCGCTTTTCTAAAAAGCAAATGAGCGAATCGTACGTCGCTTGTCTCTCCACACCTTCGTCAGCGCTGTTGCAGCCTTTGCGAGACTTCGGCGACGCGTGGCCGGCGGGACCCTCTGTAGGTGCTCCCGGGCGCGGGGACTGTGCCCTGCCGCCTCCTGCGCTGCTTTCAGGACCGGTACCCGAATCTCCATCGAACCGTGGCTCGCAGGTTCAGCCCTCTCTAGGGTCCCTGTTCGGGCGCCATTTGTTGCGACGGAGGGAAGACACAGTCACTCAATATGAGTGATCAGCAGACTTCGTTTATTGTGCCTTACAGTCACCTTTTATACCTTGTTATAATTAGCTCATACATATTACAAAAGTTAAGCTCATTATTGGTTAGTTGCCTAAATACCAAGCCCGCCCCTAGTTTCTCTTCTGTAGTTATCTGTTCCCACCTGCAACATTCTTTTCCCACCGAAATCTTCCTGTTATTGTGTAACAAAAACAGCCAAAGACAGTGTATTTTGCTTTACTTCAGAGAAGCTGAGAGCGATGTGCATTTTTGTCCAGCCAGCTGGACTATGTCTATGAACTTTTTCAGCTAGCCAGTTATCCACAGGTAACTCTGAAAAATCTACTTGCCCATAATCTCCAGGTTCTGTACCAGATTTCAGTCTACCCGTTTGAACCTTTTTCTTAATCACTGGATTATTTTTCAAACATACTTCACACTTTGCAGTTACCATTTTAACTATTCCTAACATCTTAACTGATATTACTTGCTTTCGTAAAAATGTTACTAAGGCTTCTGCCCCCCAATGACATTCTTGGTGTCTCATTTGAATTATCTCTCTCATCAAAAGAGGTGGAATTACTACTTGTCCATTAGGAGTTATCCACCATCCAGCTAAGTTTTTCTTAGCATTTAATAACTGACCCAATTTGTCATCTTCCTCTGAATATCTCGGTTTTTCCCTAGGAAGGGTTACTGTTTTAGAAGGAATTATTGCCATTTGCAATGCTTGTTTCTTTGCTACCTTTTTTCTTTCTTTTTTTTTTTTTTTCTGTTCTATCAGCTAAATTATTCCCAGCTATTATTTTTGTATTCCCAATCTGGTGTGCCTTACAGTGCATGATTGCTACTTGATCTGGCTTTTGAACTGCTTGCAATAATCGTAAAATTTCTGTTTGATGCTTAATGTTTGATCCTTGAGAGGACAATAACCCCCTCTCTTTCCACAAAGCTCCATGGACATGCACTACCCCAAAGGCATATTTTGAATCAGTCCAGATATTTACTCTCTTGTCTTTGCTTATCTCTAAGGCTCGAATTAAAGCGATGAGTTCTGCCTTTTGGGCTGATGTGGTACTCGCCAATGCTCCTGCTTCTCTAACTGTAGTCTTTGTTGTTACCGCATATCCGGCGTATCGGACTCCTTGTTCCATAAAGCTGCTTCCATCAGTATACAGTTCCCAGTCTGGTCGCTCCAACGGCACATCCTTCAGATCTTCACGACTGGAATAAACATACTCGATAGTAGCCAAGCAATCATGTTCCAGTCGTCCTTCTTCCTGTATGGAACTTAAAAACACTGAAGAATTTACCAGGTTAGTTGTCTTTAGAATCACATCATCCTGTTCAGTCAATACCACCTGGTATTTCATCATTCGGCTGGGGGACAGCCAATGTCCCCCCTTCTGTTCTAGGACAGCTATCACCATGTGTGGGACATAGACTGTTATTGTTCTTCCCAAAGTCAATTTCCGAGCTTCTTGTATGAGCATCACTGTTGCTGTCACTGCTCGAAGGCAGTTTGGCCACACTTTACTCACTGTGTCCAGTTGTTTAGAGAAATATCTGACTGGTTGTTTCCAGCTTCCTATCCTCTGGGTGTTTTCAAAGAACGTCTTCAGAATTTCTTAGTGATTAAGTATTCTTTATTGTCGGCGCCGGACGTACAGGGGATCCTTCCACCAATCGTACCCACTCAGAGGGGCAGACTATCTTATATTTATATAATGAAACAATGAATATTCCATTAATGCCTATACATATTCATTACCTGAACCCGCCTACCCTCGCTTCGTATGCTAATTAGCTTATCAGTCTTTCACGCTTGCGCAGATTCTTCCAAAAATTGTGGGCCGGGGTCTTTAGAATGTGGGCAGTGGTCTATGGGAGGAAGGCTGTAGGTCTTCCTCATGGTGTACTTTTCACCTTTTGCTCATTATGTGATGGTCTTGCACATTTGCAGTGTTCTTATCAGTCTGAGGTAATTTATGCCCTTGCTGGCCCTCTGCTTTTCTTGCTTAATTATTTCTTTTACCCTTATCTGTCCTCTCCTGCTGAAGTGTTTCGCTAAAGTTTTAACACAGAAGCTCAGCAGATAGGCGGATGTCTAACAAAGGATAACAGAACAGACACCACAGGTAGATGAGTAACATGTGGCGGTACATGATATCTACAATTGTTACAGTGGCTAACAAACATAATGTTTATTCTTTAATTCTATTCTAAAGTTCATTCACACTACATCACTTTGAAGCATATGCTTTGCTGTGTTTCAAAAGTGATGAGTTGGCAGACTTGTAGAAATCTTTCCCAGGGTTTTTACAATACCCCTTGCAGTTTTACTCAGGGACATCCAGCTGTCCCATTATCTCCTTGGTAGGGCAGCTTGCTTTGCAGATAAGGAGGACAGCTCTCCTTGCAGAGATTTGCAACTTCCTTGTCAGAACAGTCTATATGATCTTTCAGACATTTTAACCCCTTTGTCGCTATACAATTACAAGCTTATTTATGCATTAAAATGAATATTGGTTTATGAATACAAACTTGACCATATTATTTACAGCTTATTCACATCATGGGTTAACATGCCCAGTGCAAGGTGTTGTCTTTCATGTACAAACAGCTGGAAATCTTTGGTTAGATCCGGCAGTCCCAAGGCAGGTGCAGACATTAAGGCACGTTTCAACTCTACAAAAGCCTTTTGTTGTTGTGGGCCCCATACAAAGGGAGAGTTCTTCTGGGCCTCGTACAGCGGTTTAGCTATTAGCCCATAGTTCATGATCCAAAGGCGACACCACCCAGTCATTCCCAGAAATGCTCTGAGTTCATGAATATTTCTCGGCTCAGGTATACTACAAATAGCTTCTGTGTGATTTTTTCCTAATTGTCGTTGTCCTTTGGAAATCTCAAAGCCGAGATATATCACAGTCTGGCAGGCTATCTGGGCTTTCTTCCTGGATACCTTATACCCATTTAGTCCCAGGAAATTCAAAAGGTCAATAGTCACCTGTATACAAATAAATCTTTCTTCTGTAGCAATCAATATATCATCCACATATTGTAAAAATAAATGTCCAGGTCTTGGTTTGTCCTCTTTCCAGATTTCAAATTCCTTTGCTAAATGATTTCCAAAAATATTTGGACTGTTTTTAAATCCTTGGGGTAATCTAGTCCATGTCAGCTGCATCTTTTGCCCGGTTTGAGGATTTTCCCATTCAAAAGCAAACAGTTTTCTGGTTTCCTTTTCCAAAGGTATACGAAAGAAAGCATCTTTTAAATCAAGCACTGTAAACCACTGATAATTCTCCCTCAATGCTGTTAACAGTGTATAAGGGTTTGCTACTACAGGATAAATATCCTTAACTATTTGATTTACTGCTCTCAAGTCTTGTACCAGTCTATATTCACCCGAAGGTTTTCTGACTGGTAAATTAGGAGTATTATACTCAGATTCACATTCTTCCAAAATTTTATACTCCAAAAATTTATCAATCAATTTCTTCAATTCCTGTCTCACTTCCGGTTTGATTGGACACTGTTTAATTCTCACTGTTCCTGCGCCTTCCTTCAAATCTATTTTAACAGGTTCTGCTAGTTTCAATTTACCAGGAATATTTGTTTCCCATACAGTAGGGATCACTGCCAAATCCACCTCCGGTGGAATTTCTTGTTCCTTTACCTTTTCTTGTATCATCAGGATTTCTCCCGTTTTTGACTCAGGTATTTTCAAGAAAAGTTCTCCTTCGTCAAAAACAATCTGTGCATTTAATTTGGATAACAAATCTCTTCCTAAGAAGGGTATCGGACATTCTGGTACATACAAAAATTCATGTGTAATTATCTTATTTCCAAATTTCAAATCCAGTGGTTGCAGGAATGGCCTGGTTTTGTTCCAGTTTTTCCTTTACAGGTATTTAATAGAAAAATGTCACTCCTGTATCCACTCCCAACCTCACAATTTAAACAACATTTTTTTCCACTTTCTTATTATCAGAAGTTATAGCTATTACCAAATTATCTCTAATAGTTAGCTTACATTCATCCTGCCAATCCTTTCTTTGTCTTAAGTAAAAAAACAAATCCACATCTGGCATTTTATTCATTTCCCTTCTCTTTTACAATACAGTATTAACTGCAAAATAGTGTTATAATTCAGTGTGCCAATCGTGGGCCACTTTTCCTGATCATCCAATATACACAAAGGCCACCAATTATTACAATACTCAAGTTATTACAATACTCAATCATCTGGCTCTTTTGCAGATCATCCTGTAAATTTCCCCAATGTGCCAATAAACATCCCAACAAAGAATTTTTCGGGATTTTGTCATTTACAGAAAGATTACCCATGCTTTTACTTTTAAACAACCGAGTTAACGTAGTTGCCATGGTGTAATTACTCACAGTACAATACACAATTATTCAACTGTCACTCTGATCCGTGGATCCACACTCCATGCTCGCTTTCGTTCTCAATTATACGTCTCACCCTTACAGCCACACTCACACTTTCCCACAGTTACTTTAAACAAACATATAACACAATATTATACCTCTTAATTTCCTTCTTAATACACAAACTCACAAAACAACAAAGGACACCAAAAACTTCTAACTTCTTGTTAGAGGCACAGCCTTAGAGAACACTATAGCACATAGTTTCTCTTGTCTACACTTTTGTCCAACCCTTCAATAGCTTTCGCTTATGTCTTACAGGCAGACTCCTAGTCCTACCCTGTGCAGCTCTTTCACCGCATCTGACAGGCAGACTTACTCAGTGGGACTCCAACCCACTGGTGGGACTCCATCCCACTCTTTCCCATACACTTATTATAGTGGGACTCCTGCCCACTTCCTCTAGTGCACTTACTTACTACAATTAAAAAGAAGAAGTGTCTTACCCAAAAAAAATCCAGGGAACGTTGCGAAGAGCCTTACGGATCGGGGATCGATGGGTGTCCCCGAGAAATCCTCGGTGCCGGCTGGAACCGATCAGGTCCCCGACTCCTCCGGTCTCCTTCAGCGAGGTCCCATCTGGGTCGCCAAAACTGTTACCAAAATCTCGGAATGAAGAACTTATCAACACCAATGTGATGCAGATAAGCAGACACTTCTTTATTGACGGCCGGGTGCGTGAGCGAGTCTTCTCACGATCAACGCACACCAGGTCCCAAACTCAGATTCCATATATAGAACTTATTCATACATATTAATTAATTATTCATGCATAATCATAACGTTTCCCATAAATCATTTACATACTCTCCTCCTATATCCGATTCTGCGCAGTAAAGCTTAGAAAGGTCTAGAAATGGGTCTGGGGTACGATTTGGGTCGGTGGTATGTGAGTCGGTGGTCGCGATCTCCCCCTGCCGGAATTACCTTTTACTAAAGTTCACGGTTTCTTGGCAGGCACCTACAAGCTGTTCCAGTCGACTCTCCCCAGTTCCCATTCATCTCATATTCTGACATTTCAATACACCTCTGCGTACAGAAGACTGGTTAAATACAAAGGAACCTTTCAACCCTAGAGTTATTACCTATGTTTTAACAATGGTTCCAGGCCCTTCTTCTAGCCTTGGTACAGGATGTACAGAAGATTTAATAGCAGCTTTTACTGTGCAACTATAAGTTTCCTATAAAAATTTTTCTTATTCTTCTATATTTTAATTCTATTAAATGATTTTATAGAATCAATTAATCAATCTAATATAAACAATCAATCTTAACTTATTAACAAATCGATAACAAAGCTGCGTCCCGTCTCTTCATTCGCCGCAAATTGGTGACCCCGACGTGATGCGTTTAAGGATCTGACGTGAAGGGCTCTCGAATCGCCTGTCTGAGCGACATGCAGCGAGTCCCACAGAACTTTGAATGATCTGCTGAAAGGAAGCGGGAGCCGGCCTGAAATCCCTCCGGAGCTGAGAGGTGAGCTGTGGGAAATCCGTAATGGGGAATCAGGCTTCGTCCCCAGAAAGAGACGTATATGGACTCATGAAGGGTCTTCTAGTCAGATCAGGGAGTGCGTGCCTCAGTCTCCTCAAATGGTGACCCCTATGGTGGTGTCCCGAAGCCTTGGAAGAATAAGGACGGAAAAAAGACAGCCCGTGGAAGAGGGCTGCGTTCCGGGGGAGACGGCTTGGCTGAACGATCGTCTGGCTGTCTGGACCAGGCGGACAACCTAAACCCCGAGGATAACACCTGTATTCATCGAGACAGGTGAGCAGCCAAGAAACTTTAGAGACTTTGAAAGAATGAAAGTGTGTACATACAGCAGCCAATTGTATGATGCTGCCGCGGAGGGGAACTCCCTGTTGGGAATGCATTTAGCATCTTGGTGGCAAATTCTGACTACTCTTTGCCTAAGTGTGGACTAATTCTACTAACGGTGCTAAACCAGAGGAAGCTGTAAATTCCACCGACAGCGCGACTCTTCTCAAGACACCGTCAGCGATGGTGATTCTGTCCACATCTCCTCTGCCCCCAAAGCTTCTGTCACTGATTGCAGCGACCCTCGCAACACAGGACCAAGCACGGGAACAGGACAACTCGGACAATGATTCCATTGACACTGATAAACCTTTTGATCCAGGTTGATCCTATAGATCTGGAAAAGGAGGTAGACCTTTCCCCCACCCCCTTGTCTCTCCTGATGCATCGATTGTATTTTTGGGGAGGGTGAAAGGGGGTATGAGGGATTGGTGGCAGGAATGCAAGTGGGAAACACTTCAGTGATGGGTTTTGGGAGTCGCTATGGCATGTTCAGTATTTTGTCAGACAAATCAACCTGCAGAGTGGCAGCCTGTGCAATACGAGGCTGTTAAAGGGTTAAGCAAAGCAGTGCGGGAAGGGAGGATTCATAATACATTTGCTATGTCCCTTCTTGAAGTGATGGCAGAGCCTTGTACACTCACACTGCATGATTGGAAGTCATTGCTTTGTATGGTACTAACTGATACAGTCTATGATGTGGTTATCTGATTTTTGTGAGCTATGTGTAGTGGCCTTGATTGAAAACCTTAATCGGGGAATTGCTGTTAACTATGAGCAGTTGGCTGGAGAAAATAATTGTGCCGATTCTGTGACTCGGGCAAGGTATCCCAGGGACAACTGTTTGCAAATGAATGAGATGGCTATTAAGGCAGTCCGGATGTGGGAGTCTTGCCACAGTCTTGCAGGGTCCTAGAGAGTCACTAACTGTAATACTAACTCTATTGATCGGCTTCAGAATATTTTGCAACAAGTCGAACATCAGGAAGCTCAAGGGTTGCTTTTAAAACAACTAGCTGTGATAGTGTCAATGAAAATTGTAAATGGGCAACATTCACAATCGCAACCCCAACATGTGTCAAATGATTGTAACGCAGAACTCACAGCAGACTGTAACTCTCAGGCTGAGTTCTGGAATGCAGCGTAACAGATTTTTGCTTCTCTAATCTCTTCTGTAAGAATAGCACACGCTCTTAACTTGCTTAGTAAATTAGGCTGCTAGCTTGCTAAACAAAGTAATACTACAAATACTGTTCTTTTTTTTCTGGCTTATTAACAGATGTTGATTCTGTCCATCATATGTTGCTACAGAACCGAGTTGCTATTGATTTTTATTATTAGCACAGGGACACAAGTGTGAAGACTTTGATAGGATGTGTTACGTGAATCTGAGTGACCACTGTGAATTAATTTACAAAAGTATACAAAACTCAAAAGCCTTAAAACAAAGATCTGCAACAGAGCCAGGGGCGGGATGCCTTTGGTCTCTTCTCATGGCTGGGAAACTTTGGGCCATGACTCAAAAGTATTACAGGATTTATTATAATTATCTTTAACCACCTTATTGATGTTTGCCTTATGTCTCCCATGCTTTTTTTTCCCTGTATTCAGTGTTTAGTTGATTGTGACATAAAGCAGGTCATGGTCACCCAGCCTACACACACCCTTTGCCTCCTCGCAATTAAGCAAAAAAGGGGAGGATAGAGAATGTCTGAGGAGATATACAGGAGAGGAAACTGGAGAATTATTTGACCTAACAAGAGATGAGAGAACAGCTAGGTATTGTGAAGGAGAATAGGAAAGATAAACATGGTTATCTAGTGTTTAATAGGTGTCTGCACGCTTGTAGAGATATATAGCTGTGTAACGGCATGAATGATTTCTGCCCTGAGCCTGGTGGAGCATACAGCTGCGGTTTGTGTCCGGGCTCAGAGATGTAAATAGGGGCTTCTCTGTTATGGTAAAAGTGTTTCTCTTTGCATAAAAAAAGAGGGAATGAAGGGAATGACCCCGGAGGTATGTTCAGAGAAGGCATGCTATGTTTCGAACTTTTTGACTGAACCAGTTCTTGTTTGGTGTGCCCTTCCACCTATGTATAATGTTAATCCAAAAGAAGATGATACTGTTTACACTTTGAATGTCTATAATTGTCTTTTTGTAGATGCTAATGTAGTAGGAGGCTATGATGGGAACGTATTGCAGCGGTTCTTCTCTTATCCGGAGTAACAGCAGGGAAAGCATTAGAGTTAAATCACCTTGTTTGGTAGGCAATTAAGCATGCGAGTCAAAATTGCCACTGCTTTTTGTTGTTGGTTCAAGGATATGGCTGTGAGGATTTTGATGGTATGCGCTGCGTGGATTTTAGGCGCCCCATTGCAGCAACATGTTATCAAAATCTGAGAAAATTTCAGCCTTTTTTGGCATTCATTCACTCAATTGGCAGTATTGTTTGTTTGCTATTACCTTGGTTGCTGTCATGTTTGCAAGGGCCCTGCAGAACATGGCAAACCTGGTACTAGCTGTTCAAAAACAAAAAAGGGAAAATTGTAAAATTGTACAGAACAGAGACAGTGGGTTATTTTGACACTGACAATATGTCTTAGTTGCTTTTTTATTTGTTCTATTACTTATACCTTGTTTTTACTTGTTCGGTTTCAAAGGTTCTTTTTGTGCAACAGGAAGGGGGAGATGCAGGAGCGGGCTGCAAACTAGGACCATGCGTGGCAATCAGTTAGCTGAGGGGAATGTGCTCGAGCTTGTCTAGACAACAATTAACATGATGAGGCATGTTTGCAGAGCACAGGGGGGTGGGAGACGGATGGCGCCAAGGAAAGGTAACACCTTGTTGTTAATTGATGGCAGTTAACCACCAATCAGGGATTGCCTAGTATGCAAGGCTTAGCTTCAAGAACCAATCTGTTTAAAACGCGCAGCTTCTGAAAGTCTATAAAAACTCGTGCTTCTGTACAATAAATTGACATTTGCTTGCATCAAGCTGCGTCCCGTCTCTTCATTCGCCGCACCTTCAGATCGCTTATTTTTATAGGACATTTACTGTAAGTACACCATACCTTGGGAGTAAAATCGAGCTCTTCCTCAGAAGTATGCCAACTGACATCACTCCCCTCTTTCTCCAAGCTTCTTAAAAAGTAAAGCAAAATGAGTACTGTGTCTCTCCAATCATTCCTCAGGTATGTGCTGGGTATGTTTAAAGTCTTACCTGATTGAGTCTCCTTGCGACAAGTCGTCTATTGCTGTTCAAACACGAATTGACATGTTGAAATTAGATTTGGCATGCTAAAAATCAACCAGCACATACAAACATTTAACCTGGACAACTCTACATGTCATAGCAGAATGAAACTTTGGGGAGTCAACTTTATGTAAGACAGCATGAATGAATGCATGCATTTCCAAACAACTGCTTTTTCAAGTCACACTGAATTGACAAAACAAAAATGACTAGAGTTATATCTCCTTTGAACTTTTATACCTAAAAGTTTAAGAACTACCTCTAAACTAAAAAAAGCCCAGCATAGCATGAATATGCTACGTTAATAAACAGTTAACAAAATACTGGTGCTTTAGCAAGACAGTAAATAAATGAACTGCTGAAGTACTCATACTGCACACACAAGCACACACTGTTGACAGAGATTTTACTGGTTTATATACTATACTAGTTGGTGCTCCACCCACTTACAGGTTATCCTGAAAAGGTAAAAAGCATCAAAAAGCATAACCAAGATCTAAAGCTTATCCTCACATAGAAGAATCCCCAGCAGTTCTCTACGCTGCACCAAAAAGGGTATTCAACAGGCAAGACAGGCGTAACCAGGGCATTCTATACTACGCTCCAAGCTTTCATCCATGTTAAGACAGCAACTTGCACACAGGATCACAGGATAAATCAGGTCACAAGGGACCTCGGCAAGTCTCTCAGCCAACCGCCTCCTCAAAGCAGACTCAGCTCTGAGGTCAGATGAGGCTGCATAGGGCTTTTTCCACTCTGATCTTGAACCATTCAAGGAGGGAGACTGCACAACCTCTCTGTTTTACTGTTCTCACCATGGTGAAGCTGCCCACATTCCATTAGAAATCCTCTTGTTTCCATTTATGCCTCTTGTACCTTTGCTTCATGTCACGCACCACTGGGAGGCACCTGTCTCTGTCTTCTCCTTACACGTACTGGAAGCTGCTGCTGGGTCCCCTTCAAAGTCATCTCTTCTCTACACTGAACAAGCCCAGTTCCCCCAGTCTCTCCCCAAAAGGCAAGTAGCCCTGCTCCTGGCAAAGTTTGATGGCCCTCCACTGAACTCGCTCACGGATGAAAGACCACTCTCTCTTGCACTGGGGCCTCAAAATTATACCCAGGGAGCTGGACACAACCCAGGGACTGCCAGGTAGCAGCGTACAATCCCCTTCCTCAGTCCCCTGGCTATGCTGCTCTTCATACAGCCCAGGACACCGTTAACCTTCCCAGCCGGCAGGGCACCCTGCTGGCTCATTCTCAGCTCACTTTCTGCCAAGACCCTCTGGCTATTCCCAGCAAAGCAGCTCTCCAGCCAGGCAGCTCCAGCACCTGCTGTAGCAAACGGTTGTTCCTTTCCATGTGCAGGACTTGGCATCTGCCCTTGTTGAATTCTGTTAAGACAGGCCTGACAGTCCATTTACCCAGCTTGTCAAGGTCCCTCTGAATGGCAGCGTGGCCCAGATGCACATGTTGCAAACTCAACGACAGCGCACTCTAGCACACCACTGATGTACTAAAGAAACCTGAACTCTAGGAATCCAGCCTGAAGAGTGCGAAAACCTCTCAATTACCAACAACTAAGATGAAATAAAAGGCCTCTTCAATTCCCAGGACAGAAAGGAAAAAAACAAATAGAGCCTCCACATCGTATCTATTTCAGCATTCCTCAAGTCCTCGATAATTAGTTCTCGTTAACTATCATCACAAAATGAACTTGCTTATAAATAGGAGATTGGTGGCCTTCCATAAAGTTGTATGATGACAGCCAAACCGAGGTCTTGGACAAAATCATTAAAAGGAAAAGAAAACAAAGGGCGTATCGTGTTGAGTAAGTTATCTGAACTTTTGCTTTCCATGGATAGTAACTTTTAAGCAATGATCAAAACCAGTTCCCATTCTCCTTTAAAAAGCAAGAGAGAAAGTTTATGAGCTAGTTTTCAGACAGATCTTGATGCCCTACTGTAGAAATGGGATCTAGAAAAGTAGTATCTAGGGATCACTTGTTTCTACTTTAATTGAAGTCCATTTTCATTGTGGAGTAACAGAAGAGCATATTTTTTTTTAAATATTATTTACTATCACTAATGACACAAAGCAATCACTCAGTCCAGTAATAAAGGACCCGTGCAAAACACACAAACAAAAAGTGCCCAAAGCCTGCTCTCAAACCTGATTTATAAAACCAAAACCATCAGAATAGAGACCTCCAAGATAATAAACATCACAGGTGTGTTAGTATTTGTACATCACACAACATGTTTCACAGTTGAAATGCTACTCTATAGAATACCTTTCTTTGGTTTTCCTGTTCTTGATGTCTGGCTAGGAGATTGTGGCATTCCTATGTCCATTTAGGGAAAGGCGTGTCAAGGACAGACCGAACAAGGGCACCAGAATAAATGTGAATTCCCAGAAATTTGGAAAACATAACCAGTACATTAACAAAGCTGTAGCAATGGGAGAATGTACTGTGACCATCAGCCTACTCTACAGTTACAAGAAGTAGAAGCCAAACCTATCACAACCTACAGAACTCTACTCTTAAGGGACAGTGTCAAACAGTGTAACTTAATTTACTTGCTCCATTGTAAAATACCTATATTCCAATATTTTGAAACACCGAAACAGATTCTTGGCAGTTTACTGTACTGCCAACTTTGTATTTCTCTCAGCTTGACTAGTCCTTGCCCAGCACTGACTGCCAATGCAATTCCTTCGTATTTGTAGAGTGTTTTATACATACGGCACACTTAAAATCCCTCCGTCTAAGCATCCCAAAAATCTGTAGGTGCCAACAAACTTTGGAGATACGCTAGCCAGTTGTGTCAGATGGTGCCGGATGCAAACACAGCCCCCTCCTACCTCAGTCGGAAGGTAAAAGCCCTGCATATGTTGATTTGACCATGCTGAACTGTTCACATAGAGAAGCTACGCCACCAGCCAGAACGCAGGCATGACAAGCAGTCAGAGTGAATACCCTGTTCCCCCAGGGCTATAGGGCAGGCCACAACTGGGCCAGAACGGGTGCACTGACTGGTGTGAGTGTCATGCATGTGTGCTTGTGTGTGTACGCGTGTCTATGTGTTGTGGAACAGAAGCTTTAGAATATAAATCACCATCCTCCTGCTCTACCCATCCTACTTAGTAAAATTTTTTTTTTTATATCAATGAATGGTGTGGTTCTGTTATTGCAGCTACCCAACACCAAATGTCTGTGTGACAAGGCCATAACATTTGCCTCAGAGCAACAGGGAGTCCTGCTTATATTGATGTTACCACAAATACATGGAATGGATGTGGCAAGAGGACTCCTATCAAAAACACACATGTAAGAGTTAAAAAAAGGACCTCAAGATCGTTTCTCATTCCTTCTCCATTTCTGTTTTCTTAAAAGGCGATACAGCAGATATAAAGCACACTGAAGCACTCGTTTCTTTTCCAAGAGCTCTATGATGAAAAAACAATGGTTTCTGTAGGAACAATACACCAATATGCAGTGCAGCGGCTAAAAAAAGCTGCCACTGAAGACATACTAGAAATCTGAACCCTCGCTTTTAGAAAAAATACATAATTACTTTTTGCCAAAGAAATTCCAACTTCAAATCTGAAAAGTCTGTCATTCGATATGCTAGAGGTGGAAGCCATTCATTTGGAGGTTTTTGCAAGTCTGTCTGTAATCAACAAAAAGGTTCATGTTCTGACAAAAAGTAAACACTCAAATAAGCATGAGCCAACCTCTTAAATATACCGACTTGCTCACTAGAGGCGAATATTTTGAACAATGTTCAACAAGTGCAAAAGTAGCAGCAAAAGGAGGAAGGACTACATTGAAAATCCCAGAAAAACAGGAATGAAGAGCAAGATTAAAACAAAGAATTCAAAGTGGGTATTCCTCCGTTGTCTCACGATCAGTTGAGCTTCCTCTAACAGGGGCTTCAAAGCTTTTACTGCAGCCTGTCAAAGGGACTCAGGATGCAGGACCTGCGCTTTGTGTGTGCAAGCAAGAGACTGCAGAATCAATGCCACCAAGTGCTCCCTGCATGCTACTAATCCCTCTCACTCAACAGGCTGGGGTCATTTTCTAGGAGACTGAGCACAAGGAGAAAAAGATTCGTACCACTCAAGGAAAACAAGCCCTACTATAAACAGTTTGAGAACATAGCACACTCTTTCTCCTCCCAAGTCCTTAACCCACATAAATATGCTCTTCACACTTACTAGGCCTCTTCAAGTGAGGATTTCCCATAACATTGTGGACTTATGCTAGTAGTATTACTGTCTTCAAGGAACTGAGCAAATTACTTGGTTCAAGAACCCATGTTTCCCTGAGGGCATATTAATTTTGGAATCACACAACAGTATTATTCTGCAAGCCACATATTTTAAAATAACCCAGGCCTGTCAGTCATCACAATGTGGTACCACAGCAATTATCTACGTGCACAGGAGGCAGCCACAGAGTGCTGTTTGGGTAAAAGCAACATTTTGTTGATTAAACTACCTGTACCTAGCCCTTTCCAAAAATAAAATAAAATATAAAAACCTCCGCATCTTCCTTCAGTCTATCAAGAAACTTTACACATCGCTGACTAGATCAAAATAACTATTCCTAAGTCAAAGGAACAAAGTTTGGCTCTAAATTAAATTCCCCTATCTGGGAAAAGTGAACTCAGAAAAATATCCCATGTTTTGCTCATATTTCACGACG
Source organism: Falco punctatus (assembly GCF_963210335.1). Taxonomy (NCBI): domain Eukaryota; kingdom Metazoa; phylum Chordata; class Aves; order Falconiformes; family Falconidae; genus Falco; species Falco punctatus. The sequence goes on from NW_027660309.1 coordinate 776,644, forward strand.
TATTTAAAAAAGGAGTAATAAACTGTGTTTGAACACTGTCTGCTGCCCATTTGCCACAAAGTTCTGATGTAACACCCTTAAAAAAAACAGAAAGGATAGAACTTCCCACTGTAGGGCCTGAGATGTAAAGTACAAGAAGTTCGATCTATATTAGTTTTCTAAGATTCCTCTAGGGCTATATGAGCTCATAAGCATAGACTGGATCTTAAAAATTAAGGAGTTGTTTGTTTTTTGGGTTTTTTTTTTTTTAATTTAAAATGAACTCACTGAAGGAGCTAATTTTTTGATAACAAGGCAATTCAATCGTTTTTCTGGATCACAAGTTAATATGGACTTTTTAATGTTTATTTCATAAAATTACTGGAAGTAGAAGTGGTTTTTATTTTTACTGGAATCAAACTATGTCCATGAAGATACAGTACACACAGAAGTTGCATTATTGTTTCTAACAAAGTGACTTTTCCAAGACGATTTTTCCTAAGTATGTCTCTACAGCACCTACACAGAAACAATCGTAACTGATGCTGAGAAATAAGATAACTCACTAAAGGCAGCTTAGTGCAGGTGAAACCATTAATATTAAAACACCACTGCACAAACTCAGTGGAAATCAACAAGACATGTACGGCCCTGCTAACTCATCTGTTGCTTCCCAGCTACAGGAAGATGAACAACTACTCAGGACGAACCTACTGCTTTTGCAATTCATTTTCACAATCTGAATGGCCATCTACAGGTACAAGTACACACCCCAAAACCAAAACCACTCTCACCTAGTTCCTTCCCTGTCCCCCTTCTCTCTCTGTATGAAAACCTATACAGATGGGCAATCTGGCAGGCAGAACGCAACAGCCCGGTAAGTGGGCCCGTAGCACACAAACCGCAGCTGCCTTCACCCCTGACAAGAAGCACCTCCAACCAGCAACAAGTCAGCATATTCACAAAGCTTCTTGCGCTACCCCACCTGATGCCTCCACTAAAGTCAACGGCGAACACAGTGAGCGCTGACAACACAAACCCCCTAAAGAAAAGGCCACAGTGATTTTCCTCATGAGCTCCTGCGTGATTAAAGATCCTACCTCCTCTGTCCACAGCAGGTGCACCCAACGTCAAGCCAGCAGCTCTGGCCCGGTGAGGAATGCCAGGCACTGTGTCGCCTTGTGCACCACCTTCGTCTCTGTCTCCCCGGAATGCGTATGCCACCAGTTGTTTACAAAGACTATATAGGGAAAGAGAAGAAACATATTTGGTAAAAACAACCACATACTTGCTTATACAGTAGTTTAATAGAACAGTTAACAGCCACTTATCCACCCTACACGTATTCATAGCCGTATGAATTCATATACTTGTATGCATTCACTGAGAGTAATACACACAGAACTTACTGCACGACTACTACATACTTCAATATTCACTACAGTCATGTTCACTCTAGAGGTGCATATCCACACCTACGAAGCTATTAGCTCCAGCTCGGCACAATATTTTCAGCCTAGCTGTTAAGCACACATAACCACCTCAGAGAAGGGATACGCACAGGTACAAAGCTATCCATAAGAGGGGTGAAACTGCTTTAAGACCTTAACAAAAGGGATATGTTAGATCTCTGAAACAAAAGACTGGTAGTACCTGCTCATTGTAGTGGAAGTCAGTAAGGACAATGGTGCTGGTCTGAGGAGAGGACTGACATGCATTTCAGTTTGCCACGTTCTACCTCTGGGTAACTGTAGGATACAGACGTGTTTTAGAGTTTGTATTGGGCAGGTGCAAGCTTAGCGTCAAAACTTGACATCTACAGACAATTCGGGGCGGAAATTTTCTTCAACATCCAGATTAATACTAGACACAGGGAACGATATGTATCAGAAGACGTCACTGAGCACAGCTTCAGGACAGCTTTCAACACACCATTAAACCTTGCTGCTATTACCAAAAACATTCAAAAGCCACACTGACAGCTGACAACCTATTCTAACAATAAAGTCAAAAATTTACCTAGAATATCCATGAGTAACAGCATAATCCTCAGCTGTCCATCCGTTAGTGTCTTTATGGAAAAGATCAGCACCATATCGAAGAAGAACTTTTATTAAATTAAGCTGTCCGCCAGATGCTGCAGTCATAAGTGGGGTTCTGAAAGACCAAAAATATGTTATGAAGTAGATCATTTGACACAGACACTGTAATTATTTTTATTCCTATTTGCTCTCAAAAACTACTTTCCTCATTACTGAATGAGCAAAAGAAAACGCAGTTTTCATTAAATATTAAGAGCAACCATAAAATGCAAGAGGGAGTCAAAACAACCAAACCTTCAATCTTCAGACAAAGCTTCCACATAGACAACACTCACATACAAACTATGCCACTATGCAGGAGATGTTTTTTACAAACTGAGGTAGTGCTGCTGAGCTAACAGCATGTTTCCTGCCAGAAGGGCCACCGCAGACAATGCCTTCTTGTAATCCTCAACGAGGAAAGCACCCACTGAGGTATGACAACAGCCAAGAGCAGATGTGCTTTCACAAGTCACACAGAAATAGCTGCTATGTGGCTCCCCGGGTTTTTTTTTCAGAGCTCACTCTCATGCCTCTGATTAATCCAACCTAAAGAATACTAAAGAGACCCATGCAGAGTTTTGACAAACCACTCACCTTTCACAGTGATCTCGAGCATGCACATCGGCTCCTTTCTGCAGAAGAAACTCTGCTATATCTTCATGATGTTCAGAGATAGCAAGAATAAGCGGAGTGTTTCACTCCTGAAAGGGCAGATAAATTTAAAAATAAAAGTAAAAAAAAAAAAAAACAAAACCCTACCAGAAAAATACTAATACAACCTTTTGAAAGAACTTCTTCAACAAACACAAAAATTTACCTTATTCTGAGCATCAATATTGGCATTATGCTCAAGTAACAGCCCCGCTACAGTTGTATTAGGAGATCGGACAGCAAGGTGAAGGGCAGTGTTGCCGTCAGCATCTGCCAGATGTGGGTTGGCACCGTGCTCCAGCAGAATAGCTACACATTCTTCTTGCTGGCACTGTACTGCCTGGGAACAACACACAAAAAAGGAAGAACTGCCAGCACTGTTACAATTGCCCCAGCTTCCCAATGCTGGAAAATAAGAGCACCTTCAAAGCTGAGCTAACATATGCCTATTCCACGCCGATTACCAGATGCATGCTTCTACACAGAGCGTAAAGAATCCTACCAGCCACCTCTCATTTAATGCACAGTTGACAAGCCCCACTTGAAAGAGCATAACATATTCCACATACCTTCATCAGCGGCGATCTGTTATCACTGTCAGTAAGATTTAGTTTGCACTTGTTTTCTACGAGATATGTAACAACGTTCACATGGCCATTCGCAGAAGCAAGATGCAGAGGTGTCCTAAAAATTAAACATATTACATTAGCACAAACAGACAACCAGAGAAATAATTTCAGGCTCTGATAAGTTGATATGACCACAAGTTTCACTTTGCACAAAGCAAGCTTAAGAAATGATTTCTCATTCTGTTACCAGTAACAGCAGTTGCGCACCAAACACCCGAGACTGGCCAGCAAAACCCCTCCACAGCATCTGCTTAGTAAGGTGCCATTTCCTTCACTCTAGAACTTAATCTGCAGATTCCTGTGCCCAGGCGTTGGTCACTGCCTCCAGCAGGACTACACCTGTGGCACAGCAAAAAAGCTTGGGAATCTGAGAACTATGGCAAGCAACCCTCTAAGTTCTATAATTATTCATGTGCCAGAAGTATCAGAGATGTAGATGGGCTTTATATAAAGAGTATTAGCATTTCCCTGCACTTCGAGGATTTCTGCTTTTTCTCTAGCTTGCTTACTACTGCAACAAAACCAAGTACTCACTTGCACCAAAGTGCCCCCCATCACATGCAGCAAACCAGACAGCAGAACACTGTAATCCTGAGTACAGGAAAGTAATACCTGATCCTTCAGATATGTATAACTACAATAGTCATAATAAGCCTACTACAGAGGAAGTCCTCTCCAGGGAGGGAATACTGTGTTTCCATAATACATGACCAGCATAAGAAAATGAAACTCTTTTCTTCAAGTTAAAGCCTTGCCAGAGGAAAAAAAAAATCCACAAAAAAACCACCCAAAAAACCCCTCCTTCAAACCACAGAACATCTTAGGTCTGATGTCAATTAACCAGCCTACTTATATTGAAAGAAATTGCCCAGAAAGTCCTTGCATGTGTTTCCCCCTAAATCAGAGGCACAAATCAGCACAAGCTTCATGCTGTGCAAAGGCAAAGCACCTGCTGCTCTGCAGGACACCTGTCCCAACAGAGCAGAAGACAAGCTAGAAAACAGCTGGGACCTTCCTCCCTTGAAGGTGATGCAGTAACAATCCCACAGTTCCTCAAGAACTGAGGGGAACACCAGCACTGGTTCTGAACCACATCGCTGCAGGTAGGTCCTTCTCTGTATTTAGGAAAGCTCAACTAGCCTTGCAATTGTTTTGGTACCTTGCTGAGACCGGAGCACAACAGCTCCCTGGCTAAGTGGGAATGGAAAGGGAGAGGTACACAAATGCAGTGGCAGGTGATGCAGAAACACAGTAATCTGTAACACAGATACTTGTTACAGGGCAGCTGACATCCTCCTCCACTGCAACAAAGATGAGGATGAGAGAAATACAGAAAACTTCAAAGAATTTGTAATGTCTTGCTACAGACAGGGAACAGACTGGAGCACTGACAGAGGAGTAGCTCAAGAGCAACTACCACCACTTTTTGAGAAATTTCCATGGAAACATGCAGGATTCTTCATCTCTGAAGAAATGACTGGCTGAGATTATCTGAAAGCTAACCAGGACTGGTTATGAAGGAGTCCACAATCATCTGAAAGCTGCTACTACCAACCACTAGGAAGCATGACAGACGTGAAGTAGTCACTATCAGCTCTGCAAACAGAAAAGCCTTCAGAAAACTTGTGGACTTGTTGCTGTCCTCCTCAACCAAGCCTCTCAGTCTGTCAACAGGAGACGGCTCTGCTTGGCGCAAGGCCTGCCGTGCTCCACAGAAGATCCACTTCGGGGAACAGGCTGGCAGAGACCATCAGTGTTCAGGGTTGCCTGTCCCTGCAAGAGGCCTCCAGTAACACCGAAGTTCTTCTGCCACCCAGCCCTGGGGACACTGCCCAGATTCTGTTCCTGCTCCTGTTGCTGCTACGCTGATCACCTATAGAGTAGAGGAGAACTGCTGATGCTGAGCAGCCACGAAACAACCCCACTGGGAAACAGCAGGTTGGCAGTACACACTTTGAATGGCCCTTGAGCTGACAACCCAGCAGCTACAAGCCAAGCAATGAAAGTGCTGGAGTTCAGTCTGACAGGCAGCTGACAGGGTAAATCTCCCTTAGCGATGAGCTCTGACCCAGGATCCATGACTAGCTGGCATTGTGCCTGCAGTGCTTCCAACTCTGTGCTGACTTTTGCCCGTCTCTGTCAGTGAGGCTGAAGGTTTGGCTAGACCACCTCTGAAAGCTGCCTGCTCCTAACTGATGCTGTATCAAGCACACTTTCGGGAGGTCTTATGGGCTACAGGACCGACTTTATGGAAGGAACCTGTTGGTGTGATCCTTGCCATGTTCCTGGTGCAGGATTTTGCTTTTGGAAATCCTGAGCAGCAAAACCGAGATATTCATACAACCAATGCACACATTTTTGCCGTTACTTTGCATTATTTCCTATTCTTCACCTCTGTTTCCAATGATACCAAGTCTTCCAACACGAAGCCCTGAAACGCAACTGCATCTGGTGGTCACTCACAACACACATCACACCCACAAGCACTAAGAGGGCACAGGTGGCCTTGCAACCCCCATGGCTGGTACAGAGGGCAGTGGCTGCAGCAAGCAGGCGGGCTCTGTCCACCGAATTGCTCTCAGCCTCGCTGTTCAGCACTGGGCATTATCATGGCAAAACCACCACAGTGCTCATCATAGTATGCTGCCTTTTCTTTCTTCCCTCCCTCTCCCCCCCCCCCCCCCCCCCCCGCCCCCAGCTTGTTTTTTACAGTTTGTGACTGTATTTGTCCTGTTATAACACTGATAATTGCCTGGCACACAGAAGGAAACCCTTCAGAGGAAAAAAAGCTTTCTAGACAAGATGAACTTGAAACGCAAAAACTAGCGAAATTTCATACCAGGGTCTGCTAAGAGCTGGTGACTGACTGCTGACTGAATCAGTAAGCAGTAAGAAGAAAAAGAGAGAAACGTTCCGAACTATTTCCATAAATGCCATCGGGCACCTTGACTCTGGCAGCTGAATTATGCACAGAAGTGCACTCAAGCCACCTTAAATGGCATCCCCCACCTGCAGCTGCATAAACAAGTACTGGCTGGCAACACTCAGGCACACAGCCCACGTGCTGACTGACTGCACTCTTCATTGCCTTCCTACAAATCTAGACAGTTCCAGGTGTTTTCAGGGCAATAAGCTAGCTGGCTGGCAAAAGTCCAGTCTTCAGAAAAGACAGTGCAGGATGCTGAAGTTCTCTGATTACACCAGCATCTCCTCTGAATGTCATGGATGTTTTGACTCAGAGTCTTTTCAGAAAAGGCATTAACAGCTCGACACATCCAAGACCCAAAAACTTCAGCTGATTCCCTTAGGCTTACAGCGGACCATGAGGAGCTATGCTGCAGCCCAGGGCTTCTCCCTAAGATATAACTGCCAAGTACTTGCTGTGCTCGACTCAAAATCACACATCCTAACACCTGCCAGAAGCAGCAGCTTCCTCTGCATGGCACTGCCCAGATCTTCCAAACCAAGGCACTAATTAGCTGTACCAAGGCCACAGAGCAAACAGCAAAGTAACTGCCACCTAAAATCAGACTGATGTTGCTTTGGCTGCAACATCACAGTCACAAAAGGCACATCAGGCAACCGTCCACACAGCACCAATACACAGCACATTCACCCTTTCCTAAACGCAGTGCTTACCCCTCTTTTACTCCCAGCTGAGGCAGTGCAGCTTGCTCAGCTCAACTACTAACCCCCCATGCTGAGGCCTCCGAGGTGCATGCACTCTGCCTTCCAAGCCTGCCTGGAGAATGGCCCTGAGGCTCCTTCTGCAACCCGCCCTGGCCAGGCTGCTGCCGGCCCCCTGCCGCTCCTGCGCCCCCAGGCAAGGCAACACCCCCGGGAACGAGGGCACGGAGGGGGCCGGGGCAAGACGGGGGATGCTCGGCCGACTCCAAGGGCTCCTGGCAGCACAGGCCTGGCTCCCCGCCCAGGCTGAGGCTCCCCGCAGCGATGCTGCCCTTCGCTCCCAGCGCCCTTGAGCTGCACCTGCGGGTGCCGGCGCTGCCCGCAACCCCCCCACACCCCGCCCCAGCACCGCCCGGCGCTGCTGCCCCCCGCCGCTTACCGCTCCGCCGCGTCCCGCTCGTCGATGCCGCATTTCTTCAGTCTCTGCCGCACCTGACCCAGGTCGCCACGGGCGGCCGCACGGTGCAGCTTGCCCAGGTCCTTCAGCCGGAGCTCGTAGGCACCGGTGGGGAAGGGCTTGGCGGAGCTGCCGGCCGCTGCCGGCCGCCCCTTCTTCCTCCCGAACCCGAAAAACCTCTTCATCCCGCGGCAGGGGCGCGGGCACGGTCCCGCCTCAGGGAAGAGATGGCGGGAGGCACGCGGCGGGCTGCGGCAGGCCCCGGGCAGGGCCGGGGGATCGGGGGCCCCGGGCAGGGCCAGGGGATGGGGAGTCCCGGGCAGGGCCGGGGGATCGGGGGCCCCGGGCAGGGCCGGGGGATGGGGAGTCCCAGGCAGGGCCGGGGGATCGGGGGTCCCGGGCAGGGCCGGGGGATCGGGGGCCCCGGGCAGGGCCGGGGGATGGGGAGTCCCGGGCAGGGCCGGGGGATCGGGGGTCCCGGGCAGGGCCGGGGGATCGGGGGTTTCGGGGCAGGGCATCGGGGGATCGGAGGGCCCCCGGGGCAGGGGGATCGGGGGGCCTGGGGGCCCCCGGGGCAGGGGGATCGGGGGATCGGAGGGCCCCCGGGGCAGGGGGATCGGGGGTCAGGGGGCCCCCGGGGCAGGGGGATCGGGGGATCGGAGGGCCCCCGGGGCAGGGGGATCGGGGCCCCGGGCAGCGGCCCGGTACGGCTGTCTACGGAGCGAACCACCAGAGGGCGGGAAGCCGAGCGCACAGGCTGCTCCTCAGCGCGGCAGCGGCGGACAGCGCCTCCCTCAGCGGCGAGCGCGGCGGTTAAACGGCCGGCGGGCTCTGCTGGCGGGGGCGGGGTCTGCTCCGGCGCGTGTCCAGCGCGAGTGACGTCACTTCCTGCCCCGCGGTGCCCGGCGGCTCCCACGCGGTGCCCGGCCGCGGCGCTGCCGAGCGGGGCCGGGGGCAGCGAGAGGCCCGGCAGGTGGCGGCGGCGCTGCGCCCCCCGCAGACCACTCGGGCCGCTGTCGGGAAGCCCGGGGGGGTGCCGGCGTACCGGGCAGCAGCAGCTCCCCGCTGGCCCCGGCGGGGCCCGCGCTGCGAGCACGCTGGGGGGCTCGGTCTAGTTGGTTTTAAAAGAAAATGGCTCAAACTGGGAAAGCGCTTGTCGTTCAGGGCAAGGGCATCTCGTCAGGGCGTTATGGCCAAAACAGCTCTGCGAGCAATTTGCCTCCTAGTTTGTTGAGCAGTCCTGCTTGTGTGCCATCGTTAGCCCTGGGCAAATGGATGCCAAAGGAACAAACAGCAAGGGTTAATATAGCGGGAGAGGGGCGGGGGGGGGGGGGGGGGGGGGGGGGGGGGCCTGTAGGCATCATCTAGTTACCTGCCTTGCCAGGACAGGGTCAGAAAGTTACTTTCCAGTAAACGTGGCCGAGCTGGCACTGCCACAAAAGAACACAAACGTGCACGGAGGGTATGGAAACGTGGTCCAGAAATCAAAAGACAGGTCGTGCCTTTGGTATAGATAAGTTGGGAACCATCCTCCTATTCTACTGCTGCGGTGATGGCACTAAGTAGTTCAGCGTGGTGAAACCTTCCTATAAGTACCATATGGTTTTGGGGTGATGTCACAGTCCAGTATACCCTAGATGGTTTGACTCATGGAACACCTTGGCAGCACACTTCTTCCTCTTAGAAACTGCCTCTTGCCAGTGAGTTTGTGAAACATGGGAGAGATGGCAAAGAAAACCTGAATCAGAGAGAGGGACACACTTCACTGTGATTAGCACTGAAAATACTGATTACAACAGGACAGGAATCTGGTACCACTTTTTAGGGAGGAGATTCAGCCCTTTGAAATACCTTCTTTTTCTTCATCGCTAATAATGGTACAGCTCCTAAAACCTTCATTTTCCTTTCCGGAATGAGCCTTCACAGCTTTATCAAGCCTGTTCGCTCTGGCAGTGTTCTCGCCGACCAAAGTGGCTGATGTACAGACACTTTCCTTAGTTGATGCTCAGTGTATTAGCAGCATTCCGTTATTGCAGACGTGATCTCTAGAAGGAAGAACTATAATAATAATAATAATAATTTTTTAAAAAAAAAAAAAAAGACCGAAAAAAGACTTTTGCTGAAAACACAGCCAAGTAAATTCAGGTTGCAAAACCCGAATTCTATGAGTTTTGGGACATGGCTATGAGGAGCAGCCATTTCAAGAGTACCTCTGTAATCAGTCGGACCATTTAATGGGGGAATGGAGAGAAAAATGCATTTTTTAATTGAGTGTATTTGTTTTCTTCCAGACATTAGAAGAAAGGCAGGATTTTATTTACAAGGTGGCAATACAGAGTAAACACAATCCATCTCCGCTCTTTCCAGGAGGAAGTATTTCTTCTCCAGTGTTTTTTCAAGTGCACGCATGCTCAGCCACAAAAACTTGGGTTTTTTACAGGTCACTCCCCAGCCAAGACCAGGAGACTCTACAGTTCCTGTGCAATATTAAATGTTTCAGAATGGTATTAAACCCTCCCGTGATTACCCAGTTTTAGTTGGCAGGGACTTGGTAGCTGGCTGGGCTGAAATTCAGTTCCAGGCTTTGAAGATAAGAGGGTGCTGATGGGTCCTGTGGATATAGTATTATGGGCACAATGGGCACTATTTGTTTATTATTAGCCAGAAAGGATGCAAAACTAAAAACTAGAATCTATCACCCAGAGCAACCTCAAAAGCACTTCTGGGAACTCTGCTTCTGGGTCTCCAAGACCAGGAAAGACGGACTGAGTCAGCTACTAGTAAGCAATAAGTTACTGCATTCATTTTTTCTGCATCACCTCACACTGCATCGTGCCCTGGGAAGCAAAGACACCATTCCGAAAAGCAAACCCCCACCTGCCTCCTGCTCAACTCGTGCCTGAGACAGGCTTCAGGGGGTGACCTTGGGCAAGGCCAACTGCACAGAGTTGTTCCGAGTGATGGCTGCGTTACTCCCCTCTCTTCCGAGAGGGAGTAACTGGGAACTCTTCCCAACAGAGCCACTCCAGAACTTACACAAAGATACCCATCTAGCTTTTATTTGCTTCCTCCGTGACCCCCAAACGATAAGGTACTCGCAGCCTGAATGGCAGGGATAACAGAAAGCAATGATATGTAAGAACCTGACCAGAAGGTGCATGTGGTTCTCCTGGGTATTGCCTCGGTGCCTGGAGAATTTTCTGGGCTCACCTGTTGCAAAGTTCAGCCTTCTCCTCGTCCAGCTGAGCAACGCGCTCTTCAAGGTGGGATCGTGACTTCAAGTGCTCCTCCCATGTGCTGTGCAAGTCCTTGGATGTCAGAGCCAGCATATGCTGCTTCTGCATCTGTGAAAGCAACAGTGGCAGAAGAAAAAGTAAGGTGGCCGGAAAAGACAAGAGCGCAGGAGAATGCAGTAACTCACACAGAAACAGGCCTAAGCTCTCCTCCACCCATCCAAGACCTATGGCCAAGGTTGATGTGGAGTGTAAAACACACCTTAGGAACCATAACCAAGAACAGCAGCTGGAGCTGATGGGAAGAAGGAATAGTCTAGAAGTGACAGGATGAGGTTGCAACTTTGGGGAACAAGATGACATGTCCACGCACACACAAAATCACCCTACAGCTTTCCTGCCAAGCTCCTCTGGTTCCCTCTATACTTCAGTTTTCATAAGAACACTGCAAAACGTGGTGCAAAAGTACAACATTCGCTCCTACTTTAAACAGCTACACTCAGATTTCTTCATATAGTTACAGACATTAAGGACATTAGTTTTCAACTTTTTTTCCAACTCCTTTTGCAAGTGCAGCTTGTCTCTCTCCAGGTCATTGTGGTAGCGTGTAGTAACTTCAAGTGAAGCTTCTGGCATAGATTGCTTTTTAAGTGCATCAGCAAGCAGCTCCTGCTGCAGTTGTCCAACCATGCCCTAACGAAACAGTTAAATGAGCATGAAGAAAGTTCTAAGAACATGAAATACGCCTTTAACTTATTTTATTATACAATTAGACCTGTCTTTAGATTGAACCCAAAGGTATGAAATTTTGCCTGCCACCAGCAGGCATCTGCGCAGATGATGAACCTCTCGTCATCTTTCTCAGCTGAGCACCTTCGACTATCAGCAGCTGTTCATGAGGATTTCTGGTTCCTAACACATAAAAAAGGCTCAGGTATTGTTCTTCCTTGAACAATACACAAGCACACACTGCAATCAGGTATTTTTTTCTAACAAAACCCAAAGAAATCTGTTGTGATCTAAAAGCCATAGTATGACTGCAAATATTACTCTGGTGACTGAAGGCAGGACTTTGTATTAGATTGTTCTTTCTTCTGTTTCTTCACTATACAAATACAATTAAATGAATACAAATATCTGAAAGCTCTTTTGAGATACACTTTAAGAGTATGTTGAATCACATCCTCTTGTAGTCTTCTTACCGAGCTCGTTTTAGAATAACAACTGCCTTTATACTGATAGATTAGGTTTACAAAATTCTGGATAGCTCATATATATATATATATATACACACACACACACGATCTTCAAAAGGAGCCTGTTATTTTGGTAGTAAGAATACAAAGCAAGTCACAGATTAAAATGATTGACAGTACTGCTGGAGTGTGGCTACATATCATAAAAGAGAAGGGAAAGCTTAAGGTCACTGTCTGACATGAACTTTGAGGAACAGGCAGGCCCCTCAGAATCCTCAAAACACATACAGAAATCAACAGCTGGACATTACTAATACTCTTCAATCTAGATAGCAACCAAAAGAGAAACTGTAGAAGAATGGCTGCAGAAGCGTGGCCTTAGAATCTCTGAAGATCTGCACAATCCAGGCCTGGTACTAGAATTGTCCTGTAATCAGAATTGTGCTGAAGTTGCTGTGCTGAAGTTAACAAGAAAGGTAGCCTTGAGCTATTCTTGAATCCTGAGACCAAGTAATTATGTTGTGCCAACAGGCCGTGGCTGTAACAAGCTACAGCTGCTGGGAAAGCAGGTGCAGGGCCAAGAAAGAGAGGGAGCGGTATGGGGAAATAGGGAGTAACAAACTACAAGGCTGAAGCACAGCAACACAATTAGCTACATGGATAGAATGCTTATTTTAGTCATGATAATTAGGGGTGTGAGAACCGCGTGCGTTTAGAGACTACTAACCAATTCTATTTCTGCTTTACGAATGTGCATGTGTATCGGTTCTATATAAGTAGCGTTAGAAACTAAGTTGAGCAAGATGCATAACTCATATTGAGCGTCTTCTTGACTCAGGCGAACCCTTCTTCCAACAAGAAACTATTTTTTCCCCTCTGTAGAAGCTTCATATAAATCCAACCCCAACCACTTCACTTGTCTCTTCATTTCTCATCCCTCGTGTATTGGACGGTTCCTGCTTTTATACCACTCTCATTCATGTCATCAGTGCAATACTTATACAAAAACCATCAAATACAAAAACTATTCTATAGGGCATATGTCTTAGGGTTAAGACTTAAGGTTAAATCTTAAGGTTTAAGTCTTAGGGTTAAGTTTTAGGGTGAAGTCCTAGGGTTAAGTTTTAAGGTTAAGACAGGGTTAAGTCTTAGGGTTATGTCTTAAGGTTAAAGTCTTAAGATTAAATCTCAGGGTTAAGTCTTAGGGTGAAGTCTCAAGTATAAGGCTCAAAGTTAAGCCTCAGGGATATGTCTTAAGGTTTAGTCTTAAGGTTCAGTCTTAGAGTTAAGTCTTAGGGTTAAGACTCAAGGTTATGTCTTAGGGTTAAGTCTTAAGGTTAAGTCTTAGGGTTCAGGCTTAGGGTTCAGGCTTAGGTTTAAATTTTAAGGTGAAGTGCGGCAAATGAAGAGACGGGACACAGCTTGATGCAAGCAAGTTGTCGGTTTATTAGTGATTTTCTTACACTTGTATACATGTCTACCTTCTACATATTACACACTGATTGGTTAAATCTTAAGCGTAAAAAACACTGATTGGTTGATATTTAAGGCACACCGTTGAAACAATAGGAACTTATTAGTTTACCTTGACATAGCAACAGTTTCTATTCCAAAGTTAGGAGGTTTCTTTCTAGGCGGCTTTCTTGATTAACAAAGTTACATATCGGCGCCATCCGTTCCCTTATCTGGCTACTTGTTTCTCTGTCCGCCTGGCTGCCTCCTCAGCTGTAACGGCTCAGGGGTCTGCAGTTAGCTTGTTCCTTGGTTCCCAGGGCTTGTGCCCTGCAAGTTCTAACAAGTCTCTATTCATCAGGCTATCAGTACTTGGACTCCTGTCCTTGAGGCCTTGTCCTACATCTCCCCCTTCCTGTTGCACAAAAAGAACCCCTGAAATCAAACGAGTTATTAATTTTTGTAGGCATTGTAAAAGACAAGGTGTAAGTAATAAAACAAACAAAAAAGCAACTAAAGCATATATAATCATCTTTACTAAACTTCTTAACCATCCTGAAATGCCCCAACCACTAAACAGCTTATCTAACCAATCCCAAGTGTCACTTTGTTGAAGATGAGAAACTCCATCCCTCAATCTTTGGATGCTAGCATGAATTGATTCCGAATGATCTGAAAGGTTCATGCAACACATCCCTTCAAACTCTTCACAATCATGACCTTGTGCCAGAAGCAAAAAATCTATTGCAGCTCTATTTTGTAATGTCGCGTGGCGAACACTATCAACATCTAATAAAAGACCAGACAGGGCACTGCTTGTGGCATTAGTTTGTTTGGCAAGCTAACAGCCAAGCTTATCTAATGTTGCCAGAGCCTTTCCTGCAGCAGCTCCAGGCAACAGAAGAGATGCAATAAAGCATTGGCCAAAGGGCCAAAATTGCATGTTATCATCACAATCGGAGGCAAATGCATGAACGCCACGCTTTGTCCTTCGAGAGTAGCGATGTTGTAAAATCATAGATGTGTTAGGAGTCAGGACGGAAAGTCTCCCTAAGCTACACGGACCTCCTTTTATATGAGAAGGAATGACAGGCCATGCTCTATCACCACAAATAAAAAATACTCCAGCAGGTAGTGAGAGCAGAGCATTGCTAGATTTAGACAAGTTGTTAGCAGTGTAATTACACCAGATACTTGCATTTCTAAAAACAGGATGAATAGGGGAAACGTCCCATGCCCTAGATTGATTCTTTCTCGTGTAGTTAAATTTTATGCAAAAATCCATTTTTACTGAACCAAGGAGTTCAATTTCCTGTGGTTCCAGAGTAGCCAGTGGGAGATGGAGTATCCATACATCCCAATTGTCTGTCACATTTTTTGATACGTTTTTGGGTGGAAAAAGACTTTGAAGGCCCCTAGGTATAGGCCATTCATCTAATGGTAAGCCCACAAGACATGTGGAAAAAGGCTGATCCGGAGTGGCCATAGCAAGACACAGAGTATGCTGTCCAGTCAAGTTCGCCAACGTGACCCAAACATTTACCTTTGGTAGAAAAGGGGGATAAGAGCTACCTTCAATAGGCCAAGGTCCAGGTATGAACATCATTATCCATATTACTGAAAATGCTTGTTTCTCTTTTTCTTTTTCCATTGTTGTTTTACAACCAGCCATTCTTCTGGTCGTACTGTCCATGACCAAGGCACTGCAATTGATTGTCCACACTCTAATCCTACAGTAATGTTCTTGTTAATAATATAAATTCTGCTTGCTAATACAATATATTGAAAGAACAACCGTGCAATAGCCTGTACTTCTAGGCTTTCAATCAATGATAAAACATTTGCAAAAACTAAGTTTGGCAAAATCTCAGAACCTAACCCTATAACTCCCTCTAATTCCAAAAGAGGTTTTCCCATAAAACATTCAGCCCACTGTATATGATTAAACCTTAATATTTGATTATTACACTCAGAACACATCCAATGACCCCATCTGTCCCTTAGTCTTACAACTCGCCAGCGATCGTGATCACAGAGTTCACAATGAATCTTGATCCACGGTCGACAAGATGGTCCATGATCATAGCAACATAACTGTAGAAATAGAGACACTGTCCAATCTGGTTCATGACAGTGTCGTTGAAAGTCGATGTAATGGAAGATAATATCTGTTAGCGGTGCCGTCAGTGCGTTGGGGATCTGGTCTGGTCCAAACGTATTACCTTTGTTAAGTGGTTTAATCCAGGGCGATATTGTCCGTTCCAAGAGCTGTAAAAAGTGAAATCTAGATGCTATATCCTGAATTTGGTTACCTGACATTAATGCAAAACAGAAATCCTCACACAGTTTTTATTTCATTCTGTAGGGTCAGTGTCGGTATCAGTTGTCTGCGGTAAAAGTTCACGGAAAGGTTGCACATTCTTTGCTGGGATCCATCTGGGTCCTTTTTCTGCGGAGACACAAGCATAACCTTTTCCCCATGTAACAAGAGGATATGGTCCCATGATTTTACCTGTTTCTGGATCTCGAACCAATACTGGGGCTTTAACCCGTGCCTCGAAGGAGGTATTTGCAGTAAAATGTCGAACTATCGGTGGGTTGTTATTTATTAAAGAACAATTTAAAAAATTAAAAACATACAATGCTTTCTGTAACCGTTCCTCCGGAATAGCCATTCCCATTCCCCCTTTTTGTTGTTGTAATAAACGTTTTGGAGACTGATGAGACCGTTCAATGAGAGATTGACCGGTGGGGGAATGAGGAATGCCAGTAATATCAGTTATACCCCATAGGGCAAAAAAGGTTTTTATAGTTGTTGAAACATAAGCTGGACCATTATCTGTCTTTATCTTTGAGGGAATACCCAAAGTAGCAAAAGCATGCATTAAATGTCTACGAACATCTCGTGCCTTTTCTCCTGTGTGACAAGAGGCAAACAAGGCACCTGAAAATGTAGCAATGGAAGAGTGGATATATTTAAGGTTACCAAATTCAGAATCATGTGTGACATCTGTTTGCCATAATTGTAGGCTTTGTAATCCTCTAGGGTTAACTCCTGCAGCAATTGATGGGAAAGAATGTTTTTGACAATCAGGACAGACAGCAATAATATTTGACGCTTGTTGAGAAGTAAGGTCAAACTGTCGCTTAAGAGCTCCAGCATTTTGATGGAAAAAAGAGTGACTTAGTTTAGCTTGTGCAATGTGGTCTGGCAGTACTTGAACTGGTAACGTCAATAGATCAGCTCGTCGATTGCCTTCTGCAAGAAAACCAGGTAGTGAGGTGTGAGACCTAATATGCATAACAAAATAAGGTGCAGATCGAGAGTCCAAAAGGAAAATAAGTTCCTGTAACAGGGTAAAAAGTTGTGAATGTGAAACATTCCGCAGCACAGAAGCTTCGGCTCATGTAACAATACCTGCAACATAAGCAGAATCAGTAACAAGGCTGAGTGGTACGTTCCATTTTCGGAAAACGCCAACAACTGCATTCAGTTGTACTATTTGAGGTGAACCGGAGACTGTCTCTATGTCCGAGTCCCATCGTCTCTGCTGATCATCCCACCATAGGAGAACAGATTTATGTGATTTGCCTGATCCATCTGTAAACACAGTAAGTGCCTGTAAGGGTTGTTTGCTTCTTCTGGGTTTTAACATCAGACGAAAGTCAATGTTAAACAGTTTGTGTGAAGGTGGATGGGAAGTTATTTGACCTGTATAGTCGGCAAGTGTCATAACAAAGGTGTCTGATTACCGATAAAGCCATTGTAAGTATACCGTTGTTATTGGTAGACAAATACAGACAAAATCCTTCCCTGATAAGGTTAACAGGCGTGATCTAGCTTTAACAATCAGAGAGGCAAACATTTCATGTTGTGTCAAAATAGTTTTTGTAGACTGGTTAGGTAAAAAGATCCATTCAATAATCGACAGGGGGTCTGAGTTCTGAAGGTCCCATTGAAATATCAGGGCATGAGGCTGTCGAGCAGGGTTTAAAATAATCAAGTAAAAAGGCAGTTCAGGGGCCCATAGGTGGGCCTGTCGAGAAGCGATAGCTGAGGCAACCTTTTGTAAAGATGTATCTGCTTCAGAGTTAAGATTACGTGGAGAACAAAGATTAGTGTCCCCTTTTAGTAGGTCAAACAGAGGACCCAAGTCTGTATTAGAAATTCCCAATAGTGGTCAAACCCAATTTATTGTTCCCAGTAATTTTTGTGCATCATGCAGTTTTCTTACATTGGTATTGATCTGCAATGGTTGAGGAACAATAGTTTGTGCTCTTATTCGCCAGCCCAGATATTTCCAAGCGGGAAACTTCTGGACCTTTTCTGGTGCTATACAGAGACCTGCCGAATTCACGGCATCTGTGACAAGGGCTACAGCTTTCTCCATGACTTTGTGATGTGCTGCCACTAAAAGGTCATCCATATAATGATACAATAACACAGTAGGCATAGCATTTCGGACAGGACTGAGTATTTTTGCAACGTACCATTGACACATTGTAGGGCTATTTTTCATACCTTGTGGCAGTCCAACCCACTGATATCCCTGCAACGGAGCTTGCATGGTGATGCTTGGAAATGAAAAGGCAAATTTTGGGGCATCATCTGGATGTAACGGGATACTGAAAAAACAATCTTTAAGATCTAGGACAGTTAGATGCCAATGTCGAGGGATCATAGTTGGGGACGGGAGCCCGGGTTGGAGGGCTCCCATATCTTCCATAGCATCATTAATTTTTCTAAGATCATGGAGCAAGCGCCACTTGCCAGTTTGTTTTTTAATAACAAAAACCAGTGAATTCCATGGGCTAGTAGAAGGTACAATGTGTCCTTGGGACAGTTGTTCTGAGACTAAGTTTTGAAGTGCGCGAAGTTTTTCCAAAGGAAGGGGCCATTGATCCACCCAAATAGGAACATCAGTCTTCCAGGTTATTTTTAGGGTGTTGCGCACTTCAGTGGCCCCATCTAAAAATGTGTACGGATGGACATTCCCCATTGTGACAATATATCACATCCCCACAAAACCATAGGGACAGGCAGCGTAAAAGGTTTAACAGAAGCCACATGTCCCTCTGTGCGGATAACTGGGTAGCTGAAAAAGGTCTCATAGACATAGTCCAGCTGGCTGGACAAAAATGCACATCGCTCTCAGCTTCTCTGAAGTAAAGCAAAATACACTGTCTTTGGCTGTCCTTGTTACACAATAACAGGAAGATTTCGGTGGGAAAAGAATGTTGCAGGTGGGAACAGAAAACTACAGAAGAGAAACTAGGGGCGGGCTTGGTATTTAGGCAACTAACCAATAATGAGCTTAACTTTTGTAATATGTATGAGCTAATTATAAGAAGGCATAAAAGGTGACTGTAAGGGACAATAAACGAAGTCTGCTGATCACTCATATTGAGTGACTGTGTCTTCCCTCCGTCGCGACAAATGGCGCCCGAACAGGGACCCTAGAGAGGGCTGAACCTGCGAGCCACGGTTCGACGGAGATTCGGGTACCGGTCCTGAAAGCAGCGCAGGAGGCGGCAGGGCACAGTCCCCGCGCCCGGGAGCACCTACAGAGGGTCCCGCCGGCCACGCGTCGCCGAAGTCTCGCAAAGGCTGCAACAGCGCTGACGAAGGTGTGGAGAGACAAGCGACGTACGATTCGCTCATATGCTTTTTAGAAAAGCGGAGCGGTCAGGACATAGATTGTAAAAAGGCATTACTCGGGTTATTAGCGTATGGGATAGCATCCGGGACCCCCGCGGCAGCGGCGAGCGGCGGCGCAGCCCGGCAGGCCCCTTCCCGGCCGCGGTTTCTCTCCAAGGCGGCACCCCCCCCCCCCCCCTCCTCCGATCGGCGCCATGGCGATGCAAGCGGCCAAGCGAGCTAACATCTGGCTGCCCCCAGAGGTCAATCGGATCCTCTATATTCGGAACCTGCCGTATAAAATCACAGCGGAGGAAATGTATGATATATTTGGGAAATACGGACCTATTCGACAAATCAGAGTTGGAAACACTCCTGAAACAAGAGGAACAGCTTAAGCTTCTCAAGGGAAAATATGGACTTGATTACAAGCCCACAAAAAAAAAAAAAAAAAAAAAAAAAAAAAAGTGCTTCAGATGTCACCTACAAGAAATGGGTTTCTGCTTTGAACTAGCAAACATCTCTGTGTTCAAAAAGAAGCCTTTTTGCCTTGATGGAGATAATTTATTCTGTATTTATGCTGTATTCTGAATGTGGAAATTGGTTGGGACTAGGAGGCTGGCTTAAAGGCATTTTGCAAACGGGATTATTATTTTTGATCATTATTGTAATAATAGGTTTTTGATCATAACCAGCCAAAATTATTTGTAAGCATTAGGCATATCTGAAGAGAATGCCTTTATTTGAATCAGCAGTTAAGGTGTAGTTTAGTCTGATGCTGTGGTTTTATCTGCTCCTGGTGAATTTTTGAAGTGATGAAATCAGAGATACTAAGAGTTATGAGGTAATAAGATAATAATCTAAGTAAGGGTGCTGTCTTTTATGTCTACAAGTGCAATATGCTTTTATGTAGCAGAGAGAAACTTTGACAATAATGTTGCTTGAGCGAGATGTGCATGTGACAACTTGGGAAAAGGGATATCACAACTGGAGTGCAACAGTGTTTCTATGTCTGGCAGAGTAAAATCTTTCAAGACCTGAGTTTAGACAGTCTAAAATAAATTGTTAGTATTCAGAAAACCCATCTTAAGCCTCTTTTGCTTACATAGTGTTATGGAAGTCAACTGCTATTGTAGAGAATTAATGATTTTTTAATACATATTAACAAATACTACTATTTTAACTTGAGGCAGTTGAGTGAGAAATACTCACGTGTAGCATTTGAGGGAATGTCAGCATAAATCGCACTTACAGTAAGACTGCATTTTTAATTACTGTACTCGTTAAGATTTGATGATGCCATAAGGCTAAGGCCTTTTATCACAGATTGGTTCTGAACTAAAAGGTGTGTGCACACGTAGATATGCACATTTGTGTTATTTTCCTTAATTGGCTACAAAATAATATAATTAGGTTGGGGACTAGATCTTGGGAATTTGTCTATTACACTTCTGTTTGTTAAGGAACGTGCATAACATACAGCACTCATGTAGGCTTGGCTTGTGGCATAGTTGTCAAATTTAGCATAGACATTCAGACAGATGAGCAACGTACTCTTCTTGTGTGTATCACCTACAAGCCATTATGGCTTAGTGTGTAAATCTGTATGTAACTGTTGAAAAATCCACTTATGAATGTATATAGCTTAGAACTAATTTCCCCCCTTTGTTAATTCTTTGATATCAATGAGGTATTCTTCAGAAAATGTATGGACTGGTTGGTTGCATAAGGGCAGTTGTTATTTGGACAGAAAATTGTTAATGGTCAGGGATTTTCCACTAAAATATTTGCAAATATTCCTAGTCAAACACCAGTTTGGTTTCTTTTTGGGTTTTGAGCTTGCATTAGTCCATGTTCAGAACTTTAAAATTACCTTTGAATTTTTTAAACTTTTTATATCACTGGAACAGAAAGAGCATCTAAATTAAAGCTTCAAGCTAACTTTATTTTTCAAGTATTTCTGGAATTATCCTTCTGAACTGAGATTTTATAAGTTGGCTGTGTATTTTCCTGTGTTAAAACGCTGTTATTGAAAATGGTCAACCAGGCCTATGTCGCCCAAAATAAAAACGGAGGAATTGTGGATAACTGGCTAGCTGAAAAAGGTCTCATAGACATAGTCCAGCTGGCTGGACAAAAATGCACATCGCTCTCAGCTTATCTGAAGTAAAGCAAAATACACTGTCTTTGGCTGTCCTTGTTACACAATAACAGGAAGATTTCGGTGGGAAAAGAATGTTGCAGGTGGGAACAGATAACTACAGAAGAGAAACTAGGGGCGGGCTTGGTATCTAGGCAACTAACCAATAATGAGCTTAACTTTTGTAATATGTATGAGCTAATTATAAGAAGGCATAAAAGGTGACTGTAAGGGACAATAAACGAAGTCTGCTGATCACTCATATTGAGCGACTGTGTCTTCCCTCCGTCGCAACACCTCTGGTCTTTGAATTCAAATTAGTTCCAAACTCTGACGACTGTTACCGGTCCCCCCTATGCCAGCCAGTGTCTGAGAGACATTAGTCAGTGGCCATTGCGGAGGCCATTTGGCTTGAGAAATTACTGTGACATCAGCTCCAGTGTCAATGATCCCATTTAGTGCTATTTGTTGGTCATTGTAAATAAGGGTACACTGATACATAGGCCGCTGTGGAGAAATGGATTGTACCCACAAAATGTGAGGTAACCCTGTGGATCCAAAACCTCCTCTCCTCTGCGGAGGATGATCAGTGATAAGAGAGTTTACCCTTGCTGGAATCAGAATCAATTGTGCTATTCGACTACCCTGAGGTGTCGTAGAAGGTGGAAATGGAGTCTGTGCCATGATTTTGATTTCATCCACACTGTCAGAGTCAATAACACCCGGTAAAACAAAGAGACCAGACAATGTTGTGGAAGATCTACCAATTAACAGATCTTGTGTATCAGGGGGTAATGGTCCTTTGACATTTGTTGATAATAAATGAACCGAGGAATTGAGCAGTGTTACTGTGTGTGAGGTTGCCAGGTCCAGTCCGGCGCTGCCTGAGGTTGCTGGACAGAGACTTGAGGTGTCGGTGCTTCTCTCCGAGGTTGTTGAAATGTCAGCTGTGGCATTAGTGTCTGCGCGCGTCGCTGCCCCGCGCTCCGTGGTCGGTTTCCCTGTATCGGTTGTCCCTGGAAGTCATACTTAGGTCAACATCGATTAGCATAATCACGCCCTTTCTGACATTTCGGACAAAATCCAGGACCAGGAGGTTGTTGTTTATTCCCCGCAGCCCGAGCAAGACAATTTCTCTTTAGATGACCAGGCTTACCACAACCATAGCAATTCCCCACACCATGCGTCGCTACAAAAGCAGCAGCCATAGCTTCAAACTTATGGTCAACTGTACCGATTCGGTTACATGCTTCCACCATTTCCACCAGAGTGGGGTTCGGGTTGGGAAGAGACTTCAGTAGCCTTTTACAATCAACATTAGCATTTTCAACAGCTAGTTTTGTTATCAATATATCCCGAGCTTCCGCATTATCTACTTGACGTTCCAAAGCCTGTTTTAGTCTATCAATAAACTGCATATAAGGTTCTCGAGACTCCTGAGTGATGTTAGTAAAGGCTTTTTGTGGCTTTTGTACGTCAGGGACCTGGAAAAAAGCCTTTTTCGCCTCTTCTCTAATTGCCTCGAGAGCCGCACGGGGGCAGTGTTGAGCCTGCGCTACCGGATCAGCACGTGCACCGGTGCCCGTAAGATGCTCTGTTGCCAGTGCAGCTGATGCAGCATCATTATGGTTAACGTACGTGAGCAGGAGTGCTTGCAGTCCCCCTCTCCAGTGCGACTCCCATAACGTGTACTGAGTCGGGGTTAGCAGCAATCGTGCTAAAGATTTCAAATCATGAGGAGTCATGACATCAGCATCAAACACAGAAGATAACAGACTTATAAAACAGGGAGAAGAAATACCACGTTCCGTAACCGTGCGGCGCAGTTCTTTAACAACCGAAAAAGAAAGAGCCTCCCATCGTGCTCCACCTGCCCGACCCTGAGTGTACAAGACCGGAGCAACTATAGTCTTAGCCATTTCTAAATCCCCCTCCTTTAAGGCTTGTTTCTTTATTTTTGCCCACACATCACGTAGATCAGGAGGGTATAAATCAGGTTCTTGTTCAGGCTCTACTAGTCCTGGGTCAAAGGGATCTTTTTCTGGCAGATACCCCACTGCATTGACACCCAAGGGTTTAGAGCACTGTGATTTAGAGGCTGATAAGGAAAGGGCTAGAGGAGCTTGCGACTCCTCCTCCTCTCCTTCCTCTGCCTTTTCTTTTTGTGCTTTTATAGTCTCAAAAATAACTCTCCATGAAGTGAGCAGAGGGTGGGACTCAGTATTGCCTTTTGTCGCAGAATCCCACAATTTCACCCCTGTGTCGTCCCAAAGTTCCCGCGTGAAAATTGTAGTTGCAGTCACTGCAGGCATATTTACTTGCACCCACTTAAGCATTGCTTTAAGGTCATGCCCAGAAAGACTTTTCTCATGTTTGTTAGGGAGACCTTTCATAACCTCATAAACATCTCTTTCCGGGGACGAAGCCTGATTCCCCATTACGGATTTCCCACAGCTCACCTCTCAACTCCGGAGGGATTTATGGCCGGCTCCCGCTTCCTTTCAGCAGATCATTCAAAGTTCTGTGGGATTTGCTGCATGTCGCTCAGTCAGGCGATTCGAGAGTCCGTCCACATCAGATCCTTCACCGGATCATGTCGGGGTCACCAATTTGCGGCGAATGAAGAGACGGGACGCAGCTTGATGCAAGCAAATGTCCATTTATTAGTGATTTTCTTACAATTATATACGTTTCTACCTTCTACATATTACACACTGATTGGTTACATCTTAAGCGTAAAAAACACTGATTGGTTGATATTTAAGGCACAGCGTTAGAACAATGGGAACTTATTAGTTTACCTTGACATAGCAACAGTTTCTATTCCCAAATTAGGAGGTTTCTTTCTAGGCGGCTTTCTTGATTAACAAAGTTACATATCGGCGCCATCCGTTCCCTTACCTGGGTACTTGTTTCTCTGTCCGCCTGGCTGCCTCCTCAGCTGTAACGGCTCAGGGGTCTGCAGTTAGCTTGTTCCTTGGTTCCCAGGGCTTGTGCCCTGCAAGTTCTAACAAGTCTCTGTTCATCAGGCTATCAGTACTTGGACTCCTGTCCTTGAGGCCTTGTCCTACAGGGGAACACAGACAGACAGGCTGATTCTTTGCACCAGCACTCTGCTGCCTCTTGGCACAGTTCTTTGTGTAAATTTGTGGGTGATGCCAGGTGAGGGGGTCGCTCTGAGCCAGCTGGCGTTTCCGCACCAGGCCAGAGGCGCAGGATCCCTTTGGGCACAGCTGTTCTCTCATCTTGCGTTCGCTGCTTAGATTTAGTTTAATGCCCTGTCCTATCCTCAAACAGCGTGGCTGTAGCAAACTGAAGAGGAAATGCCCTGCGGTCCCTGGCTCCCTGAGCTTGTGAAATGATCTGTTGCTTTGGGGAGGGACTGAGAAATGGTTTTACGTCATTCGTATGGAAGGTAAAAATGATGTTGGCCTAGGGCAGTTCTCCATACTGCCCAAGTGACATAAGAGCATAATCTCACCGAGGTAGGCTTTGCAGAGGACGCTGCTTCCTTTAAAATGTGATTTATTAGTATGAATTAGCATTCATTTTGGGTGTGGAAGTAAATTGGTTCCCATGAAGGGCAAATTGCTGCTCTTCAACTAGAGAGAAGCAGCAGAGCAACAGATGAACATCACCCCAAATAGAAGTAGGGTGAGAGAACCCCCAGGAGCACTCATGTCCAGTACTTTGTCCCTTGTCTTGCCCTTGAACTGGTGAGTGTGTGGCATTAGGGAGCTGTGCCAGCAAGGTCCTCTGCACAGCTTCAGCGACACCACGGCAGTTTCTGCCGAACTGGGTTTTGTGCTCCTTGCAGGGCATTGGGGGAGGGATGTGGGCTGCTTGGTGAGGAGCACATGAGGATTATACAGCAGAACCAGAATGTTGTACAAATCAGACTTTTTGTGTCGTACTTGATGGAGTGTGAGTCAGCAAAGTCCCACAGTGCTGTCGCTCAGCTAGAAATGCATCAGTAGCATGGTCAGGATGTGCAGAGCACCTTGCAAAGCCCTTGGCCAAGAGGCAGGCTTTGGGAAATGGTTCTGTAAAGCCACCTGCGCTGGGCTTGCAGTTGCTTGCCTGCAGAGTATCTGTGCTAGTTGTGGAAGGCTCAGGAGTGCTGCCTTTGAACAACCTCTACATCCCTGATGCTGCACGATCCACAGGGACTGTGGGTAATGCAGTGAACTGGGATGCGGGTCTTCCTGATGGGGAGTTGGTTTGTATAATTCTCTTGCTTTGAATCTGTTCTTCCCTGGGGTAAGTCTGACTTCAGTGAAGTCACTCCTGATTGAAAGGAGTAAAATTGTGGCTAAGCCCTAAGTAATAGGGCCATGTGAGTTGTTAGTGGCTGAAATGCCACGTAGCCCTTTCTTGGAAAATGAGCAGTTTCCTGCTGTCTCGCAGTCATTTGGGAATGTGCCACGTGCTCGGACTGTCAGAAAAGAAATAGCTGATGTGCCTCTTGGTTTATTGGCACTTGTGTTATAAATTAACTGCTAATTTTTCTGCTGGGCAACATTTCCAATTTGTTACTCTTGCTGCTTCTGATTTGCACGTTTCTGTTTTATGGCTCCAGTTGTACAGCGTGGGTGTTCTCGTGCCAGCCCCTGTTCCCACGTGTTCTTGCGTTATGGTCTGACGGCCTCTGCTGAATTGGAAACCATTGTGGCACTGACTGGCAGATAAACAACAGACAGAAATACTTCCATTTGTGCGTCCTACAGGCTTATTAATAGTTTATTGTAAAGGAAGAAGGAAGTAAGAAGCACATAAAAACATAGCAGAGCTTATTCTGTGTTGTCCTCTTGCTCTTTTCACTGTAGCAGTGCACTGTTTTCAGGCAATGCAAGTTCAGTCTGTGAGGTTTGTGAAATTCATTGCTGATGCTCCGTGGAGACTGAATTAATGCTCATTGATTACTCTGAAATACGACAGGACAGCGAGTTATTGCATTACTGAAATGAAGTCCTTTAAAAGTCAGCCCAGCCCTGTCAGATGTTTTGTTGTGCACAGAAGCTATTCAAAGAATACTTTTAAGATGACTCTTGTGAGGAGGAAAGGGGCAGAAGACCAAGGCAAATGGCCTGGCGCCACATGAACGTGAAGCCAAGTGACTCATTTCAAAGACTCCTGCGAACCGGCAGGTGAGGGGGGCAGGCGGAGGGGCACCCCCTCTGCTGCAAACAGATCTTCATCCTCCGGTCTCTCCTGTCTTGTGATGGCCCTTATTTTCCAGCCTTTCTGATATCAGGGTTTCAGCGGGAGCTTTCCCTGCTTGGCTTGCCGTGTTACCTCATGCTACAAGGATCTTTTCTGTGCAGGTTGGCTGCTGCAAGGAGTTCGGTGAAGCATTTGGGATAGGTTATGCAGGGAAACTGACATCTGAGTTTGGGGTTCTGGGCAGTTAGGGTTGATATTGGTGTGACAGTAATTACTGTTAGCCTGAGTTTACAAAGAGCCTGAAACAGCACCGAAGACGAGCAGCTGCTTCAGTCTCAGTGGGTGCCAGTTCAGATGCCAGTGGTGAAACCTGGAAGGCCAGAGCTTGTAATTTACTGCTTGTCACAGGGGAGCATGAGAAGGGGAACCATCGTACAACTGTCTGTATCTTCCTTGAAACTGAGAGGGGAGTTGTATGCAGGATGAAGTCGTATTTGCATGAAAACCTATAGCCTGAAGCTGTGTCTAAACACAGCAAACTTTAAAGCATAGATGGGATGCAACCCCTCTGTCATCCAGGCACGTTTATTTAGAAACCTGGTCTTAAACAGTCTGCTAAGGGTTTGCAGTTGCAAAGCAGAACAACATTTTGCACTGGTCTCAACTGTGCCCCTAGGCTGCAAGCAAGGGCGTAGCAGAGTTAGCGCCCTGGTAACAGGAGGCAGTGCTGCAGTAGAGACTTTGCAACCTCTTACCCCCAAGGGAGGGCAATTCAGCTTTCAAAAGCTTAAGGGACCATGGGTTCACAGCGGCACAAACAGCCAGCTTCTGCCTAGCACCCCTCCTGCCTTGGCTTTCCCCCTGTTTGGGCTGATGCTGCATTCAGCCTGGTGCAAGGTCCCACTTTGGTGGGGTGGTAGAGCGTGGCTGAAGGGTCAGCCCGCTCTGAAGTGCTGAGTCAAGCCTTGCACGGGATGCCATGTCCCACGGTGTCCTTGGAGAGGGGGCTTGGAGCATAATGTGCATCTGCAGGAATGGCGAGAGGCATCTTTCTCTCTCAAGGTCGTGGTTGTCTCTGTGAAACCAAACCCTTGTTGCTTTAGGCTTGCCCTCAGGTCCATGGAGAAATCCCTTGTGCATTGCTGTGCAGGTGGTCCCAGTGCTCCTCACCAGCAACGGAGCTGGGAAGGCTGCCAGTGCTTGCTTTTGGGGGGTATTTATTTCTTGGGCTCTTAATTGCATTGCTGTTGATCCATTTGCTCCTTAGCAATGACAACGACTTGACAATTACTT
This sequence comes from Falco punctatus, assembly GCF_963210335.1. Lineage (NCBI taxonomy): Eukaryota > Metazoa > Chordata > Aves > Falconiformes > Falconidae > Falco > Falco punctatus. The sequence goes on from NW_027660309.1 coordinate 804,186, forward strand.
CCTTTTACTTCCTTCAGGTAGCTCCAGTTGTTGAAGTTCCTTTTTTCTTTATCCTCCTGCTGATCTGAACTTGCATCCTCCCCTGCCTACCCGGCACCTGAAAGAGGGAGCTAAGTAAATATGGCATGCCAAGACTTAATAAGGCAGGTAGCTTTCAATTGGCTTTGCAATGCCTTTGTTACAGTAGTGTGGCCAAAAGAACAACAACAACAAAAGCAAATAACATTCTTCATTTGCTAATGAGTTTCTGAGGATCGAAACAGTGCAGGACGTGAAGTACCCAGATAACAGGTGCTTTAAATTCATATGGGCTGCCCATAGCTTTTATTTTAGAGGGCTTAGCTGCAAGATTGAGTACAAAATTGCCAATTCAGAATGACTTGCTGAAGATGAAACGCTTTCCTGAAACGCGGTATTAAATCATGCAGGTTGCTTGCTGCAGTTCCCTTCCTAGTATTTTACCTTCCAAATAGGAAAAGCAAAAGCCCTTGTGCAGTTTCTAGGGTGAATATTTGAGATGTCTAGAAAAAGAGATTATTCTTTTTGTCTTGGATGGGGCAGCATCTCTGTTGACAACCTTAAACCCCAGCTGAGCAGGTGGTAGGCAAGGTGCTGGGTGGCGGGTGAGGCGCTGGCTGTCAGCGCCTGTGTTAGAGCAATAGGTACGTGTCTGTGCCTGGGCTGGCTGCCTTAGGGCCCTTCCAGGAGGGGATGGGGATGGGAGCAGAAATCCCAGCCGTGGAGGAGTCTGGATCAGTTCTGCTGAAGGGAGTTTGCTGCTGTATGCAATTCCTAAATCAAAGTGCTTGCTGCTTCAACAATGATAAAAATATCAAATTAATTAAAAGCACTGAGGAAAACATCAGGGCAGCCGGTGAGTGATGAGAAGCAGAGCTTTTATCGGCTCATCAACAAGAGCGCTGCTGGGGGTAATGGCTCCTGGCCCTATGGCAGCAGATTTACCACTGATTTCAGTGGGGGCAAGGTGATAGTTCCAGCGCAGCGACGCCACGCCATACATCTGGAGACTGCTCTGCTCATCTCTACAGTAACATGATTTTGGTAATTTGATTTGCCTTCCTGCTGCTAAACGCCAGACAGCCGGGGCGCGGGGGGGATTGCCTGGCTCTGTTCTGCAGAAGGCAGTGGCTGGGACTGCACAGCCAGCTTTGCTCTGCTGGGGTGTCTGAGTGTCCCCCGTGTGCAGCTCCCGATGCCGCCTGCCTGGGGTGGGTGTGCTAACCAGGCACCCCGTCACTTACTCCTCTAGAACAGACCTTACAGAGGGGTGTGATTAAGGCATCAGCCAGAGCTGTCTCTGTGTCCCCTGAGGCTGGGGTGAGATGTAAAGGGAAACAGAGTTCAGGCACAGGAAGAACTAACACCCTTTAACTCTAGCGCAGAGCTGGCGTAGGCTGCTGAGGGCAGGGGTGGAACTGTTAGTGCTTTTAAGTACTTGTGAAACCTCTTGCAAAAACAGTTTGGGTCTGGAGCTGAGCCAGCTCTGGTGTGGGGAGATGGACCAGGTGGCTTTTGAAGGGTGCGTGTCCCCAGCCTTGGCCCTATAACGCTGTGAGAAGGGGCAGGAAATACACCCGTACCCTACACTGCCCTGACGCTGCCGCAATTGTCTAATTCCGTACGTCACCAGCTTGTGAAGTATTTCACCAAAGACTGACCGTTGCTCACGTATGTGGTGAAGTCCTTTTGAAAACGTACCTGAGCATCCCCTGCCAAGCTTCAACGAGGTCGCCGCGTTGCTGGCATTGGAGTTAGTGCTGTGGCACAGCTGGGTTCTCAGTGGTGCTTCCAATAGTCTGCGGTGGCGATTGAAGCAGGTTCCATTAGTGCTGTGATCCCTTGCACGAAGAGACTGTTCTGGTGTCTCAGAATCAAAGCATCAGATAATTGTGGTGCTGCCAGCTTGCTGTGAAAGCAGGTGAATCAGTGGGGTTGTTTCTTCTTTGCAAGTTAACGACCCTGTGCAAGTCATGCTACTGGAATGAAAGCTCATGAAGGTAAAAAGTACTGTTGTGTTACTGAATGATACTGCTACAGTCACAGAAAACAGCAGTTTTCCTTCTGCCGTGGGAATGGTGCTAAATGCATTGTGCTGAGATTGTTTCTTTCCCTGCAGGATTATTTCCACGAGCTCATCTGCATCACAGAAAGGGAGAAGTTTGTTGTGCCTATCCGAGCTATAGGTGCCCGAGCTATCCTGGACTTCCCCGACCAGGTGAACTTCTCAGCCTGTCCAGTCAAGTACAGCACCCAGAAAACGCTGCTGGCTCGCAACATTGGTAACCGGGTGGCCCGCTACTGCATCAGCACGCAGAGGTAGGGAGCTCATCTCTTTTTGTGCAAAACACTGTGGTGTGATAATATAGTTGGGAAACAGCGACAAAAAGGAACCAGAGCATGTGAGCTGCCGTGCTGCTGCCGTGGCTGGAAATGGGCAGGGCACGTGGGGTTTGCTGTTGATTATAGTGTTTGAAGCATGGCGCAACCTCTGCTTAAACTCTGCAAGCTGCAGAGTGGAGTTTTATAGTGCAACGTTGTCTTCAGTGCACAGCCGTGCAAGACTGATTCTGTTAGACTGAAAGAGCAATTGTAAGAAGGCAGCTGGACTGCCCTTGGGCTGTGGAAGATCCTGCGGGGCAGACGACAGCTCTAGGAGCTCAGTTCCTGCAGACCAAGGGCAGTGTTAAGAAATGGGCAAGCTCTGAGCTGGTGGAAGAGACATTTAAGAATTTATCAGCAGCTTTATCAGCAGTTTGTCTAGAGTAGCAAGTGCAATCAGAGATGATAGATCAAAGCAATTGGTATTGAGACCCTGACAAAAACCCTGTGGGGTCCAGAACCTGGTTTTCCAGTAGGTTTGATCCGGTCCCTGGGATCCAATATTCTTCATTAGAATGAGCTCTTAAGTGGAGATGAGCTGGCAGCAGCTTCAAAACTGCACTTTAGCCCCAAAGCAGAATGCCAATGGGCGCACAGGCCAAAGGTGCAGCAAATACCTGGTGCGTGGGTTGGGAGCCTCTTGTAGAGCTTTGTCTCTCTCAGATCTCCTGGAAAGTGCTCTAGGACTTTGTAGTAGCTACCGGCAACCTCCTTGATCTTCAGTGCCTTCTGAAATGGGTATGTGGCCCTGTTGGCCAAATATACACGTTCCCTGGGAGGCCACAAGCACGTGGCATTTTGGCAGTCTCCTGGTCAAGCGCCCGATGTGTGCTGTGTCGTGGACAGCCTGTACTGTTCCTGTTGGTCTGAGAAGACAGTCACTGTTTTTCCAGTTTGCTGAACTGGAGAAGGTAATGCATTTTGGACACTGCACCTGCAAGGAAACCAGTTCAGCTGGCTGGTAGTTAGCTCCGAGTTGCTTGGTCCCAGAGGTCTTGGTGCAGGAGCTGAGGTCCAGAACGCAGCAAAGACATGCCGTCTGCCTTAGTGCACCTCAGTTGCTTCAGTTTCTTCCCCAGGAAAACAGGGGTCAAGAGAAGGCTCTTTGCTCTTTCTCCTGGGAAGTGTGAAGGTCCAAGAGGCTCCTACCAAAGCCTGACAAGGCTATGGAAGCAGGCTTCCAGGATGCTATTCAAGCAGGCTGCTGCTTGTCACTGCGGAAATACGTAGACAGGACCTTGTAAATCCCTGTACAGCTTCCCTCTGGGATTTCCAGATCTAGTCGTCACCACCAAAACAAGTACCCAGTCGTGTGTAGCATCTCTTGGCAACGTCCTTGCCAACTCTTCTATTGAGTGATCCAGCATATGTTGAATCCTGCTTGATACGATTTTTATGCTGAACTTCAGCAATTGAATGTTTTAGTCCTGATTTGCAACAAAGGGATGGGAAGCATTACGAAAGCTTTATTTCAAACTACACAAGAAAGTACAATTCTGAATAACTGGATTGCATGTGCGCAGAGATCAAAAGCTGGTAAGATTTCCCATGTCAGCCAAAGGCATCAGTCATCTCTTCCATTTTGTTATGAACTTTTGAAAGCCAGTTTGAAATTTCAAACTGATGATCTTTGAATATAAGCAGCGTTTTACTTTTTTATTCTAATTAGGTCACCCCCACTTTCCTTCAGATTTCTTTTTAAATACTCTGAGGTTCCTGTCTTTTTGCTTGGGTTTTTTTGGTTTGGTTTGTTTTTTTGGTTTTTTTTTTGGCTTTAAGTGTTCAGCAAAATGTCATAATGAATTCCTCATTGGGAACTTTCTTAAAGGTTGAGTTCCTCTAATGCCTGTCTGTCTACCATCTGCCTATATATATGCACAGGTGTATAGGAAATATTGGAAATTTGGGGAACATGTGAAATGGAATTGGGCTGATGGAGAAGGTAAAATCATAGAATAACTTTGGAAGAGACCTCTGGAGATCATCTGAGCAAACACAGTGCTCAAAGCAAGTGTCAAAGTTTGATCAGGTGTGCACACAACACGAAAAGTAAGACCAAGTGATACCAACCTTCGTCTTTCCTTCTCAAGGCTGTGCAAAGCCCTTTATCCCAGCATCTCCTTGTACGTCCTGTGCTGCAGCCCCTAAGCTCCCTTTCCGTAGAAAGGTTTTCGTGCCCACCAGCCTGTACTGCCAGGGATTCTTCCACCCCAAATACAGGTGTTTGCATGTCCCATCCCTCGGCTGCATGCAGTTCTGCTGCGTCCCCTGAATAGCAGCCCAGCAGTCCGGTATCTCGACTGTACTCCCCCAAGCTTGCCTGGAAGCAGATCTCAGTGCAGCACTGCCTTTTCCTGATGTTACATTGTGCTATGCTGTGCTACGGGGTTAGAGAGGATCTGTCTGAGAAGGTCCATTTAGGAATGTCCCATCAAGCTCTGGAAGCTCAGGAAATGATCCTACATGGCACAGTGCTAGGAGCCGCCTTGCATCCCTCCCTGCAGTACCCATTATACTACATGGAGGCGTGGGATTGGAGAGTTACCATGGGATCTACAGGGATGTGACAACAGAGCCTATGTGCAGGGAAAGAGGGAAAGAGAGAGCTTGTCAGATGCTGGCTCTGTGCAGGATTTTTTCAGTATGGAGTTGGAGTCTTGGATGCTTTGACCTAACAGACTGTGTTTACTGGAATGGTTACAGTGCTCGACTTTGGCTTTTATACCATTACCAAAAAATTCTGTATGCCAGGATTAAATGATCTTTGGGTTTTTTTCCTGCAATAGGTCTTAGTTGACAGATGAGGCAATTCAATCACCAGTAATTTTACTGTCGGTCTTGGGGTGGGAGGCAGCTTTTAATGAAATCAATTCTCACAAACTCAGATGATTTTATAATGCAAATTAAGGCACCAGTGGACTAAAGGGGTTGTGGTTGTAGAAGAGAACCATACCATGGGACGAAGTATGTTGCAGCCTCCTTGCACACTGCACTGACTAAACGTATGGTTGCAGGAGAAAAGGCAGCGCGGTAGTCGGGAAATCCTGAGCCACAGAATTGTCAGCGTTGTTCACTTGTCAGTTGTGTTTCTGACTTGTCAGGAGTATTTTGCCCGTGGTATCCTCATGGGATTTAACTTTTGCCCAGCTCTGTCAAGATGGGGAGCTGATGCCTGGTGAAAGCAAGCAAGATGTAAACACCAAGATAGATCACAACGAAATTGCTTACTAATCTGGTGTTGTTCCCTTTCTGAAGGGCAATTACGGGCAAGATCTCAGCAGGTTGTGCTGGGAAGGTCTCCCTCAGATTGGTGCAGCTAGATGAGTTTATACAAGCTGGGGATTGCAAGGCACCACTGGGAGATCTGGACCTGTGACAGTTTAGATGTTGTACAACAAAGCAAGCGTACAAATGGGCATAGTTAAAAAGGATGTCAGAAGAAGAGCTATTAATAAACCTCCAAACCTTATCTTTCCTGTCTTTTCAGGAGCAGTAGTGATTCACTAACAGGGTAGATCTAACAGGACAAGAATTATCCTAAAGAGCAGCTCACAATTAATGGCTAAAAGGCCAAAGTTTAGCCTGCCAGCTTCATCTCTTGGCAGTGGCTTTCATGTGGCTATTAGTGTGTCAGGGACGTTTCCTTAGCATCTCTTATCTGTAGGCTGCAGGGAACAGCTTAGTGACGTGCACTGAAGTTCAGAGTTCAGGTTAAGCATGGAGCTTACATCCCTCTGGGTCTTGGAGAACCAGGTCTACGTGAGGGATAACAAGCTCCTGCTACGGCAGGAACCAAGTTGTCCTGTGGGTACAGCGTGGGGTGGGAGGCAGGAGGTGCAGCGTCTGACTTGCGCTCTGTTTCTCAGTCCTGAGAATGAGTCCTGACCTCGGTGGGATCCTCTTCTCTGGTAATTTGAAGATGTGAAGGTATCTACTTTCTCGGGCATCCCCTGAAGTCATCCTCGGGAGTGTCATTCCCATCCCAGCTATCTGAGGGCAGGGGTATGCAGACAAGGGGATGGAGTAGGAAGGGGATGGGGTGGGAGGTAGTGCTGAAGTGTGGCCCTTAACCAGCAACTTTTCTGTTCCGGCAATGTTTCTGGTAAAAACAACAAAATAAAAGAGGTGGGGGGGAATTTTTCTGTGCCTTTCCCCCAGCAGGCAGTGATGCCAGCCAAGCACCAGCAGAGCCCTGCCCAGTATAACCAGGCACAACCCCCAGTGCACGTGCAGGGCCATGGAGAGCAGTCTGGTTCTGAGGCTGGCGGCACCTTGGCTTTCCTCCTCCCTCTCAAAAGTCTCAGGTCCAGCACGTGAACATTGCAGGCCCAGTGCTTCCCCATTAGTCACTGGCGATGTTCTTGCTAGTTGTAATGGGAGCAGGTCAGGCCCCTAATTGCAGCAATATCTCCTTAATGAGCAGGAACTCCAGCAATTTCATCAGCTGTCACTGCTGACATGAACGAAGCTCAGCTTGCACATGGCTCCAGTTTTTCACATTATTTTTGTGGGCTGCATTCCCCAATCACTGGGAAACTCTGCAGAACAAATTTTTAAGGTTAATTGACCACCAGCAAAGCGCTAAACCAAATAACTTTTGCTTTCTAAGTGAGGCTGTACAAGAGCCACAAAGCCCAGCTGCTGTTGTGCAGAAACATGTTGCATCTGACTTTTCCCTGAGCATTAAAGGACTGAATTATGTGTCTGTCAGCTGAGAGCTGTTTACCTGGCCACAAATCATAATTGCTCTTGTTAAATCCAAAGTACACCAAAACCTTTTCATAATTATTTCCAACACATTGCACAGAATTTCTCTAGTAGGCCAAGCAAACAGTTACCAAGCCTGGATCACAACCCAGAGCCCCAGACTGCATTGCCTGTGAATACACCGAAAACCTCCTGTTAAAGGTGCCTTGAAATGCTCCTGGTAATGGTGCTTCATTTAGCTAGAGATTTAATTGTTCAGGCTGTAAATGGGTACTCCTTTTGTGTCTTGTTTTCTTGTTTCTGTATCACTCTAATCTGCCTTTGCACTCGTACAGATTTTTCTTGGCTTAGAGCAGCTTTCATTGAAATGCTGATAAAATGTGTCCTTTCTTAGGCAAAACCAGGATGCTTTCAAGGTAAAAAAAAAAAAAAAAAAAAAAAAAAAAAGATTAATTCTGCCAATTAGAGTTTAATTATTTTCTGTTCTTCAAGAATAAACTTCTGTTCTCCCTGTCTGATTTCCAGGCTGTAATCTCACTGGGACAGGTATCACCTTGACATTTGCATCTCTTGAGGTGTATAGGTGGCAGGAAAAGATGGATTCCTGAGGAACTCAGTGTCAAGTTGTGCATGCAAATAACTCTTGCCATCTCTGTGCCCTTCAAAAACCCTCCTCCGATCGTACCGCTAGCAGTCAGACTCTTGAGCCTTGCTGCAGAGAACTGGATGCAGGGTATGGGGGAGATGAGGTCATTTTATAGCTTAGGGTCTTTATAGCTTAGGCTGGAGCTCTTCAGGAGTTGGGTCGGTGGCTCAGTTCCTGGCCCTGTATGTTCTCTTTTTCTGCTGCTGACTGTGGTTTCTTGGCCCCTTGCTAATACAGGTGAGCTGGAGTGAGCTAGATGGCAGAAGGAGTGTAGTCCCCAAATGTCCCACAGTAATCCTGATGTGCCTCTCTGTGTTGCGGCCCTTTCTCTGTTGATCGCTCTGCTGGGACTCTTGGGATTGGCGATGCCGTGCAAGTAACAGTGGACTTCCACCCACAGAAGACTGGTGATTATTCCGGGTCCCTGACAGTACACTACGACACAGGTAAGGTCTGGGCACTGCATGGTGCCCAGTCTCTGCGTCCTTCAAAACAGAGACCTTTCAAAGCAGAAAAATGTGAAGCTTGCTTTGCAGACTACTTCTAAAACCTTGTATTTCAGAACCTCTGCATGTTTTGGTGCTTCAAGTGAGCAGGTAAGGGACAAAGGCTGAGTGTGCCCTTGTTCTGTGTGGCTGTGTGCCGGCCTCTCCCCGGGGGATGCTGGTGTCGGCTCAGTGCTCTCCACCCAGCACCCCCCATGACTGTCATCTACCATCATTCCCTGTTGTCCTGGTCACCTTAACTCCCTCTCCAGGTGTATCTCCCCTGTCCCAGCTTTGCCTCAAAGAAAAGGGGACAAATATTTGGTGTTTAGGGGGGCTTTTAAAGTGCATCCCCTCAAGCAGGAATGAGGTTTTTTGGAATCCGGTTTTGCTGGGAGTTGCTGAGTCGGAGGCGGGAGGAACCTTGATTCTCCGTTACGGTGTGCATATGCACGTGTGAAGCTTCATTCCTTGGCGGTGCTATGTTTGAAGCGCAACGTGGGAATGCGTGCCTCTGTCAGACTCGCTGCAATGCCGCTGTCTCTTACACATCTGTCCCCTGCACTGCTTCTACATTGTTTTGCCGCAGACCCTTGTTCTTTCTTTTTGCCCTCTACCCACCTGCATCCCACAGCTCACGACATCAGGACTAATGCAGCCAGGACTTGAGGGCTCTTGGGATATGGGAGGAAGAGCTCGCTGCCTCCTGAGATAGGTGTAAAATTTATATTAGGCTAGGAGAAGCCAAGATCAGGCCACAGAAACACCATCAGCTTTAAGCTTCACTCAAGAGTAAGTGGGGAATATCTTTAGGAAAAGGCGTCATGTTAAAATGCTTCTGTCGGCCTTGGCTCAGCAGGGGTACGTTGTGGTGCCGAACGAGATGCTTCCTCAGTTGCATGAAGGCACTTGGCGTGTGTTTCCTCTCGCCTGAGAGGGAGGTTTGGTTTGTCCCTGTTCCTCAGCGTTGGTCCTTGGAAGCGTGGTGTCCTAACCGAGGTGATACTGTGTGCTGCTTTAGCCCGGCAAAGAGCATTTTAGTTGTCTTGGGTTTGTGGAAGTTACAAATGCTCCTGTATCTTCCAAACGCTTATGTAGCCTTACGACTTATTTCAGCTTTGTCTAATGTTTTCCAGTTATTGACATATTCACGGAGAATGGTTTATGCTCACTCAGAGGAGCTTATTGTTTTGGGTAACAGTTTCTAGGAAGAATAAATGAAATATCAGCTAGGGAAGCACAAAAAAGTGCCTTATTTGTATGCCTATACAGAATCTATAGGATGAAATTGAGAGGGCTAGAATTTCTCTGGGGCAGATGAGCAGTAACAGTGGAGACTAGGGCCGTAGGGTTTATACTTTGTGACGGAACAGAGTGAGTAAATAATTAGGGCCAGGATCTTTGTGGCTTGCTTTGAAAAACCTGAGAGTCTTGTTCTTACTGAAACAGCTGGTTCCTCCGTAGTCAATCTTTGCAAAAGTGATTTGTGTGGGTAGGCCACGGAGATAAACTCTCTGCTGGCTCTGAGATGGGTGATTTCCCAGGAACATGTGCAGCTCCCTGGGAGAAGAACCCAGGATTTCATTCCTGCCTGCCAGTACAATGTGGCAGTTATTTTGAAATAAACTACGAATTGCGAAGGAGAGCAAGGGGATAATGAAGGGATTATCTCTCTCTAGGTTTGAAGCACACAGGTAAGTGAAAGGCTGCTGAGATTAATTGCTAAAGTGAAGCAGAAACGTTTAATCAATCAGTCTTTCGAGGTGTGGTGCAGAGCTTATTGCAGGAGTAGTGCAGAGCACCAGACAGTGTTCCCTGACCTCGCGCGGCGAGCCCTGGCTAATGTGTCCGGCACCACGGCAGGCTCCCTGTGACGCGCGTACAGAAAGCAGCTGGGTTGCTCTTTCGGAGCCACCAACAGAGTGTTTATTAAGAAACAGAAGTGCTAAGAGCAAAACAGCAGTTTAAGGTGTTGGGAGGCGTTTCCCTCGCTTTGCTGTGTATCGGTACTGACTTGCTCGCAGGCAGCAGTAGTTCTCAATGGATCACACCCTTCTTAGGGTGACTTACGCAGAATCAGGTGAACATTGCTTAAATTTCTGCTGAAGCTGGGTCAGATCTGTCCCTAGCATTGCTTAAGCAAGCATGGAGCTCTTCCATGTGAACAAGTCACAATTTTTCCCTTAGCGTATGATTTGGTTGGTTTAAATTGTGTGTCCTTTGGGCTGCTTAGGAGCACAGGTACTGTCCCCTGGATAGACTGTGTGTGTGGTGGCGGTTCTGTTGCTACAAATTTATGGATGAGCGTGGAGAAAATGTTTGCTGCTACGAGCGTAATGATTTACAATGAAAACTTGTCCTTCAGTGCTTTACATGCCTAAACTCCTCCTTTTCGCCTGTGTACATGTGTCTGGGTGTGAAAAATCCCAGCTCGTACTGAAATGAGGGTGACTTGGGATGTTCTGGGCTCCAGCATATCCCTGCCCAGCACCTTAACATCAGATTATGGTACTTGAAAGGGTTTCTGAAACCTGCGTGCGAAGCACTCGTACAGGTTTGGAAAAGGTTTCAATTCCACTGAAAGTCCTGTCGGTCACTTGGCCTTTCCCAGATGACGTTCAGCCCACCCTGTGTGGACCGTGTGGATGTGGGAAAATAAGTTTATGGAGGTAAGTCCTAGTCTCAACCAAGTCAGTATTCATAAAGTTTCGATATTCTTTCAGCTGTCAAGCCCTGCTCAAGTGAGATGATGCCCAAGCTGCTTGCCCTGAGTGCTGCTGATTGTACACCAAACCCAGTTTGCTGCAGTAACAACATTTATTGCAACCTGGCAGCGTAGCACCAGCTTGGTGTGGGAAGGTGAGCTTTGCTCAGGGACACGTGGCTGAGGAGATGCATGACGGGTTCCCAGAGGTGTGCCAGAGGTGCAAAGCAAATCCACCAGTCCAATGCCATCCAGAAACAGTAACGTCTACGGCAGGTGCTCCATGCAGGTGCAGAAGGCTGCCAGAGACAGGAGGTGCCGGAGAGATGCTTGGAGTTGTGAAAGGAGAATTGCTTCTCTACTCAGAGCTCCCTAAATGCTGACTCACATTAGACTCCTGTCTCCAAAGAGTACCTAGTATAGTATGATGGGTGGTCTTCAAGGTGTAGGACCAGATCCTGTGCCTGTATGTGGGTGCCTGCAGTGCCCACTGGCCCTTGTGGCAAGGTGCTACAACATGCTTCTAGCCCAGGGGATCTGTGGTGCGGTATTGAAATTCCTCTGTGCAGTTTTTCCCCATTGGTTGCTGCATCCCTTGGCATCTCTTTGTCAGCACAGAAAACTTCAGTAATTAGCAAAGCACCACTGAGCTTGTGCATGGCTGAGAGGCGCTATATATTGAGATGCTTTTATTGCTGTCAGTAATAAAAGTAATGATGCAGATGGCTCTCTTTCAGTAGCTCTGTGAGTCTAATGCAGAAGCAAAAGCCTGGGGGCAGGATCTCACCCTCTTTGAGGAGGGAGATCAGAACCCATACCCATAGGAGTATTTTAGAAGACAGCATACCCAAGAGGAGGCAGCCCTCAAGCAGGACTGTCTCTTCCATTACTCTTCTGTCTCCCCTTGGTTAAGAGCCCCAAAAAGCGGTTTCCCCAGAAGAGAGGTAACGTGTGTGGCTCAGGAGTAGTTCTCGGTGGTTTTAGTCCTGCTGGAAGCCTCCAGCCTTGTGCTAAAAGCCTGCTGAGGAACCATCTAGGTGTTTGGCAGATGAATACCCTGTTTTCCCTCAACTTCCCACACAGCTTGCAGGAGGGCTGACAGCTGCTGAGCAGGAGCTGTGCTAAAGCAAATCTTGGCTTGTTTGCTGTGGATGGCAGACCCAGGCTCAGAGCATCCTTTGTGGTTCTGCACGCCCAGGGCACAGTTGGGGCAGTTCAGCCTTGGCCCCTCAATTACTTGCTTCAAGGGCAGGTAGAAGGTGCGAGCAGGGTCTGATTCTGGCTCCGTGGTTGTTAATCAGAGTGAGTTTTCCTGCGCTGGCTCAGTTCCTGTCCCCGTAGGAAGTGGGTGAAGTCATGTCTCCCCTCCTGAGCCCTGGGCAGCAAAACTTGCTCTGTGCCAGATTCAGGTTATTCCTGTATGGCAGGAGAGAGCAGCTAAATAGGCTTCTTCAGTGCAGCACGCTGGGAGCTGGAGATGATGTGGAGCAGAGCTTGCCTTGCCCTGGGTCAGGGAGGGCTCTGGCTGCCTTGTTCCCCTGCCCCTGAGCTTTGCTGCCTGGCCCTGACAGCAGGGGGTCCCCAGCACCGTTTCCTCCCCATTGCTGCTTGCTAGGCGTGGGGCAAATGCCATCAGCCTCGTAGAATCATAGAATGATTGAGGCTGGAAAAGACCTTGAAGATGACCAAGTCCAACTTAACCCGGATTGCCAAGCCCACCGCTAAACCGTGTCCTGAAGCACCGCATCTGTGTGTTTGTCGAACACGTCAGGGGTGGTGATTCCAGCCTGCAGCGTGGAGAAGCAAGCCCTGCCGGAGCCGTCTCCTCCCTGGCAGGGTCCCGCCAGCCCCCCAGTCCCGAAGGCTGGCCGGCAGCTGCTGCTTAGGCTGCCCGCACGCGGGGGGCTGCTGCAGGGGGGTTTGGTACTGAGCACTGGAGAGCTACTGGGATGTGTGTTTTGGGTTGGTCAGTAAGCGTGATGAGCTGGCCTCAGATCTTCCCCTTCCTCTAAGCCAGCACCAACACTTGCACGATAGACAAGATCTCCTTAGGGCAGAATGGCTGCAGAAGCGTGGCCATAGAATCCCTAAAGATCTGCACAATCCAGGCCTGGAATTAGAATTGTGCTGAAGCTGTTGTGCTGAAGTTAACAAGAAAGTGGCCTTGATCTATTCTTGAATCCTGAGACCAAGTAACTTTGTTGTACTAACAGGCCGTGGCTGTAACAAGCTGCAGCTGTTAGGGAAGACAGGTGCAAGGCCAAGGGAGATAGGGAGCGGGATGGGAATAAAGGGAGTAGCAAACCGCAAGGCTAAAACATGGCTAACGCAAGTAGCTGCATGGATAGAATGCTTGTTCTAATCATGATAATGAGTGGTGTGAGAGCAGCGCGTGCTTAGGGGCTAATAACCAATTATATGTTTGCTTTGGGAACATGCTTGTGTATTGAGGCTGTATAAGAAGTATTAGAAGCCAATAAAGATGAGCAAGATGCATAACTCGCATTGAGTAATTTCTTGACTCTGGCAGACCCCTCTCCCAACAGTAGATCTGGAAGAACTGGCTGGGGATCACTGTATTTAGTGTGGCAGCAGTGCTCAGGGTGGCAGGGGATGTCAGAAGAGGATCTGGGTCTTCTGCCCTACACAGGACGGCCTGAGCCACTGCCCTGAGGTGCCTCAGCCCTTCTCGGTCCAACCACAGGCAGCTTCTCTGTGCTGCGGCAGCCTCTGGAGCTGTGAGTGATAACCGCCAGCTTGAGAAAACACCGAGGTTTCATCACAAATGGGGGGAAATGAGGCATGAGATCACAGGAAAAATCAAGGCATATGAAACACGATTAATTAGGGAGCTGATGTGGAGCTCTTCAGTCACCTGTGGCACGACAGAGAGTTTGATGTGGTGTGTTAGAGCCATTTGGGTTTGGTGAAGATGACGGTAACTACAGAACCAGGTGTGCTCAGCTGGCAGGAGGGCAAGCACAGCCTGTGCATCTCGGCCACAGTGGGAAACTGCAGTAGGGGCTGCATCGCGTTGCAAATGGGCCGAGGGGAATTGTCAGGGGCGTTACCGACTGCTCAGCTCCTGCACAGATCAGCATGGGGTTCCCAGCCGGAAATGTCGATGTGTTGGGATGCTGAATCCCTTTCTTCAGCTGAAATTGATGCTGGACTTAGCTGAATCAGCTTACTTTGGTAAATGAGGCCACCTCTGCAAGGGCTTGGCGGTGTGTTAGTGGCCACTGTACACATGCAGGAAGCTCATTAAATCCCAGCCCTACGTGTTTATTGATGTTTGAGGCTGAACAAGTAACGGCAGCACGGATGTGCCATCACCTCTGGGCATCTCAGCTACTCACAAGAGTAAAACATTACCTCGCTGTGATATTAGTCTGTGGTTTTGTGCAGACTTTGGAGAAGACAACCATCTCTGCATGCCTCTCTTCTCTTTCCTTTAAGAACCCCCTTTCTACCAAAGGTCCTGTCATCTTACCAGGCTGGCACTGCCATCAGTAGCTTCTGGGAACTTGTTTGAAAACAAAATGAAAATCTATTGACTTAGCCTTTAGATCAAGCCTTTTTCTTTGTCTTTTTTCTCTGCAAACCCACTGATGGATGTGGATAGGCAGCAGGGTTTAGCTGAGGTTCAGCCCTTGCTGTGTTGTGTTTCACGTTCCTGAGATCACTCAGGTTGCTGAGCCCTCGCGGTTTGTACCGACTCCAGCCGGAGTGGAGTAGGCTCAGGACTTGCCTGAGCAAACCCTCTGCCTCGCTGCATATTGACCTGAGCTGTGCCTGTGTTGTGCAGGATAGCAGGGTGGGAATGCCAAAACCATTTCTGGTTTTAACCTTGGTCTGGTGTGAGCGTTCACAGGGGCTCTGATGTCGCAGTGTGTTCGGTTGCTATCGAGCTATATTCACGGCAACAGCCCCATAGCTTCTGGTGGCCACCGCTGTGTGCCACTGCTGGTCAGGTCTGTAGCTCTTCATCGCCGCACAATTCTCCGATCCTTCAACACCAGGCAGGCTGGTAGTGGCTTCTTACCAGTGCTGAGAGGTGAGGAAACCTTCTGCTTCCCTAAGCAGCAGCCTCTCTTGGCTCTAAAGCTTCACTGTAGTGCATGAACTGATGTTATTATTTCCGTTTGTGTTTAGTGCTAGCAGACGCAGACAAACTTGTTTTGTTTGGTGAGTTTTTAAAGATCTTGTTTCCTGTGTTATCCAAAGGTGTAAGCCAGGCTCTGACACCGTGGTTATTACAAGAGGCTGCTCTAGCTTTCCCTTGGACTGCCAGGCATTTAAGAACTTTGCAAAGGGATTTTCCTTTCTGCTTGTCTCGGGTTGTGAGTGCATGTTGTGCTTTGCTTCCTTCACTTGTGAGAATTCCCAGCAGGATTGGCTAGTTTCTGTCGGACTTTTATGTTCTTGTATGTCTGCTTCAAAGCAAGTGCAGGGTGGCATATACTGTAGGCAAAAAAAGGTGTAAATAGGAGTTCGTGCAATTATATGTTGACTTTGCATCTTAATCACAGCAGCACTGCGATGGACTGAGGATTGGTAACTAATACTTTATACAAATAATTGGTTATATAGGCTTTTATAGTTCAAATCAATTAGAATGATGGGCGAGTATAATTGGTCTCCAAAGTGTTCCTTTATGTCAGATCAGCTAACAGTTAACAACAGTTTCCTGTCTTTGTTCCCCTTTTCCACAACTGCTTGTAACAATGATTTTTCTTTATATATACTGTTTTAGATAAGGTTGTTACATTTCTTGCAAACAGAGTATGGCCTTCGCCCCTCTCTAGGGCCTTGTGTTTCAAAGCCGATGGTCTGTCGCTTTGAGGGTAGAAGAAGAGAAATTAGGTTTGTGCTTCATTTGCTTGATTTTTTTTTTTTTTTTCCCATGGCTTTATATCTTCAAAACTACGTAACACCCCTTCTGACAAAAATGCTGCTAAAGCAACCTGTGGAGTTGACTGCAGGAGCACGGCTGGGGGGTGGGTGCTAAGAGGGCTATTTGGAGGTTAAAAGTCCCCTTTTGGCTGTTTTGTTCATCCCCAGAAGCAGACTTCCATGTGACGCCGCCTATCCCGTTCTTAGCCTGTGAAGGATTACTGGAAGAATGTAGTTCTCATCTCTTTGCAGGGCATCCTGGACTGCAGCTTGTCTCTTCTATCATCAATGGAAATTACTAGTACGTTCTTAGGTGCCATGAACCCTGGATGCATTTCAGGGCAGAACTGACCATTCATTAGTCTCCTTTCCTCGTGGATCAATCAGCGTTTGCTGAGAAGCAGAGGAGTAGCTTGAAGGGTGATTGATTTATGAAGTGGCGTATTAAACATGCCTTTGCCAGGCAATCAGAATGAAGATTCCTGCTCTGTTTTTCCCCGTGGGCCAAAAGCAATGTTTCAGTTGATCAGGGACCCCAGCGTACCATGGCTGTAGTACCAATAATGATTAAAAATAGCCCACGGCATCCTGGATATGCGGCAGCACTGTCTTGCGTTATCCAACAGTTTCACTGTCCTTTCAATCCATTCTGCGAGTCTCCTTCGCGCTGGGCAGCACAGAGCCTCTGTGCTGGCTCCCAGATATTCCTGCGCTGGAGTATTTCATCCTGTAACAAAGCCAACAGCCCTTCCTAAGCACGGTGCGGAGGAGGTAATGGGTAATACTTTGGGTGATCCATTACAGGAGGATGCACAACAAGGAGCCTGGTGGAAAGCAAAGTGACTCCTAAGTGCAGGAGAGCTGTCTGAAGAGCCTGCGACCTGTCCCGTAGACGCTGTGGCTGGTCATTGCTCTCCATCTCCCTTTTCCTCCCCATCTGTTGTCTCACGGTGGCTTGCAATGCCCTGGGGTAGCAGATCCTTTCCTTGCAATGGGCTGCATGGGCTCAGAGGGGGCTTTGCTGGGGACTTTAGCTGATGACAGCATCACCTGTGGCAGCAGTGATGATTAGGGTGCCCTGAGCTTTGTTGTAGCCTGGGCAATGGTCCTGCAGAAACCCCTGTGTTGGCAGCAGTTATTTAATGGTGAGGTTTATAAACAACCTGCTCCTAGGGCTGGAGTAACCAGCACGATGGTTTTAATGATGTCTGAAGGTAGCTCATGAACACTGCCTCAGAGAAACACTTAAAAATGACTGTCACTGCCCTGTGTTTTGCTCTAGTGCTGGAAATACGAGCGTGGGGACTGACAGGTGGCCTTTGTCAGAGATCCAGCACACTTTGAAGGTGATGCCATTAGCTTCCTGACACCAAAACAGCTCAGAGCAGCACTCCTGACTCTGATCGAGGTAGCTCTATGGGAGGTGCAGCAAAAAGCATATGGTGGGGAGGGCTGGATCCAGCTGCAGGGGACTCCTCTCGCTTTCCAGAGATTGCTAGCCTGGTGAAATGACTCCCGTCTCCGGTGGTGAAGTGGTACCAGTAGACCTTTGCATGCTGTTTGAAAAACCAGAATATGCTGGCGGTGGTGAGGCAGTTGGGTATCGTGATAGTAGCAGGAGCAAAAGAGCTGCTCAGAGGGTCGATGTGGAGGTACAATGACACTCTTCTGAGTGAAGAGCTTGGCTTTCGTTGCTTGCTTGTATTTTCAGTGAAAAAGCAGCAGGACCTGCCTCTTTTAGAAGAGGTGAGAGCCAGGCATAGTTTTCTGACAAACTGGGCAAATTAACTTAAACTTGCTTTCCCTGTTACCCAAATATTCTGAACCTGATTGTCATGCACTCCTAAAAAGGTTTAAAATCCAAATTCAGCAAGGAGAGAGTTACAGGGATAGAAGAAGAATATTACGGTGAGGACGAAAGGCAGCAGAGTGCTGTTTTGTTTCTCTTCAGCCGTATCCATCTGGCTACCAGATTCCTAATATTTAGAGCAGTAATCGATGGAGGAAGGTACTGGCTGTTGAATGCTAGGAACACATTCTTCATAAAACCTGAAATTTGTTTTGAAATCGTGTTCAAGGGTTTGCTTTGATCAAGGGAAAGATATTTTAGCTCTTCTGTAAATTCCCTCTCCTCCTGCACAACAGGCCCCACAGAGGATGGCCCAGTGCTGGATTTCTTACTTTCAGATAGTTAAAAGTTACCATGATGTGCTAAGATACCGGTGTCCATAGCCATGCAGATGGATGCTGGAATAAAACACGGTGGTGTTCCTGCTGTCTCAAAAAGCATCGCTCAGGAGTGCACAGCCAAAAGCATCTGCTCTACTGCTGTATAAGAAGCCTCTCTTTTAATTTCAAGTTCAGGTGTCGCTTTGTTCAGGTTGCAGAGTGAGCTGTGTCCTGCTCATGTAAGAATGTAAGAATGAGAGAACTGACAGCCTGTAATAAGATCGTGTTGTGTAAGTAACGATAGGGCAGGTACGTCTGGCTTCAGTAAACGTGCTTTCATGGCAGCAAAGCATCCCAAACCACAGACCCATGGACATTACCCCGTCAAGTGAAATACCTAGGGCTACATTGCTGTTACAGTACAGAGATTGTTTTGTTGTGGTTTGTTTTTTTTTTTTTTTTTTTTCCTGCAGACTTATATATTAAACAACCAAGAGTCTTAAATAAATGTCACATCTAATTTGGCACCCAGGACATGAAGCCTGCAGCTGCCCTGGGCCAACCCTGACAGCTCTGCTCTGTGTCAGTTTATCTGCCTGGCAGAAAGACCTGCTGCTCCCTCCTGACTCGCTGGCATCTGCACGCTCTCGTCTGTACCGGGAGGTTTGTGGGTTTACACAGTCAGCACGATGCCAGATCCTTCTCTCTGTGGTAGAAGGTGCTCCGGCAAAGCCCTCCAGCCTTCGGAAGCATCCTCGGTGCTTGCAGCCAGGAGTGTAAGTGCTCTCCAGGAGAGCAGCAGTAGGGGATGCTCAGCAAAGCGTGTAGAAGCAGGCAGTGCATGTGCTTTCTCCTTCGTGGGCCTTGGAGGTAGCATTTTTCTGTGCTGGAGGCTTTATTCACGTCTTTGTTTAATCACTTCTGATGGTTTTACCTTCCAAGCCTTTGTCCAGTTGCTTTGTGGATTTATAGAGGTGAGCGTCTGTAGGCAGCTATGGCAGCATGTTCCAAAGGAAGGAATATTCCTTGGAAAAGTACTAGTACTACTTTTCTCTAATTTTGACTAATACTATTTCAGGCCCTCAGGTTCCTGTTTTATGACAAATGGTGACAATTTTTTCCTCGTTCACTTTCTCCCAGGCCATTCATACTTTTACAAACCTACCTGTCTCCTATATCATTTCTAGGTTGAGGAATCCTGTTCAGTCTTTGTATAGAAGCTGCTCTGTACTTCGTAGAAGGGCAGAAAGAATGATTACATTTCAAAGGCTTCAGCTTGGTTTTTAAGATCAGAACTATACCCATTGTTTCAAGACCCACCTGTCCATGGGCCTAGACAGGGAGATCATGATAGTTTTCGTGGAGTTTATTTTGCAGTAGTTAGTTGTCTCGTAGAGCATTTTTCATGTCATGTTTCCATGAACCTGAGTTGTACATGCTCAAAGCACTGTGCATGTCTCCCATTTCTTGGGTCCTGCTTCCTCTGCTTGCCAACGTATGCCGAGGATTCAGTGGAGGGGGAAGGCAAGGCTTATAAAGCACACCTGCCTCTGTAACGCTTCTGAACCTTATTTTTGTATGCTGAGTTGTCTGTTATAGAAAGCAGGCTGTCCAGTCATTGGAGACGTTGCTGTTTCTCGCAACATAACTCATCTCTGGCCACGAATCCCTCCCACTCCTCCTGGGCTCCCTTAAGAGCAGAGAAGTTGAGGTTATACAGGCACGAAGGCTGAACTCTCCATGTGTGGAGATGAAGGAATGGCTGCAGAGATCTGTTTGAAGGGTGATTCATTCCCCAACCTCCCTCCAAGAGAGGGGGCTCTCTTTCTTCTGGCACGACTGTGATTCGCCGCATTGTGTCTGGCTTAGGGTTTAAGGAGTCCACCCAGAAGGCAGCCAGCTCTCCCCCGTGCTGTTGCGTGGCAGCCTTGGAAAGGGAGGTCCATCCCCTGGCTGCCTTGCTGTAACCCGTGCAGCGAGGAGAAGGCTCTGCCTCGGCAGGGGGATGCTCTCCAGGGCTGGCCGGGTCGCTGCCCTTCTCAGCTGGGGCTGGCTCTGAGGCTTTAAACACGCTCCACAGAAGTGCCATTTCGACGGAGAATGTCTCGTGTTTGGGGTTTGCTTCTCACCTGGGAGCCCCTCACCTGCAACAGGCAGAGTAGGCTCGGTGCTCAAGTTTGAGCTTAGTTGACTCCCGGGAGTTGCTTGGTTGGGAAGAATGAAGGTTTGGAAGCTCTGGCAGTGAGGGATGCTTTGGTGGGGGTCTCTTCTGGAGGGTGAAGGGCTGGCAGGTGCTCCAGAAAGACTCCAGGTGTTAATCGGCTGCTGTGCGCAGCCAGGGGCTCTCTCCTCTTCGGTCTGAGGTGGAAAGCAAAGGTGTGCTCGCTCGGGTTGTGGGACAGCTTGGGAACACTCGGTGTAGACTTGCACGCTCGGGCATAGGCACCGACAGGCTCCAGGCAGAAGAAATGGACTTGCAGGGCTGTGATGGGCAGGTTGGTGTGGGCCGTGCCCCACCAGTCTGGTTCCGACCTATCTTCACAGACCCACAGCAAGTGAGGGCACTGCTGCTCCAACACAGTGAAGTTCTCATCTGCGTCCCATCCTGCTGTGGACTGTCGCTTTGCCTGTTTCTCTTCACCTCCCTCTTCTGCCTACGTGCCCCAGGCATCTTGTCATGTTGGCAACAAGGGATCAGGAGAGACACAACTCTGGTGGCGTGCTTGCAGGAGACTCTGGGCGAGCCGTGACCGAGGCGGGGTCTCCTCAGTCACCTGAACGACTCAGATGCAGAATTCCCTGTGACCCGCGTGGGATCACAACCCAAAGGCCACCTGGGCACATCTGAAAAAGTCTCCCTGTAGATAGTGTCACCTTGGGGATAAATCTTTACAAGCCCACCCAGAAATAAGGTGCTTAAGGTGGTGTCCAGGACATCCTTATGCTGTACACGTGCAGCTATCAGGATGTGATAAATGTATTGATCTGTGGAACTGCTAATATAGCTAAAGGCTGTGACACTTCTGTTCCTTGTGGCTTCCTCTGTTCCTTGTACTCCCATCAGCAAGGGTGATGAGCAAAGTCTCCCTTTTGCTTTATTCCAGGTGAAGATATTCATGCAAGCCTTCATGGAGCAGCTGAAGATGTCAACATCAGGCTAGACAGGAACTCTGTGACAGTTGGGAAGACCTACATCACGCTGTCAAACCACAAATCCATCGTCATCCACAATCGGAGTAAAGTCATAGCCCACTCCAGTGGAAGGCTTTTGTTAGTCAAGAAGAGGAGGATCAGGAGAAGCTGAGGTTTGCTGGGAAGATTCCTTTCAGTAACACACACTGCCCAAGGGTAAAACTAATGTACAGCTTCAGAGGGATGTTGGTGCTTTTTTGAATGGCATAGGACAAGTAAACCATCCACGACATCAGGGTGTCCCCCCTGGGCTTCAGGGTAATGGAGCTCGGTGCTTCCCATTCTGGTTCCATCCATGTTCCAGCTGATGTTTTGGGGAGGAAAGGTTGATTGCAATGGCTGCATTTCCTCGGAGAGCAAATTCCCATCTGTGGGAGCCCTAAATCAGTGAGGACTGGTCCTTGGGCTCGCAGGGGGTCTGTGAGACTGTGGAAAGTGTCGGCACTCCTTACCTGGGACGGCGTTGAGCAGTAGCACCTAACAGCTGCAGGCAGCGTACCTGCTGTGATATTCACTGCAGTTTCTTCCCCTCCAGCTCTGGTAGGACAGCAACCTCCTTCAGCCTGCTCTTGCAGTAATGCGCAGGGCAGGGTGCTTTGCTGGCCCCGAAAGTTGAGGCCATCTGGCTGTAGGATGCTGAATTGCCTTGCGCTGTCCCGGCTTCCAGCACAACGAGGTATCCCTGCCCCTTCTCCAGGGCTGGGGAGAGTTTGGAGGTGGAGGGTTCTGCGGGGAAGTCAGGGACAGGACTTGGAAGTGCCTTTGGGTGTCAGCACCTGTGTCGTCACGGTGCTGAGAGGTGGGGCAGGCTCTCCAAAGGGTGTCTCTGAAGCTTTGAAATTCCGTTTGGGGCAGCAACGAAACGCTTCTGGCCCAGGGGGAGGCACTGGAAATGACACTTCAAAGCTGGGGTGATTTAGGGAGTCCTTGTGTGACTTTTCAGAGTTGGACGGCTGTAGGTGTATAGGAGTTAGTCTGAACCCAGAGCTGATCAGGAAACTGCCTTCAACTGGAGCACTTTTTAAGGGCTTCTGAGCAAATAAAGTTCAATGTAATTAGGTCAGAAATGCCTTGAAGGCCAAACCTAGTTTCCCACTGTTCTCTGTTTTTAATTGCACAGTGCATGACTTCTCTGCAAGATCAGTGTGTTAATAGAAAAAGTCTGTAGTTACAGAAAAAGTTTGTAGTCCCTGCATGCACAGGCTATCTGCCCTGGCTGAAACCTGACAGGATAACAAACGGTGATTGCTTCAGGCAGCTTCCCTATGCAGATGTCCCCAGAACCCCTTTGGAAGAGTAACCCAGAGAGGGTGCTTCACGGAAACCACAGGCACTTCCAAAGCACGGAACTAATGAGCAGGACATGCACGGGAGAGTCTGTGTTTAGTAGCCACCTTATAGCTTGAAGTGAGCGATTCTTATTTGCTTTCCAAATCCATTTTCCTCCTGCCTAACCCAATTGGAAGAGTGAGTCCCACCGCATTTTTTTGTGATGTACTGAATGTATTCTTTTTTAAAAGCAGGTGCCACCTTCTTGGCTTTGCTTCACGCTTTGTGCTGTCCCCTTTTTCTATGTACAAGAAACCCCACTGAAGACAGAGCGTTGATGGTTCTATTCAGCTGCAGGGGAACTGCCATGGCGGCTGTAAGAGAGGGGCAGGGCCAGGCGCAGGCCGGGGGGTTTATCCGTTCTGAGCCCCTCGACCCCAGCTGTGCATATCTGACAGCCCTGCCTCGCTCACAGCCGCTGTCCCAGAGGGAACAAAGCCCAGGAGAGAAGGTTCTCTGTCGGCTCAGGGGAAGCACCATGCAGGGGTGCAGCACCCTCGTGTTGCAGCCAAAGTGATAAACGGGCCTTGCTTAGCGCAGCTCTCCGTGCAAAAACCTCCGTGGCTGCAAGGATCTCAAGCCTCGACTCTGAGCGCTCGATGGAGCTCCCTCCCAGCCAGCCGAGATTCCCGACCGTCCTGACGTGGCGCTTTCCCTCCCAGCAGCGCCCATGCCCATTGAGTGCCTTTCGCTTGCAGCCGGCTCTAATGCCGGCATCAACCCTGCACTCCAGTTTTTGGCCTCTCTGAGTGTTGCTCACTAGGATAGCCCCGAGAGTGACACCCCCCCACCCCCACCCCCCCACCCCCAACCCCCGTGCCGGCTGCCCCCATTGTGTCCATAGGGATAGCGGTTTGCCTGCGGGCATGGTGGGATGGTGTTTCTTCCAGGAACCACATGGGTGGCAGGGTGAGCCCTGGGGGGGCTTGCGCCGCCCGGGCTCACAGCTGGGGAGGCGGATTCCCCGCTCGCAGGGGCTGGGGGCGAGGGGAAGTGTTTTAGGGACGGACCGTGGGGGCCGGAGGGAGGGGTTTGAGGGACGGACGCCGAGGAAGGCCTCATCCCTGCAGAGATGGCTCAGGCCCAGGGCAGGGCTCTTCTCTGGATGCCACGGGGTCGATTGCAAAGGAGCAGGCTGCCCCATGCAGGGAGCAGGTGCGTGCCGGGGCTGCCAGGGGCCCTGCCTGCCTGTTCCCAGCCCAGCCCCAGCTGGGGCCAGCCCTGCGCTGCAGCCCTGGGGCCGAGGCGCACGGAGCCGGGCATTGCTGAGGGTGCTGCACCCTGACGGGCCCCGCCGCCAGCTGCCGGCTGCCCTGGGCTGCCCCTCGCTCTCCCCAGCTCTGCCTGCTGCCAGTGCCGGGGGCACCGCCACGGGGCTTGCCCCCTGCCCACAGCTGCCCTGACCCACATCTGCAGCTGTACGTGGTGCCCACATGGCACAGCTGGGGCGGGGGTGGCAGGTCTCTCTGGTGGCAGCCTGGGGCTGGGGGCAAAGCCAAGCCCATCCCTCGCTTGTGATCTTTGTCCCCAGGGAGAGCCAGTGCAGACGTGTGCTGCGCTGGAGAGTGTCCCGCGAGGAGGTGACGGCCGACTGCAGAGCAGCACTGAGACCCGCGCGACAGCAACGGCAGCCGGTGGCCACAGAGCAGCCCAGGGGAGCTGGTTCCCTCGACGGGCCCCAAAGCAGCCTTCCTCAGCCCCTGCTTTTGGTGACATGTGGAGCAGCGCAGGGATGTCTCTCAGGCTTCCAGGCCTGAGGAGGCTTTCCTCCCCAGGGGCACTGTTAGAAATCCTGCTCCCAGGATTAAAGCACCCCTCCCCCCCATGGATCCGAGGCTGTGTATCCAGCCCCCTGGAGCTGGGTACAGGTGCCCTGAGCGGTCTCTCAGGGAGGATGGGGCCACCTGCCTGGTGGCTCTGACACAGAAATGATGAGCTGAAGCCCTGTGATGGTGGCTGGCCGGCTCAAAGCCTCCGAGTGCCTCAGCCTCTGTCCCCAGGAGCGTTTATCCCAGGCCCTGTTTCAGGGTGCGAAGATGGGTGCCGGTGATGTCCTGGTGCCTCCGTCTGGCTCCCACTTCAAGGTTGTGATGCCTGAGGTCAGGAACCACCTGAAGGCCTTGGCAGAGATCTCAAGGGACTTTGTGTTCCATCTAGTGTTGCCTTAGGGCTACAATGTGCCGTGGTTTGGGGGCAACAAGGTTATGGTATGCCAGAGGTCAGGCGAGTTAGTGTCAAAGTGTGTTATTGTTATGGACAGAATCTGGGTTTGTTGGCCCTGCGTTCCTGGGGTTATGGCATTTTTATCTTATCTTGTGAACTGTGTGGTGGGTTTCTTTGTGGAGAGTGCCTTTTTTCACCTCTATTGCCTTTGTGGGGTTTGGATGGGGGCCTTTGGTTTGTGTACAGAGTTTCTTCTGGTTGTTTTTCTGCTGTACTGTTGGATGGTGGTGTTTTTTCTGTCTTGAAACCATCGTTACTGGTCTAATATATCTCCTGCAGGTCAGGCAGTGTCACTTCTGGTGTGGTCTGACTCATTTCTGGTGAGTTGGTAGGTAGGTATGGAGGACTTGTGGTCCCTCCATGGAGGATGACTGCTAGAGGACTAAGAGGCAGATCTGTGGAGGGGTGAGAGGACTGCTGGCCCATAAGCAGTGACTGTCAGAGGACTAAGTGTACTTGAATTTACGTGGGCTTCCAAATTCATGGTTGTTTCTCCTGCCTTGCGGAAGAGCCATGGGAAGTCACCAGCCACACGGAAGGACAAGGGGTTTCCCAAGGCTACGTGGCTTTTTGGGGTTTGCTTTTGAGTAAGAAAGTCTTGTCTCTACATGAGCGCAACTGTGAACGGTCAATTTTGCTGACTTTAGAGAGCAGGGAGCTGCACTTTTCTGATGTGCCTCACATGGCTGTAAGGACAGAGTGAGAACCAGCAAGAGGATTCCTTCCTGTCACCTTCTCCAGGGGAACAGTGCTGCACTTACCCACAAGGTGAGCTCTGGTTCTGCATGAGTGCACAAGTTTTTGGTCAATTTTCTCACCACAGGAAGCAGGGAGCAGAACTTTTGCTCTGTGCCTCATCACATGGCTTCCAGGGCAGGGTGAGAAACAGCCAGAGAATTCCTCCCTGTCACCCTCTCCAGGGGAGCACTGCTGCACTTTGTCAAGGTGAGCTTTTTGGGCTGTACATGATTGCCAATGAAAAGAGGTCAATTTTCTCACCACACAAAGCAGGGAGAAGAACTTTTGCTCAGTGCCTGACAGGCCTACCAGGGCAGGTTGAGAAGCAGCAAGAGGATTCCTTTCTGGCACCTTCTCCAGGGGAATTTCCCAGTTCCCGAGAGACTGCTGGTGCCGGCTGCAAGGGCGCTCCCAGACAAAGGGTGGTCCTGTGTGATGCTGGGGTTGGAATTGGTGATGTCTCCTTTCCTTAGTCTCGTTAAGGCTTTGCAGTGACAATTTGGTGCTTCGCTCCTATTGCTCTTTTATCATATCGCTCACAGTAACTGCCACTGGTTCCTTTTATCATATTGCATGCTATTTTCTTTTATTGCAATATAAGAAACTGCATTTGATATATTCCATTATTTGATATACTTGATAGATTTGATTATATTTGATCTGGAGTTCAGCTTTGCTGTGTATCCAGTCAGCCAGCAAAACAAAATTCGGCATAGTCGGCAGCGTACGAAGTAAAAATCTCTCTATTTAGGAAAAAAAAAATGTTCCTCGACTTGCTATCGTCAGGTGGGAACCATTGCCTTATGGTGTTTGGGCCAGAGTGGTCTGGTGGTGCTGGGCAGTTGGGCCATGCCAGGGACAGAGGGACGGGGGCAGGGGAGGGGGCGGGGGGAAGGGGTTTAGGGACGGACGGGTGGGAATTGATGAAGGAATTTAGGGATGGACCGGGGTGTGGGGGTGTTTGTGGGTATGGGGGGGGTGGTGGGGGTGTGTGTGTGCCCCACCCCGCAGCTCCCCTCGACTGCTTCCTCCTCACCAGCACCTGCTCAGCACCCCAGAGGGGCTTCCCGGAGAGTTCCCGGAGAGCCGGGGAAGGGGCTGTCCTGCACCGCCCCTCCAGACGGGCGCCGCGCAGGCAGACCCCCGAGCCCCGCCGAGGGAGGGCAGCGCCGCTGGCCGCCCCCCTCCCGCCGCGTCTCCTCACCTGCGCCCCGCGCCTCGCGCAGCCAGCGACCCCGACCGCCGCTCCCACGCGCGCACAGCTGGCGGGAAGAGGCGGGCCCCTCGGCCTCGTGCCCAGCACAGGCTTCGCTGCAGGCCTACGAGAGGTAAAGCCGGTCCCGGGGCACCATCCTGGTGAAGAAGAGAGAAGTGCGTGACCTGCCAACACAGGGGTGGCCCCGCCCCCATGCGCCCTTTGGTCGGTTGCTATGGGAACGAGTCGGGCTGTTCCCCTGGCAACCGGCTGACAAAGGGCACACAGGGGAGGGACCACCCGTATGTTGGGAGGTCACACACATCTCTTCTTGACCACGATGGCAGCAGGCCCCTCGGCCTCGTGCCCAGCACAGGCTTAGCTGCGGGCCTACTAGAGGTAAAGCCAGCTTGGGGTGTCCCCCTTTCCAAGAGGCTTCTTAGGTTGCACATCCTCTGCCTTCCTAACGAGGAGCTCTGGTTTTGATGCCCACTGTGCTGTCAGGAAAAATCCCCCCTCAGTTTCTGTGTGGTTCAGCAAGAGAACAGGGCAGCAGACTGGCCCTGTAGGCGCTTCTCAAGAGGCCGGCTGGAAAAGTGCTCAGGAAACACGTCATTTGCCTTCCTGGAGGGACTTGTGTGCATCTTGAGTGGTGCTGGTAACAGTGTTGCCTCCTCTGTCTCTTCCAGTGGCATACCCGGATTGTGTGTGTGCGTGGGAAGTCGACGATGAGCTCGGTGGCAGTTTTGAGCCAGGAGAGCTTTGCCAAACACCGCAGTGGCTTGACGCAGCAGCAGGTGAAAGGTGAGAAGACACAGCTGAGTTCCTGTGATGTGCCTCTAAATAGAGACTGCGCAGGCAAGGTGCCTTGCTGTTAGCCAAGCTCGCTCCACGCCTCCGGCTCCCCCTAAGTGTCCAGGCACGGCGTTTGCCATTCCTAGGCTGGCGGCCTGCCAGACCCTGGCTTTCCACCAACAGGAGCACATCGGTGGTGCTGCACAGTGCAGGGCCAGGCGGAGGCAAGCCTCAGATCTTCACAGAGCTCTGGCTAGCAACGCTGTCAGCCGTGGGGCAGGGCATGTGCAAGCAGGGGTCATTGGGCTGCAAGAGAGCCTCGTGGGATCAGTGTGCTGGATTGTCACCTCCTCCTTTGCTCAGCCAGGTGCTGGGGAAAGTCAGTATAACCGTATTGGCTGACTCACTGATGGGTCTCGGCACCCATTCTCCAGCTGCGAGCTGGCCCGCTTGGCACAGCCCAGTGCCCAGCTGAGTCGAACATAAGCTACAGGCTTTCCCTGGACTCTGCCCCAACTAGAGTGCTTCTGCTTCTCTCTGCCTTCTTCCTGGGCATGTGTCTGTCCTGTCCCCTTCTGACCTACAGCCTTGCTGTGTCCCTTTGATTTCTTTCTCCTTGGCCTGTTGTCCCCTGATGAAGCTCCTCTCAACAAAGCTGGCGATAATGTGCTGTGTTTGCTGCCACCATTCACTTGCACGGTTGCTTCCTGCATCCATAGCAGCACCTACTGCAGTCTGTGCTGTGCTGAGCTCAGCTGAGCTCCAGACTCGGCTGCTCTCCACAAGCATAACTGTAGCAGGGTGAATAGTAGTGCACAAGTCCTTTGTTGTCCCTCTTTGATGATGCCTCAATAGAGTTGCACTGCCTATGAATGGGGGCGTTTCTGTGGGGAGAGCATCTCATTGGCCTTGTTTGCTTCACCCCAGTAACAGCTTTAAACTCGGAAGAAGAGAAGGATCCTCCCACCTACGAGGAAGCCTTCCCTGCGCTCCCTGAGAAAGCACCATGTTTGGAAGCTGCCCGGGAACCTGCTGAGCCCTGGAGCAAAATCCGGCCAATAAAGGCTTCTGTCATCACTCAGGTTGGTGGGAGTGGGTGTCTTATCTCCCTCCTTTTCATCCCTCCAAAAAGTAGGTGAAGCGAAGCTTTCCCTGGAGTATGAAATCCCTTAGTGTGCCAGAGTAACTGCCTCTTTGCTGTCCTTTGCCCTGGGGCACAAGGAAGACTGCGGCTGAATGCTAGGACGGCTCTGGAGGGGGAGGGATGTGTTGAAAACTGCCCAGACAAAGCTCTGCATCCCTGTTGCACAGTCAGCTGGAACAGGCCTGAAGGGAGGATTGCAGAGGGAGGCACTGACAATCAAAAGCACACTGACACCTTGCTGTGCCCTGCTTGTGTCTGTCCCGTGGCTGAGCAGGTGTTCCATGTGCCACTGGAGGAGAGGAAATACAAGGACATGGATCAGTTGGGAGAAAGCAAGCAGGCCAAGATCTGCCTTGACATCATGCAGAAGACGGGAGCTCACCTGGAGCTGTCTCTCGCAAAGGACCAGGGCCTTTCGATCGTGGTCTCTGGCAAGCCGGAAGCAGTCACGAAGGCTCGGAAGCAGATTGTCGCTCGACTGCAGACTCAGGTGAGGGCATCTAACTGTTTCTGCCTTCATCTTTGCTCTTCCCCAAGACTCGCAAATGCTTTGAGACCCTTGGGCCCATGTGCTTGTAAGCCAAAGAGGTGTGTTGTTACATGACTAATTCAGCTTTGCCATACGTTTTCAAAGCACCCAATTGGCAATTTGGAATGGGAATGAGGCTTAAAATAGGGTTCCAAGGTAATTACAGGCCGTGGTGTTGCATGAAGCGTGGAGTCTGCGATCTCTGGAACATTTGAGTTGCAACCAGTGACTTTGTGCTGAGGTGCTGGTGCTGGAGGGGGTGCAGGAGCCTCACACACAAAGCTAGTAGTGTGTGAGAACGGGACTGTGCTTTTCCTGAAGCCCTTCAGAGAAGAACGTGGAAGGCTGGGAGAAAGAAAAGTAGAGAAAAGGAAGTCCTGCCAAAAGCCAAAAGCTTCGGGTCAGGGTTCTGCCTTGTGTAGCTCAAGGCACACTGGTAAGGAGCCACAACCCTGTTGTTTCGGTTGCTTCAGTCCTCTAGGTTTTGATCTCTTACCTTAAGGTTCTTGAGCTCATAGTCAAGGTGGTAGCTCTTGTTAGGATGTATCGCAGCCAGGTGTTGCAGTGTGTTTTAAAGTATAATGCCAAAGGTAGGTAATGCGATGTTAATACCATGTCTGCTTAGTGCTGTTCAGCCCCTGTGTCATACCCTGCCAGAGGAAAGAGAAAGGAACAAAACCCTACATCCACAATGTGCATCTGAAAAATCAGTTCAGGTCGTGCCGCCACAGATCCATGAGCCACTGTTCCCAAATATACCTCCTACTGCCCTGGCCCCAGGTCTGGAAGGTGTGTCTGTATTCCAGCTTCTCTTAGGCTTGGCTGGCTTCAGGACAGGAACACAGAGCTGAAAAGTCACACCGAGTGATCTTTTCTTCATCTTTCATTTTTCCATTATAGCTTGAATGTTCATTGTCTGATTGCTGTTAGTGGTTACCTAATCACAGGGACCAGGAGCACGATAGCAGTCATCAGCTACCAGACCTGTACAAACTCAGTGAGAAGGGAAGAAGTCAGGAAGCCCTTGTATAGACCAGCCCTTTAACGGTAGATTGAGAAGGACCCCTTTTGCATGTGGGGCCTTCTAGAAGCAGTCCCAGGAGCAGCACGTGCTACACTTGAAGACGCCTTAGCACTTAAGTAGCGGTGAGCATCTGCTAGCTGCCTGCCTCCTGCAGTAGGTTTCTGGTGTTGAATTTCTCTTTCCTAGGAGTCATACTGTATGCCTTGTTCTCTGTAGCCTTGGCAGCAGGTGTCAGAGTTCCGATAAACTCCAGCTGTGCGCTGTCATCTCAGTTGTTGTCTGGTGTCTTACACTGGAGGAGAGGCACCTCCTCGTCTGTGTCGGAAGGCCTTTGCTAATTCAGGGTACCGCTCCTGTGCAAACAGAAGGGTTTTGAGGGAAAGGTGGGGTCTATACTCCTGGCACGGAGGCGCTGTAGATCAACTGGTACAGTGTCAGCCCTCAGACAGAGTGTGCTGGGAAGGCGTTGTGTTTGCTCTGAGGAGCAGTACCACTGAGCAGCGTCTACCTTGCTTTCCCTGGCTCTGTTCCTGTGGATCTGCCAGTGCAGGCAAGGCTTTGCACAGATGCTTGGTTCTTCTGCTGCAGGCTTCGGCAACAGTTGCCATCCCCAAGGAGCACCACCGTTTTGTCATTGGAAAGAAGGGTGAGAAGCTGCAGGACCTGAAGCTCAAAACTGCAACCAAAATGCAGGTCCCCCGCCCAGATGACCCCAGCAACCAGATCAAGATCAGCGGCACTAAAGAAGGGATTGAGGAGGCCCGGCACGAGATCCTGCTTATCTCCGCTGAGCAGGTACCTCAGTACTGTGATCTCTCTCATGGCATTGGCTGCTCAGCCATTTTGCTTCCCCGTGGTGTAGTCGGAGTTTGCAGCCACCGTGGCTACAGTCAGTGGCTAACGTTAGTCTGAACGGAGACGTGTGCTGTGCCACTCGCTGGCTGTGTGACCACCGCTGCCAGGTCCTGAAACTTCTTGTGCTGCGTTTTGTCCATCTCTGAAGCCAAAACAAGCATTTGATAGTTGAAGCGACGCGTCTTAGGTGCCAGCTGAGATAAGGCAGGAGATCACAGGGGTGAATATCGTAAACAAGGAGCAGCAGCAGCAACCGTATTTGTAGATTGAAAGAGGTGGAGATCTACAAGCCCGCAAACTGAGAAGGTTGCTTGGGCCAGAGTGTCAGGCAGGACACCCCTGGGAACTTAGCTGTGCCTGGCAGAGACTGTAATATAGAGGGCAGTTCCCACCAAGGTCTGTTGTGGGCTCTTCCAGGGTAAGCGTGCCGTGGAGCGGCTGGACGTGGAGAAAGTGTACCACCCTTTCATTGCTGGCCCTTACAACAAGCTGGTGAGGGAGCTCATGCAGGACACAGGGACGCGCATCAACATTCCTCCACCCAGTGTCAACAAGACCGAGATAGTCTTCACCGGAGAAAAGGAGCAGCTAGCCCGGGCTGTGGCTCGAGTTAAGAAGATCTATGAGGAGAAGGTACGGATGGTCCATAAAGCTTCCCACCTTCCCCTGGCACCTGCTCCTAGGCACTCTTCCCTTCTTGTTCTACTTTTGTGCATCCCTCGGTTGCATCTGGCTCAGCAGCCCTTGCAGTACATGACCCCGAATCCTACCGTTTCCTCACTCGGCAGAGTGGGAGCTGGGCTGATACTATCCGGGAGGTGACAGATTTCTCGCTTTTCTGTACCGTGGGAATTAGCAGGCCACCAAGAGCTCCCCTGGCTCTTGTTCACACCGGGGCTACTAAGGAAGGAAAGAAGTGTGAAGTCTACAGCGATGGCCAGCTGACAGTATCAAAGTTGCTACTTAAGTAGAAGTTGCTGAAGAGCGAATGTCACTCCAGTTTATTTCCCACAGCCAACGCTGCTGTGAATATCCTTGTTGTGGGTTGCTGGGCTGTTTTTCCTCGTGGTTAGGTCTGTATTTGTACCGGTCTGGATTTCAACTATCGGCTTATAGCCTGCACAGTGTTGCATCACAGCACTGCCTGGGAGACGGCTGGGAGTTGAACCCTGTTGTCCAGCGGGGGGACGGGGATGACGACAACGACATGCCTGTGTGTGTGTGTGGTCTCCTCCATGCCGTGTCCCAGGGAGCTTGACACAGCATGCTAGTTTTGTACTTCCCCTGTGAATTTTTGAGCACAAGGCTTTCTGTAGGCAGGGGCCCAAGGGGTGCTAGGGTACTGCCGAGCCACTGTGCTCAGCTTGGCTTTGCTCTTTGCTGGGTGCAGAGTCTGACTGCATCTTGTGCCTCTTCCTGTCGCTCTTGTCCTTCCCCGCCCCCTTGTGATTGACGCCTCAGTGTCTCTGCCCCTACAGAAAAAGAAGACTACTACTATTGCAGTGGAGGTGAAGAAGTCCCAGCACAAGTATGTCATCGGCCCCAAGGGGAATTCCCTGCAGGAGATCTTGGAGAAGACTGGAGTCTCTGTCGAGATCCCACCCATTGACAGTAGCTCGGAGACGCTGATACTGCGAGGCGAGCCTGAAAAACTGGGGCAAGCATTGACTGAAGTCTTTGCAAAGGTACTGACAAGATGGGCTAGGCCTCCTTTGAAGGTCCCATGAAGATACATTTGTGAGCACTGACGGGTGTAGCGGGGGTGCTTTCTCTTGGGCCATTAGAGGTGCAGCTTAGAAGTCAATACCGGAGGTGCAGCATGGGAATTGGAACTGAATTGTTGTGAAGGCCTCTTCCAGTTTGTCCATCAAACAGCTTCTCTGTTTTTCTGTCTCTCAGGCCAACAGTTTTACCGTCTCCTCGGTCTCTGCCCCCTCTTGGCTTCATCGTTTCATTATTGGAAAGAAAGGACAGAACCTGGCCAAAATAACTCAGCAGGTGCCAAAGGTATGGATGAGCTGGTTAGCTTAGCACCCCCGGCGTAGAAAAAGGTTTAGTCCAGTTCACTCGTCACGGGAGAGAGAGGTGTATTCTAGCGTGGGTAAACCCAGGGGGAAATGACACAGATCTTTGCTGTTCAAGGGAACCCTCTCTTTTACTGCTGCAAACACTGCTCATCCTATGTTATTGTCATGGGTTGAGCCCTTCCAAGGAAGCTTTATGTGGTGCTGTTTTGAGAACTGATGTAGCAGGATACCTGGAAATGCCGAGTGCAGCAAGGCTTCTCCCTGGTGAGTTAGACGGTATCTAGATAAAGGCTAGATGAGTAAACTTCTCCAAAGCCCTTGCAGAAACCGGGACAGCACCAGAGCCTTGGGCTCTAGGCACTGCCATATGGCTGACATCGTTAAGTTACTGACTTGGGAAATTGTGGGGATTTTGTTTGGGCTTTTTGGGAAGAGGCGCATCTCTTAGTGGCAGGGATCGATGGTGTAGGCCTGACCAAGAGCATTGGCCTGGCTTGGATCTTGGCAAATTCTTAAGAGATTCATTGTCTTTCACCTCAAGGTTCGCATCAAATTCACTGGAGGAGAGGATAACATCACTTTGGAAGGGCCTACAGAAGATGTGCATGTGGCCCAGGAACAGATTGAAGCCACGGTCAAGGAACTGATGAGCTGGAGTTACTAGTTCCAGTAAGAAACTGGGGGAAGAAGGGGCAACAGAGCAGAGGGGCCCCTGCTTAGGGCCCTGCTTAGGGCCAGAAAAAATTAGAACTTGGTTTTTGGCAATTGTTCATTGAAACACGTACTTTGTGTGCTAACGCAAACTGTCAGCATTCCTAGAGTTGTATGTAACATGCTGCCTGTGTGGCTGAGGGCTGCCCGGCAAGTGTGATGTGTGTGAGAGACACAGTTCAACTGTGAAGTGAGTGGGGGGTCCCGATCTGCGTTTCCGTGTTCCCCGCGAGGGGGCCGGCCAGAGACGGACGAAGCGATTGAAAAGTCGACGTATGAAGTGGTGGAATGCACTATTAGATATTAGAACGGGGAACTGTGGACCAAACACTAGAACGAATGTCATTTGGGAAAAGCACGAACGCGGGGCCCCAGGTCAGTAAAGGGGAGTCAGAGGCCTTGGGAATACAGCCTATTAAACCCTGTTCCACAGGCAGTAACGTAACATTTGAGAACCGAACGGCAAGTCAGGAAGATCCTTTCTTGCTGTGGCAGGCTGCTTGTGTAAGGCTTTTATTGTCTGCCGAGGCTGCTGGAGTAAATGAAGAGAACCAGTCCTTTGGGCGGGAGTGCTGAGGCAAGGCACTTTGTAAAGCGTTCCCCAAAGCAAGGGCAACCAAGTCACGCCTCTTCCTGGCTTTGTGGCTTTAGCAGTGCTTCCTGGCTCTTATTGTTGCAGGTGCTGTTTTCCTGCCTGAAGCCCTGGGGCTCCTGGGTAGCCGCCACCCCCCCAGCCCGCAGCTGCTGTCCTCAATAAAATGATCTTTCCTCTCTTCTGACTACGTCTGCCACGTGATAATTGGGGACTGGGCAGATATTGTTTGGTGGTGCGTCCTAGGGGAGGACTTTGGGATCATCCCTTGGCCCAGACTCCTTGCCAGTGGGCATCACGGCTGAGCTTTATGACTCACAGCACAGTCACACAGGGAGGTGGGGGCCGGATGGCACCTCTGGAGGTGTCACTGTCCCCTCAGCTCCTGCTCAGATTCTGGCTAAGGCACAGCCTGTGCTCAGGCTCGATGGATGCTCCACTGGGGAGCAGCGCCATTAGCTCAGAGCCGGGACAACACGCAGGCAGACACGGTGCCGCCGCTGACCATCACCTGCAGCTCGCTGTCCCCTGCGGCCGTCATCCCTGCACACTGACTGATGGGCAGTTTCTCCAGATGCCCACGCTCAGGGCAACGGTATAAAGCAAACTGCCACGCTGGCCACTACAAATACGTCGGCTCGCCCAAAAAGCTTTTCCAGCAGCTCCAACAGCAGCCGGACTGCTGAGGCTTTTGTGCGTCCCAGTGTGATACGGGAGACGCCCGCACCCTGATGGAGGACGAAGGATGAGCACTCTCACCATCAACCAGCTAACTGTTGCTCATAGGCTGCTGTGGTTCAAGCGGGGCCGCCAGCTGTGCAACACACAGCTGCTCGCTCCCTCCCTCCCTCCCTCCCTCCCTCCCTCCCCAGGGGGGATGGCAGGGAGAACTGGGAGGCTCAAAGGGAGAAAACTCGTAGGCTGAGGCCAAGGCTTTGATGTGTGCAGGGGAACGTGCTGGTGCCGTTTGTGATTGAAAACTGCGGGGACATCTTTGGGGAGGAGGTGGCCGGCCCCTCCCCTCCATCAGCCGAGGAGGTGCCAGCACCTGTGGACAGGTGCACAGGTATGAGGAGGGGCTGAGGGTTTTCAAAATCTGGGGCTTCTGGTCCAATTCCTTATTGTGCTGCTGGTGGATTTTGGTTTAGGTGTTGTCCACTTCCACGAGGTCACTTTGCTGCACGTGCTTTTGTGTTCCATGGGTGCGTTTGGAAGATCAAAGGAGCCGTGCAGGTGAAGCAAACGCAGAGCCCCAGGCAAAAGACTTCTTGCACACAGCACCCTCTCTGCTCATCCTCTACAAAGAAGCAGGGGCAGGTATGGTGGTGAAATC
The DNA here is from genome assembly GCF_963210335.1 of Falco punctatus. Taxonomy (NCBI): domain Eukaryota; kingdom Metazoa; phylum Chordata; class Aves; order Falconiformes; family Falconidae; genus Falco; species Falco punctatus. Next base: position 839,880 of record NW_027660309.1, read on the forward strand.
AGAAATAGTAGAGGGATGTCAGGCCAAGAAACACTGACACGTTTCTCATGTATGACAGTAGTTTCTGATAGGTCCAAGCAGCTGCTGTGCCTCCTCCTGTCATTAGATCTCTTGTCTGTTTGACTTTTCCCACCCTCTAATGATAGAGAAGAAAAACCAGAAAGGTTGTTTCTCAGATGCATTGGGAATGTGCTTAATCAATCTAAATACCTACAAGAAGTCAAATACAAAATTGCAGATTTAAAAATAAAAGGCTCACGCCCCAGAATGGGATAATGTTGCCCAGGGGATAACGGCAGAACCGTGTCCCAGGAAGGCAGAAGCAAGCCCAGCAGAACGAAGCTGGCAAGGGTCTGTCCTACCCTCCAAGGCTCCTCCAGTTTGTGGTGCCCCAGCCCGCAAGAAGGGGCAGCCCATCATCCCAATTCATCAGAGCTCCTGAAGCCTATCTTGCGACCGTGCAAAATATGGATAATGCAAAGCAACCAAAGGGATCTTATTTGAGGAGCTAAGGTAGCAATTTGGAAAACGGTAGCTTACTACTCCAGGTGTCTTGCCACCTTTCAACTTCAACCTTTCCGGTTCAGGCACTTGTACCTTTGCCTCCAACCACCCCCGAGAGCACAGCAGACTCCTCGGTAGACCCGGAACAGCTGATGAGCCTTTCAGAGGAAAGAAGGTAAAATGAGCTCCCTTTGTTTAAAATGAGAACTGATTCCAGCTGATCGTGGTTTTACCTCTCTAATAACACTGTGGAATATCAAGGTTTGCAGGGTCTTTCGTTTCGGGAAAATGAAAAGCAAAGAAACAGAAAGGGAAAACAGGTCTCTGGAGAAGAGGCTGAAAGCACACCAGAAGAGAAAAGGAGAGAAGAAAAGCTTTTCGAGATCAACCGCTGAAAAAATTCAGGAAGGTCAAGAAGCCCAGGTGTATCCAGACACTGCTGTCCATCTCTCAAAACTCTGAACACGGCACTAAGTGCATGAACTATTTTTAGCGTGCACAAAGATGGCCCCGGATAGGAAGCAGACACCTGCCTTTTGGAAAAAAATGCGTGTCAGCAGGAAACTGCCGTTCCCAATGTTGCAGGTTTGGTTTTGCACTTACTGAAGTACTGTTTGCTCAAGGGTAAGCAGACACCTCGCCACAAGAGCCTCGACCCTTAGCTATTTACCTAGCTACCGAAATAAAGAGGCAAAGTAAGTCCCGCTGTTCTGTCCATGTTAGCAATCCTCACGCTGCCCTGTATCATCTGGATCCCAAATATGCAGCAACGTTGTTCCAGGTCACTACATACGCTTTAGATGCTGGCCCTTTTTCAAAAGGCCGCGGTTCACCTGAGGTAATTTGGGGGCGGGTGGTGGTGTTTGTGGTGGTGGTGTGTGTATTGGGATGGACACTTTTTAGTTTCTTACTTCTTCTTCCCTTACCAGTAAACAGAGGTCTATTTCTCAAGATCTTGAGAAATGTCCTGAAAAAAAGTGTTCGTGACTTTTTTGTATATAGATGAATACTCTTTTAATGTACACTATTTCACTGTTGCTAGAAGTACTATATTCCACTTCACGTGGCTTGCTTCAGTGACAGCCTTGTACCGTAAATTCATATCGTGTACCCCCTTTTTCTTGGGGTCCACAAGTTGCGATGCCTGCAGTTTGTAGTCCCTGCATGCACAGGCTATCTGCCCTGGCTGAAACCTGACAGGATAACAAACGGTGATTGCTTCAGGCAGCTTCCCTATGCAGATGTCCCCAGAACCCCTTTGGAAGAGTAACCCAGAGAGGGTGCTTCAGGGAAACCACAGGCACTTCCAAAGCACGGAACTAATGAGCAGGACATGCACGGGAGAGTCTGTGTTTAGTAGCCAAGTGTTTAGCTTGAAGTGAGCGATTCTTATTTGCTTTCCAAATCCATTTTCCTCCTGCCTAACCCAATTGGAAGAGTGAGTCCCACCGCATTTTTTTGTGATGTACTGAATGTATTCTTTTTTAAAAGCAGGTGCCACCTTCTTGGCTTTGCTTCACGCTTTGTGCTGTCCCCTTTTTCTATGTACAAGAAACCCCACTGAAGACAGAGCGTTGATGGTTCTATTCAGCTGCAGGGGAACTGCCATGGCGGCTGTAAGAGAGGGGCCGGGCCGGGCGCAGGCCGGGGGGTTTATCCGTTCTGAGCCCCTCGACCCCTGCTGTGCATATCTGACAGCCCTGCCTCGCTCACAGCCGCTGTCCCAGAGGGAACAAAGCCCAGGAGAGAAGGTTCTCTGTCGGCTCAGGGGAAGCACCATGCAGGGGTGCAGCACCCTCGTGTTGCAGCCAAAGTGATAAACGGGCCTTGCTTAGCGCAGCTCTCCGTGCAAAAACCTCCGTGGCTGCAAGGATCTCAAGCCTCGACTCTGAGCGCTCGATGGAGCTCCCTCCCAGCCAGCCGAGATTCCCGACCGTCCTGACGTGGCGCTTTCCCTCCCAGCAGCGCCCATGCCCATTGAGTGCCTTTCGCTTGCAGCCGGCTCTAATGCCGGCATCAACCCTGCACTCCAGTTTTTGGCCTCTCTGAGTGTTGCTCACTAGGATAGCCCCGAGAGTGACACCCCCCCACCCCCACCCCCCCACCCCCAACCCCCGTGCCGGCTGCCCCCATTGTGTCCATAGGGATAGCGGTTTGCCTGCGGGCATGGTGGGATGGTGTTTCTTCCAGGAACCACATGGGTGGCAGGGTGAGCCCTGGGGGGGCTTGCGCCGCCCGGGCTCACAGCTGGGGAGGCGGATTCCCCGCTCGCAGGGGCTGGGGGCGAGGGGAAGTGTTTTAGGGACGGACCGTGGGGGCCGGAGGGAGGGGTTTGAGGGACGGACGCCGAGGAAGGCCACATCCCTGCAGAGATGGCTCAGGCCCAGGGCAGGGCTCTTCTCTGGATGCCACGGGGTCGATTGCAAAGGAGCAGGCTGCCCCATGCAGGGAGCAGGTGCGTGCCGGGGCTGCCAGGGGCCCTGCCTGCCTGTTCCCAGCCCAGCCCCAGCTGGGGCCAGCCCTGCGCTGCAGCCCTGGGGCCGAGGCGCACGGAGCCGGGCATTGCTGAGGGTGCTGCACCCTGACGGGCCCCGCCGCCGGCTGCCGGCTGCCCTGGGCTGCCCCTCGCTCTCCCCAGCTCTGCCTGCTGCCAGTGCCGGGGGCACCGCCACGGGGCTTGCCCCCTGCCCACAGCTGCCCTGACCCACATCTGCAGCTGTACGTGGTGCCCACATGGCACAGCTGGGGCGGGGGTGGCAGGTCTCTCTGGTGGCAGCCTGGGACTGGGGGCAAAGCCAAGCCCATCCCTCGCTTGTGATCTTTGTCCCCAGGGAGAGCCAGTGCAGACGTGTGCTGCGCTGGAGAGTGTCCCGCGAGGAGGTGACGGCCGACTGCAGAGCAGCACTGAGACCCGCGCGACAGCAACAGCAGCCGGTGGCCACAGAGCAGCCCAGGGGAGCTGGTTCCCTCGACGGGCCCCAAAGCAGCCTTCCTCAGCCCCTGCTTTTGGTGACATGTGGAGCAGCGCAGGGATGTCTCTCAGGCTTCCAGGCCTGAGGAGGCTTTCCTCCCCAGGGGCACTGTTAGAAATCCTGCTCCCAGGATTAAAGCACCCCTCCCCCCCATGGATCCGAGGCTGTGTATCCAGCCCCCTGGAGCTGGGTACAGGTGCCCTGAGCGGTCTCTCAGGGAGGATGGGGCCACCTGCCTGGTGGCTCTGACACAGAAATGATGAGCTGAAGCCCTGTGATGGTGGCTGGCCGGCTCAAAGCCTCCGAGTGCCTCAGCCTCTGTCCCCAGGAGCGTTTATCCCAGGCCCTGTTTCAGGGTGCGAAGATGGGTGCCGGTGATGTCCTGGTGCCTCCGTCTGGCTCCCACTTCAAGGTTGTGATGCCTGAGGTCAGGGACCACCTGAAGGCCTTGGCAGAGATCTCAAGGGACTTTGTGTTCCATCTAGTGTTGCCTTAGGGCTACAATGTGCCGTGGTTTGGGGGCAACAAGGTTATGGTATGCCAGAGGTCAGGCGAGTTAGTGTCAAAGTGTGTTATTGTTATGGACAGAATCTGGGTTTGTTGGCCCTGCGTTCCTGGGGTTATGGCATTTTTATCTTATCTTGTGAACTGTGTGGTGGGTTTCTTTGTGGAGAGTGCCTTTTTTCACCTCTATTGCCTTTGTGGGGTTTGGATGGGGGCCTTTGGTTTGTGTACAGAGTTTCTTCTGGTTGTTTTTCTGCTGTACTGTTGGATGGTGGTGTTTTTTCTGTCTTGAAACCATCGTTACTGGTCTAATATATCTCCTGCAGGTCAGGCAGTGTCACTTCTGGTGTGGTCTGACTCATTTCTGGTGAGTTGGTAGGTAGGTATGGAGGACTTGTGGTCCCTCCATGGAGGATGACTGCTAGAGGACTAAGAGGCAGATCTGTGGAGGGGTGAGAGGACTGCTGGCCCATAAGCAGTGACTGTCAGAGGACTAAGTGTACTTGAATTTACGTGGGCTTCCAAATTCATGGTTGTTTCTCCTGCCTTGCGGAAGAGCCATGGGAAGTCACCAGCCACACGGAAGGACAAGGGGTTTCCCAAGGCTACGTGGCTTTTTGGGGTTTGCTTTTGAGTAAGAAAGTCTTGTCTCTACATGAGCGCAACTGTGAACGGTCAATTTTGCTGACTTTAGAGAGCAGGGAGCTGCACTTTTCTGATGTGCCTCACATGGCTGTAAGGACAGAGTGAGAACCAGCAAGAGGATTCCTTCCTGTCACCTTCTCCAGGGGAACAGTGCTGCACTTACCCACAAGGTGAGCTCTGGTTCTGCGTGAGTGCACAAGTTTTTGGTCAATTTTCTCACCACAGGAAGCAGGGAGCAGAACTTTTGCTCTGTGCCTCATCACATGGCTTCCAGGTCAGGGTGAGAAACAGCCAGAGAATTCCTCCCTGTCACCTTCTCCAGGGGAGCACTGCTGCACTTTGTCAAGGTGAGTTTTTTTGGGCTGTACATGATTGCCAATGAAAAGAGGTCAATTTTCTCACCACACAAAGCAGGGAGAAGAACTTTTGCTCAGTGCCTGACAGGCCTACCAGGGCAGGGTGAGAAGCAGCCAGAGAATTCCTTCCTGGAACCTTCTCCAGGGGAGCCATGCTGCCCTTTCCCAAAATGTATTTTTTTTTGGCTCTGCATGAGTGCAAAAGGTTTTGGTCAATTTTCCACCACAGAAAGCAGGGAGCAGAACTTTTATGATGTGCGTCATATGTCTGCCAGGGCAGGTTGAGAAGCAGCAAGAGGATTCCTTTCTGGCACCTTCTCCAGGGGAATTTCCCAGTTCCCGAGAGACTGCTGGTGCCGGCTGCAAGGGCGCTCCCAGACAAAGGGTGGTCCTGTGTGATGCTGGGGTTGGAATTGGTGATGTCTCCTTTCCTTAGTCTCGTTAAGGCTTTGCAGTGACAATTTGGTGCTTCGCTCCTATTGCTCTTTTATCATATCGCTCACAGTAACTGCCACTGGTTCCTTTTATCATATTGCATGCTATTTTCTTTTATTGCAATATAAGAAACTGCATTTGATATATTCCATTATTTGATATACTTGATAGATTTGATTATATTTGATCTGGAGTTCAGCTTTGCTGTGTATCCAGTCAGCCAGCAAAACAAAATTCGGCATAGTCGGCAGCGTACGAAGTAAAAATCTCTCTATTTAGGAAAAAAAAAATGTTCCTCGACTTGCTATCGTCAGGTGGGAACCATTGCCTTATGGTGTTTGGGCCAGAGTGGTCTGGTGGTGCTGGGCAGTTGGGCCATGCCAGGGACAGAGGGACGGGGGCAGGGGAGGGGGCGGGGGGAAGGGGTTTAGGGACGGACGGGTGGGAATTGATGAAGGAATTTAGGGATGGACCGGGGTGTGGGGGTGTTTGTGGGTATGGGGGGGGTGGTGGGGGTGTGTGTGTGCCCCACCCCGCAGCTCCCCTCGACTGCTTCCTCCTCACCAGCACCTGCTCAGCACCCCAGAGGGGCTTCCCGGAGAGTTCCCGGAGAGCCGGGGAAGGGGCTGTCCTGCACCGCCCCTCCAGACGGGCGCCGCGCAGGCAGACCCCCGAGCCCCGCCGAGGGAGGGCAGCGCCGCTGGCCGCCCCCCTCCCGCCGCGTCTCCTCACCTGCGCCCCGCGCCTCGCGCAGCCAGCGACCCCGACCGCCGCTCCCACGCGCGCACAGCTGGCGGGAAGAGGCGGGCCCCTCGGCCTCGTGCCCAGCACAGGCTTCGCTGCAGGCCTACGAGAGGTAAAGCCGGTCCCGGGGCACCATCCTGGTGAAGAAGAGAGAAGTGCGTGACCTGCCAACACAGGGGTGGCCCCGCCCCCATGCGCCCTTTGGTCGGTTGCTATGGGAACGAGTCGGGCTGTTCCCCTGGCAACCGGCTGACAAAGGGCACACAGGGGAGGGACCACCCGTATGTTGGGAGGTCACACACATCTCTTCTTGACCACGATGGCAGCAGGCCCCTCGGCCTCGTGCCCAGCACAGGCTTAGCTGCGGGCCTACTAGAGGTAAAGCCAGCTTGGGGTGTCCCCCTTTCCAAGAGGCTTCTTAGGTTGCACATCCTCTGCCTTCCTAACGAGGAGCTCTGGTTTTGATGCCCACTGTGCTGTCAGGAAAAATCCCCCCTCAGTTTCTGTGTGGTTCAGCAAGAGAACAGGGCAGCAGACTGGCCCTGTAGGCGCTTCTCAAGAGGCCGGCTGGAAAAGTGCTCAGGAAACACGTCATTTGCCTTCCTGGAGGGACTTGTGTGCATCTTGAGTGGTGCTGGTAACAGTGTTGCCTCCTCTGTCTCTTCCAGTGGCATACCCGGATTGTGTGTGTGCGTGGGAAGTCGACGATGAGCTCGGTGGCAGTTTTGAGCCAGGAGAGCTTTGCCAAACACCGCAGTGGCTTGACGCAGCAGCAGGTGAAAGGTGAGAAGACACAGCTGAGTTCCTGTGATGTGCCTCTAAATAGAGACTGCGCAGGCAAGGTGCCTTGCTGTTAGCCAAGCTCGCTCCACGCCTCCGGCTCCCCCTAAGTGTCCAGGCACGGCGTTTGCCATTCCTAGGCTGGCGGCCTGCCAGACCCTGGCTTTCCACCAACAGGAGCACATCGGTGGTGCTGCACAGTGCAGGGCCAGGCGGAGGCAAGCCTCAGATCTTCACAGAGCTCTGGCTAGCAACGCTGTCAGCCGTGGGGCAGGGCATGTGCAAGCAGGGGTCATTGGGCTGCAAGAGAGCCTCGTGGGATCAGTGTGCTGGATTGTCACCTCCTCCTTTGCTCAGCCAGGTGCTGGGGAAAGTCAGTATAACCGTATTGGCTGACTCACTGATGGGTCTCGGCACCCATTCTCCAGCTGCGAGCTGGCCCGCTTGGCACAGCCCAGTGCCCAGCTGAGTCGAACATAAGCTACAGGCTTTCCCTGGACTCTGCCCCAACTAGAGTGCTTCTGCTTCTCTCTGCCTTCTTCCTGGGCATGTGTCTGTCCTGTCCCCTTCTGACCTACAGCCTTGCTGTGTCCCTTTGATTTCTTTCTCCTTGGCCTGTTGTCCCCTGATGAAGCTCCTCTCAACAAAGCTGGCGATAATGTGCTGTGTTTGCTGCCACCATTCACTTGCACGGTTGCTTCCTGCATCCATAGCAGCACCTACTGCAGTCTGTGCTGTGCTGAGCTCAGCTGAGCTCCAGACTCGGCTGCTCTCCACAAGCATAACTGTAGCAGGGTGAATAGTAGTGCACAAGTCCTTTGTTGTCCCTCTTTGATGATGCCTCAATAGAGTTGCACTGCCTATGAATGGGGGCGTTTCTGTGGGGAGAGCATCTCATTGGCCTTGTTTGCTTCACCCCAGTAACAGCTTTAAACTCGGAAGAAGAGAAGGATCCTCCCACCTACGAGGAAGCCTTCCCTGCGCTCCCTGAGAAAGCACCATGTTTGGAAGCTGCCCGGGAACCTGCTGAGCCCTGGAGCAAAATCCGGCCAATAAAGGCTTCTGTCATCACTCAGGTTGGTGGGAGTGGGTGTCTTATCTCCCTCCTTTTCATCCCTCCAAAAAGTAGGTGAAGCGAAGCTTTCCCTGGAGTATGAAATCCCTTAGTGTGCCAGAGTAACTGCCTCTTTGCTGTCCTTTGCCCTGGGGCACAAGGAAGACTGCGGCTGAATGCTAGGACGGCTCTGGAGGGGGAGGGATGTGTTGAAAACTGCCCAGACAAAGCTCTGCATCCCTGTTGCACAGTCAGCTGGAATAGGCCTGAAGGGAGGATTGCAGAGGGAGGCACTGACAATCAAAAGCACACTGACACCTTGCTGTGCCCTGCTTGTGTCTGTCCCGTGGCTGAGCAGGTGTTCCATGTGCCACTGGAGGAGAGGAAATACAAGGACATGGATCAGTTGGGAGAAAGCAAGCAGGCCAAGATCTGCCTTGACATCATGCAGAAGACGGGAGCTCACCTGGAGCTGTCTCTCGCAAAGGACCAGGGCCTTTCGATCGTGGTCTCTGGCAAGCCAGAAGCAGTCACAAAGGCTCGGAAGCAGATTGTCACTCGACTGCAGACTCAGGTGAGGGCATCTAACTGTTTCTGCCTTCATCTTTGCTCTTCCCCAAGACTCGCAAATGCTTTGAGACCCTTGGGCCCATGTGCTTGTAAGCCAAAGAGGTGTGTTGTTACATGACTAATTCAGCTTTGCCATACGTTTTCAAAGCACCCAATTGGCAATTTGGAATGGGAATGAGGCTTAAAATAGGGTTCCAAGGTAATTACAGGCCGTGGTGTTGCATGAAGCGTGGAGTCTGCGATCTCTGGAACATTTGAGTTGCAACCAGTGACTTTGTGCTGAGGTGCTGGTGCTGGAGGGGGTGCAGGAGCCTCACACACAAAGCTAGTAGTGTGTGAGAACGGGACTGTGCTTTTCCTGAAGCCCTTCAGAGAAGAACGTGGAAGGCTGGGAGAAAGAAAAGTAGAGAAAAGGAAGTCCTGCCAAAAGCCAAAAGCTTCGGGTCAGGGTTCTGCCTTGTGTAGCTCAAGGCACACTGGTAAGGAGCCACAACCCTGTTGTTTCGGTTGCTTCAGTCCTCTAGGTTTTGATCTCTTACCTTAAGGTTCTTGAGCTCATAGTCAAGGTGGTAGCTCTTGTTAGGATGTATCGCAGCCAGGTGTTGCAGTGTGTTTTAAAGTATAATGCCAAAGGTAGGTAATGCGATGTTAATACCATGTCTGCTTAGTGCTGTTCAGCCCCTGTGTCATACCCTGCCAGAGGAAAGAGAAAGGAACAAAACCCTACATCCACAATGTGCATCTGAAAAATCAGTTCAGGTCGTGCCGCCACAGATCCATGAGCCACTGTTCCCAAATATACCTCCTACTGCCCTGGCCCCAGGTCTGGAAGGTGTGTCTGTATTCCAGCTTCTCTTAGGCTTGGCTGGCTTCAGGACAGGAACACAGAGCTGAAAAGTCACACCGAGTGATCTTTTCTTCATCTTTCATTTTTCCATTATAGCTTGAATGTTCATTGTCTGATTGCTGTTAGTGGTTACCTAATCACAGGGACCAGGAGCACGATAGCAGTCATCAGCTACCAGACCTGTACAAACTCAGTGAGAAGGGAAGAAGTCAGGAAGCCCTTGTATAGACCAGCCCTTTAACGGTAGATTGAGAAGGACCCCTTTTGCATGTGGGGCCTTCTAGAAGCAGTCCCAGGAGCAGCACGTGCTACACTTGAAGACGCCTTAGCACTTAAGTAGCGGTGAGCATCTGCTAGCTGCCTGCCTCCTGCAGTAGGTTTCTGGTGTTGAATTTCTCTTTCCTAGGAGTCATACTGTATGCCTTGTTCTCTGTAGCCTTGGCAGCAGGTGTCAGAGTTCCGATAAACTCCAGCTGTGCGCTGTCATCTCAGTTGTTGTCTGGTGTCTTACACTGGAGGAGAGGCACCTCCTCGTCTGTGTCGGAAGGCCTTTGCTAATTCAGGGTACCGCTCCTGTGCAAACAGAAGGGTTTTGAGGGAAAGGTGGGGTCTATACTCCTGGCACGGAGGCGCTGTAGATCAACTGGTACAGTGTCAGCCCTCAGACAGAGTGTGCTGGGAAGGCGTTGTGTTTGCTCTGAGGAGCAGTACCACTGAGCAGCGTCTACCTTGCTTTCCCTGGCTCTGTTCCTGTGGATCTGCCAGTGCAGGCAAGGCTTTGCACAGATGCTTGGTTCTTCTGCTGCAGGCTTCGGCAACAGTTGCCATCCCCAAGGAGCACCACCGTTTTGTCATTGGAAAGAAGGGTGAGAAGCTGCAGGACCTGAAGCTCAAAACTGCAACCAAAATGCAGGTCCCCCGCCCAGATGACCCCAGCAACCAGATCAAGATCAGCGGCACTAAAGAAGGGATTGAGGAGGCCCGGCACGAGATCCTGCTTATCTCCGCTGAGCAGGTACCTCAGTACTGTGATCTCTCTCATGGCATTGGCTGCTCAGCCATTTTGCTTCCCCGTGGTGTAGTCGGAGTTTGCAGCCACCGTGGCTACAGTCAGTGGCTAACGTTAGTCTGAACGGAGACGTGTGCTGTGCCACTCGCTGGCTGTGTGACCACCGCTGCCAGGTCCTGAAACTTCTTGTGCTGCGTTTTGTCCATCTCTGAAGCCAAAACAAGCATTTGATAGTTGAAGCGACGCGTCTTAGGTGCCAGCTGAGATAAGGCAGGAGATCACAGGGGTGAATATCGTAAACAAGGAGCAGCAGCAGCAACCGTATTTGTAGATTGAAAGAGGTGGAGATCTACAAGCCCGCAAACTGAGAAGGTTGCTTGGGCCAGAGTGTCAGGCAGGACACCCCTGGGAACTTAGCTGTGCCTGGCAGAGACTGTAATATAGAGGGCAGTTCCCACCAAGGTCTGTTGTGGGCTCTTCCAGGGTAAGCGTGCCGTGGAGCGGCTGGACGTGGAGAAAGTGTACCACCCTTTCATTGCTGGCCCTTACAACAAGCTGGTGAGGGAGCTCATGCAGGACACAGGGACGCGCATCAACATTCCTCCACCCAGTGTCAACAAGACCGAGATAGTCTTCACCGGAGAAAAGGAGCAGCTAGCCCGGGCTGTGGCTCGAGTTAAGAAGATCTATGAGGAGAAGGTACGGATGGTCCATAAAGCTTCCCACCTTCCCCTGGCACCTGCTCCTAGGCACTCTTCCCTTCTTGTTCTACTTTTGTGCATCCCTCGGTTGCATCTGGCTCAGCAGCCCTTGCAGTACATGACCCCGAATCCTACCGTTTCCTCACTCGGCAGAGTGGGAGCTGGGCTGATACTATCCGGGAGGTGACAGATTTCTCGCTTTTCTGTACCGTGGGAATTAGCAGGCCACCAAGAGCTCCCCTGGCTCTTGTTCACACCGGGGCTACTAAGGAAGGAAAGAAGTGTGAAGTCTACAGCGATGGCCAGCTGACAGTATCAAAGTTGCTACTTAAGTAGAAGTTGCTGAAGAGCGAATGTCACTCCAGTTTATTTCCCACAGCCAACGCTGCTGTGAATATCCTTGTTGTGGGTTGCTGGGCTGTTTTTCCTCGTGGTTAGGTCTGTATTTGTACCGGTCTGGATTTCAACTATCGGCTTATAGCCTGCACAGTGTTGCATCACAGCACTGCCTGGGAGACGGCTGGGAGTTGAACCCTGTTGTCCAGCGGGGGGACGGGGATGACGACAACGACATGCCTGTGTGTGTGTGTGGTCTCCTCCATGCCGTGTCCCAGGGAGCTTGACACAGCATGCTAGTTTTGTACTTCCCCTGTGAATTTTTGAGCACAAGGCTTTCTGTAGGCAGGGGCCCAAGGGGTGCTAGGGTACTGCCGAGCCACTGTGCTCAGCTTGGCTTTGCTCTTTGCTGGGTGCAGAGTCTGACTGCATCTTGTGCCTCTTCCTGTCGCTCTTGTCCTTCCCCGCCCCCTTGTGATTGACGCCTCAGTGTCTCTGCCCCTACAGAAAAAGAAGACTACTACTATTGCAGTGGAGGTGAAGAAGTCCCAGCACAAGTATGTCATCGGCCCCAAGGGGAATTCCCTGCAGGAGATCTTGGAGAAGACTGGAGTCTCTGTCGAGATCCCACCCATTGACAGTAGCTCGGAGACGCTGATACTGCGAGGCGAGCCTGAAAAACTGGGGCAAGCATTGACTGAAGTCTTTGCAAAGGTACTGACAAGATGGGCTAGGCCTCCTTTGAAGGTCCCATGAAGATACATTTGTGAGCACTGACGGGTGTAGCGGGGGTGCTTTCTCTTGGGCCATTAGAGGTGCAGCTTAGAAGTCAATACCGGAGGTGCAGCATGGGAATTGGAACTGAATTGTTGTGAAGGCCTCTTCCAGTTTGTCCATCAAACAGCTTCTCTGTTTTTCTGTCTCTCAGGCCAACAGTTTTACCGTCTCCTCGGTCTCTGCCCCCTCTTGGCTTCATCGTTTCATTATTGGAAAGAAAGGACAGAACCTGGCCAAAATAACTCAGCAGGTGCCAAAGGTATGGATGAGCTGGTTAGCTTAGCACCCCCGGCGTAGAAAAAGGTTTAGTCCAGTTCACTCGTCACGGGAGAGAGAGGTGTATTCTAGCGTGGGTAAACCCAGGGGGAAATGACACAGATCTTTGCTGTTCAAGGGAACCCTCTCTTTTACTGCTGCAAACACTGCTCATCCTATGTTATTGTCATGGGTTGAGCCCTTCCAAGGAAGCTTTATGTGGTGCTGTTTTGAGAACTGATGTAGCAGGATACCTGGAAATGCCGAGTGCAGCAAGGCTTCTCCCTGGTGAGTTAGACGGTATCTAGATAAAGGCTAGATGAGTAAACTTCTCCAAAGCCCTTGCAGAAACCGGGACAGCACCAGAGCCTTGGGCTCTAGGCACTGCCATATGGCTGACATCGTTAAGTTACTGACTTGGGAAATTGTGGGGATTTTGTTTGGGCTTTTTGGGAAGAGGCGCATCTCTTAGTGGCAGGGATCGATGGTGTAGGCCTGACCAAGAGCATTGGCCTGGCTTGGATCTTGGCAAATTCTTAAGAGATTCATTGTCTTTCACCTCAAGGTTCGCATCAAATTCACTGGAGGAGAGGATAACATCACTTTGGAAGGGCCTACAGAAGATGTGCATGTGGCCCAGGAACAGATTGAAGCCACGGTCAAGGAACTGATGAGCTGGAGTTACTAGTTCCAGTAAGAAACTGGGGGAAGAAGGGGCAACAGAGCAGAGGGGCCCCTGCTTAGGGCCCTGCTTAGGGCCAGAAAAAATTAGAACTTGGTTTTTGGCAATTGTTCATTGAAACACGTACTTTGTGTGCTAACGCAAACTGTCAGCATTCCTAGAGTTGTATGTAACATGCTGCCTGTGTGGCTGAGGGCTGCCCGGCAAGTGTGATGTGTGTGAGAGACACAGTTCAACTGTGAAGTGAGTGGGGGGTCCCGATCTGCGTTTCCGTGTTCCCCGCGAGGGGGCCGGCCAGAGACGGACGAAGCGATTGAAAAGTCGACGTATGAAGTGGTGGAATGCACTATTAGATATTAGAACGGGGAACTGTGGACCAAACACTAGAACGAATGTCATTTGGGAAAAGCACGAACGCGGGGCCCCAGGTCAGTAAAGGGGAGTCAGAGGCCTTGGGAATACAGCCTATTAAACCCTGTTCCACAGGCAGTAACGTAACATTTGAGAACCGAACGGCAAGTCAGGAAGATCCTTTCTTGCTGTGGCAGGCTGCTTGTGTAAGGCTTTTATTGTCTGCCGAGGCTGCTGGAGTAAATGAAGAGAACCAGTCCTTTGGGCGGGAGTGCTGAGGCAAGGCACTTTGTAAAGCGTTCCCCAAAGCAAGGGCAACCAAGTCACGCCTCTTCCTGGCTTTGTGGCTTTAGCAGTGCTTCCTGGCTCTTATTGTTGCAGGTGCTGTTTTCCTGCCTGAAGCCCTGGGGCTCCTGGGTAGCCGCCACCCCCCCAGCCCGCAGCTGCTGTCCTCAATAAAATGATCTTTCCTCTCTTCTGACTACGTCTGCCACGTGATAATTGGGGACTGGGCAGATATTGTTTGGTGGTGCGTCCTAGGGGAGGACTTTGGGATCATCCCTTGGCCCAGACTCCTTGCCAGTGGGCATCACGGCTGAGCTTTATGACTCACAGCACAGTCACACAGGGAGGTGGGGGCCGGATGGCACCTCTGGAGGTGTCACTGTCCCCTCAGCTCCTGCTCAGATTCTGGCTAAGGCACAGCCTGTGCTCAGGCTCGATGGATGCTCCACTGGGGAGCAGCGCCATTAGCTCAGAGCCGGGACAACACGCAGGCAGACACGGTGCCGCCGCTGACCATCACCTGCAGCTCGCTGTCCCCTGCGGCCGTCATCCCTGCACACTGACTGATGGGCAGTTTCTCCAGATGCCCACGCTCAGGGCAACGGTATAAAGCAAACTGCCACGCTGGCCACTACAAATACGTCGGCTCGCCCAAAAAGCTTTTCCAGCAGCTCCAACAGCAGCCGGACTGCTGAGGCTTTTGTGCGTCCCAGTGTGATACGGGAGACGCCCGCACCCTGATGGAGGACGAAGGATGAGCACTCTCACCATCAACCAGCTAACTGTTGCTCATAGGCTGCTGTGGTTCAAGCGGGGCCGCCAGCTGTGCAACACACAGCTGCTCGCTCCCTCCCTCCCTCCCTCCCTCCCTCCCTCCCTCCCCAGGGGGGATGGCAGGGAGAACTGGGAGGCTCAAAGGGAGAAAACTCGTAGGCTGAGGCCAAGGCTTTGATGTGTGCAGGGGAACGTGCTGGTGCCGTTTGTGATTGAAAACTGCGGGGACATCTTTGGGGAGGAGGTGGCCGGCCCCTCCCCTCCATCAGCCGAGGAGGTGCCAGCACCTGTGGACAGGTGCACAGGTATGAGGAGGGGCTGAGGGTTTTCAAAATCTGGGGCTTCTGGTCCAATTCCTTATTGTGCTGCTGGTGGATTTTGGTTTAGGTGTTGTCCACTTCCACGAGGTCACTTTGCTGCACGTGCTTTTGTGTTCCATGGGTGCGTTTGGAAGATCAAAGGAGCCGTGCAGGTGAAGCAAACGCAGAGCCCCAGGCAAAAGACTTCTTGCACACAGCACCCTCTCTGCTCATCCTCTACAAAGAAGCAGGGGCAGGTATGGTGGTGAAATCAGAAATAGTAGAGGGATGTCAGGCCAAGAAACACTGACACGTTTCTCATGTATGACAGTAGTTTCTGATAGGTCCAAGCAGCTGCTGTGCCTCCTCCTGTCATTAGATCTCTTGTCTGTTTGACTTTTCCCACCCTCTAATGATAGAGAAGAAAAACCAGAAAGGTTGTTTCTCAGATGCATTGGGAATGTGCTTAATCAATCTAAATACCTACAAGAAGTCAAATACAAAATTGCAGATTTAAAAATAAAAGGCTCACGCCCCAGAATGGGATAATGCTGCCCAAGGGATAACGGCAGAACCGTGTCCCAGGAAGGCAGAAGCAAGCCCAGCAGAACGAAGCTGGCAAGGGTCTGTCCTACCCTCCAAGGCCCCTCCAGTTTGTGGTGCCCCAGCCCGCAAGAAGGGGCAGCCCATCATCCCAATTCATCAGAGCTCCTGAAGCCTATCTTGCGACCGTGCAAAATATGGATAATGCAAAGCAACCAAAGGGATCTTATTTGAGGAGCTAAGGTAGCAATTTGGAAAACGGTAGCTTACTACTCCAGGTGTCTTGCCACCTTTCAACTTCAACCTTTCCGGTTCAGGCACTTGTACCTTTGCCTCCAACCACCCCCGAGAGCACAGCAGACTCCTCGGTAGACCCGGAACAGCTGATGAGCCTTTCAGAGGAAAGAAGGTAAAATGAGCTCCCTTTGTTTAAAATGAGAACTGATTCCAGTTGATCGTGGTTTTACCTCTCTAATAACACTGTGGAATATCAAGGTTTGCAGGGTCTTTCGTTTCAGGAAAATGAAAAGCAAAGAAACAGAAAGGGAAAACAGGTCTCTGGAGAAGAGGCTGAAAGCACACCAGAAGAGAAAAGGAGAGAAGAAAAGCTTTTCGAGATCAACCGCTGAAAAAATTCAGGAAGGTCAAGAAGCCCAGGTGTATCCAGACACTGCTGTCCATCTCTCAAAACTCTGAACACGGCACTAAGTGCATGAACTATTTTTAGCGTGCACAAAGATGGCCCCGGATAGGAAGCAGACACCTGCCTTTTGGAAAAAAATGCGTGTCAGCAGGAAACTGCCGTTCCCAATGTTGCAGGTTTGGTTTTGCACTTACTGAAGTACTGTTTGCTCAAGGGTAAGCAGACACCTCGCCACAAGAGCCTCGATCCTTAGCTATTTACCTAGCTACCGAAATAAAGAGGCAAAGTAAGTCCCGCTGTTCTGTCCATGTTAGCAATCCTCACGCTGCCCTGTATCATCTGGATCCCAAATATGCAGCAACGTTGTTCCAGGTCACTACATACGCTTTAGATGCTGGCCCTTTTTCAAAAGGCCGCGGTTCACCTGAGGTAATTTGGGGGCGGGTGGTGGTGTTTGTGGTGGTGGTGTGTGTATTGGGATGGACACTTTTTAGTTTCTTACTTCTTCTTCCCTTACCAGTAAACAGAGGTCTATTTCTCAAGATCTTGAGAAATGTCCTGAAAAAAAGTGTTCGTGACTTTTTTGTATATAGATGAATACTCTTTTAATGTACACTATTTCACTGTTGCTAGAAGTACTATATTCCACTTCACGTGGCTTGCTTCAGTGACAGCCTTGTACCGTAAATTCATATCGTGTACCCCCTTTTTCTTGGGGTCCACAAGTTGCGATGCCTGCAGTTTGTAGTCCCTGCATGCACAGGCTATCTGCCCTGGCTGAAACCTGACAGGATAACAAACGGTGATTGCTTCAGGCAGCTTCCCTATGCAGATGTCCCCAGAACCCCTTTGGAAGAGTAACCCAGAGAGGGTGCTTCAGGGAAACCACAGGCACTTCCAAAGCACGGAACTAATGAGCAGGACATGCACGGGAGAGTCTGTGTTTAGTAGCCAAGTGTTTAGCTTGAAGTGAGCGATTCTTATTTGCTTTCCAAATCCATTTTCCTCCTGCCTAACCCAATTGGAAGAGTGAGTCCCACCGCATTTTTTTGTGATGTACTGAATGTATTCTTTTTTAAAAGCAGGTGCCACCTTCTTGGCTTTGCTTCACGCTTTGTGCTGTCCCCTTTTTCTATGTACAAGAAACCCCACTGAAGACAGAGCGTTGATGGTTCTATTCAGCTGCAGGGGAACTGCCATGGCGGCTGTAAGAGAGGGGCCGGGCCGGGCGCAGGCCGGGGGGTTTATCCGTTCTGAGCCCCTCGACCCCTGCTGTGCATATCTGACAGCCCTGCCTCGCTCACAGCCGCTGTCCCAGAGGGAACAAAGCCCAGGAGAGAAGGTTCTCTGTCGGCTCAGGGGAAGCACCATGCAGGGGTGCAGCACCCTCGTGTTGCAGCCAAAGTGATAAACGGGCCTTGCTTAGCGCAGCTCTCCGTGCAAAAACCTCCGTGGCTGCAAGGATCTCAAGCCTCGACTCTGAGCGCTCGATGGAGCTCCCTCCCAGCCAGCCGAGATTCCCGACCGTCCTGACGTGGCGCTTTCCCTCCCAGCAGCGCCCATGCCCATTGAGTGCCTTTCGCTTGCAGCCGGCTCTAATGCCGGCATCAACCCTGCACTCCAGTTTTTGGCCTCTCTGAGTGTTGCTCACTAGGATAGCCCCGAGAGTGACACCCCCCCACCCCCACCCCCCCACCCCCAACCCCCGTGCCGGCTGCCCCCATTGTGTCCATAGGGATAGCGGTTTGCCTGCGGGCATGGTGGGATGGTGTTTCTTCCAGGAACCACATGGGTGGCAGGGTGAGCCCTGGGGGGGCTTGCGCCGCCCGGGCTCACAGCTGGGGAGGCGGATTCCCCGCTCGCAGGGGCTGGGGGCGAGGGGAAGTGTTTTAGGGACGGACCGTGGGGGCCGGAGGGAGGGGTTTGAGGGACGGACGCCGAGGAAGGCCACATCCCTGCAGAGATGGCTCAGGCCCAGGGCAGGGCTCTTCTCTGGATGCCACGGGGTCGATTGCAAAGGAGCAGGCTGCCCCATGCAGGGAGCAGGTGCGTGCCGGGGCTGCCAGGGGCCCTGCCTGCCTGTTCCCAGCCCAGCCCCAGCTGGGGCCAGCCCTGCGCTGCAGCCCTGGGGCCGAGGCGCACGGAGCCGGGCATTGCTGAGGGTGCTGCACCCTGACGGGCCCCGCCGCCGGCTGCCGGCTGCCCTGGGCTGCCCCTCGCTCTCCCCAGCTCTGCCTGCTGCCAGTGCCGGGGGCACCGCCACGGGGCTTGCCCCCTGCCCACAGCTGCCCTGACCCACATCTGCAGCTGTACGTGGTGCCCACATGGCACAGCTGGGGCGGGGGTGGCAGGTCTCTCTGGTGGCAGCCTGGGACTGGGGGCAAAGCCAAGCCCATCCCTCGCTTGTGATCTTTGTCCCCAGGGAGAGCCAGTGCAGACGTGTGCTGCGCTGGAGAGTGTCCCGCGAGGAGGTGACGGCCGACTGCAGAGCAGCACTGAGACCCGCGCGACAGCAACAGCAGCCGGTGGCCACAGAGCAGCCCAGGGGAGCTGGTTCCCTCGACGGGCCCCAAAGCAGCCTTCCTCAGCCCCTGCTTTTGGTGACATGTGGAGCAGCGCAGGGATGTCTCTCAGGCTTCCAGGCCTGAGGAGGCTTTCCTCCCCAGGGGCACTGTTAGAAATCCTGCTCCCAGGATTAAAGCACCCCTCCCCCCCATGGATCCGAGGCTGTGTATCCAGCCCCCTGGAGCTGGGTACAGGTGCCCTGAGCGGTCTCTCAGGGAGGATGGGGCCACCTGCCTGGTGGCTCTGACACAGAAATGATGAGCTGAAGCCCTGTGATGGTGGCTGGCCGGCTCAAAGCCTCCGAGTGCCTCAGCCTCTGTCCCCAGGAGCGTTTATCCCAGGCCCTGTTTC
This sequence comes from Falco punctatus, assembly GCF_963210335.1. NCBI lineage: Eukaryota > Metazoa > Chordata > Aves > Falconiformes > Falconidae > Falco > Falco punctatus. The sequence continues at coordinate 858,862 of NW_027660309.1, forward strand.
AGGGTGCGAAGATGGGTGCCGGTGATGTCCTGGTGCCTCCGTCTGGCTCCCACTTCAAGGTTGTGATGCCTGAGGTCAGGGACCACCTGAAGGCCTTGGCAGAGATCTCAAGGGACTTTGTGTTCCATCTAGTGTTGCCTTAGGGCTACAATGTGCCGTGGTTTGGGGGCAACAAGGTTATGGTATGCCAGAGGTCAGGCGAGTTAGTGTCAAAGTGTGTTATTGTTATGGACAGAATCTGGGTTTGTTGGCCCTGCGTTCCTGGGGTTATGGCATTTTTATCTTATCTTGTGAACTGTGTGGTGGGTTTCTTTGTGGAGAGTGCCTTTTTTCACCTCTATTGCCTTTGTGGGGTTTGGATGGGGGCCTTTGGTTTGTGTACAGAGTTTCTTCTGGTTGTTTTTCTGCTGTACTGTTGGATGGTGGTGTTTTTTCTGTCTTGAAACCATCGTTACTGGTCTAATATATCTCCTGCAGGTCAGGCAGTGTCACTTCTGGTGTGGTCTGACTCATTTCTGGTGAGTTGGTAGGTAGGTATGGAGGACTTGTGGTCCCTCCATGGAGGATGACTGCTAGAGGACTAAGAGGCAGATCTGTGGAGGGGTGAGAGGACTGCTGGCCCATAAGCAGTGACTGTCAGAGGACTAAGTGTACTTGAATTTACGTGGGCTTCCAAATTCATGGTTGTTTCTCCTGCCTTGCGGAAGAGCCATGGGAAGTCACCAGCCACACGGAAGGACAAGGGGTTTCCCAAGGCTACGTGGCTTTTTGGGGTTTGCTTTTGAGTAAGAAAGTCTTGTCTCTACATGAGCGCAACTGTGAACGGTCAATTTTGCTGACTTTAGAGAGCAGGGAGCTGCACTTTTCTGATGTGCCTCACATGGCTGTAAGGACAGAGTGAGAACCAGCAAGAGGATTCCTTCCTGTCACCTTCTCCAGGGGAACAGTGCTGCACTTACCCACAAGGTGAGCTCTGGTTCTGCGTGAGTGCACAAGTTTTTGGTCAATTTTCTCACCACAGGAAGCAGGGAGCAGAACTTTTGCTCTGTGCCTCATCACATGGCTTCCAGGTCAGGGTGAGAAACAGCCAGAGAATTCCTCCCTGTCACCTTCTCCAGGGGAGCACTGCTGCACTTTGTCAAGGTGAGTTTTTTTGGGCTGTACATGATTGCCAATGAAAAGAGGTCAATTTTCTCACCACACAAAGCAGGGAGAAGAACTTTTGCTCAGTGCCTGACAGGCCTACCAGGGCAGGGTGAGAAGCAGCCAGAGAATTCCTTCCTGGAACCTTCTCCAGGGGAGCCATGCTGCCCTTTCCCAAAATGTATTTTTTTTTGGCTCTGCATGAGTGCAAAAGGTTTTGGTCAATTTTCCACCACAGAAAGCAGGGAGCAGAACTTTTATGATGTGCGTCATATGTCTGCCAGGGCAGGTTGAGAAGCAGCAAGAGGATTCCTTTCTGGCACCTTCTCCAGGGGAATTTCCCAGTTCCCGAGAGACTGCTGGTGCCGGCTGCAAGGGCGCTCCCAGACAAAGGGTGGTCCTGTGTGATGCTGGGGTTGGAATTGGTGATGTCTCCTTTCCTTAGTCTCGTTAAGGCTTTGCAGTGACAATTTGGTGCTTCGCTCCTATTGCTCTTTTATCATATCGCTCACAGTAACTGCCACTGGTTCCTTTTATCATATTGCATGCTATTTTCTTTTATTGCAATATAAGAAACTGCATTTGATATATTCCATTATTTGATATACTTGATAGATTTGATTATATTTGATCTGGAGTTCAGCTTTGCTGTGTATCCAGTCAGCCAGCAAAACAAAATTCGGCATAGTCGGCAGCGTACGAAGTAAAAATCTCTCTATTTAGGAAAAAAAAAATGTTCCTCGACTTGCTATCGTCAGGTGGGAACCATTGCCTTATGGTGTTTGGGCCAGAGTGGTCTGGTGGTGCTGGGCAGTTGGGCCATGCCAGGGACAGAGGGACGGGGGCAGGGGAGGGGGCGGGGGGAAGGGGTTTAGGGACGGACGGGTGGGAATTGATGAAGGAATTTAGGGATGGACCGGGGTGTGGGGGTGTTTGTGGGTATGGGGGGGGTGGTGGGGGTGTGTGTGTGCCCCACCCCGCAGCTCCCCTCGACTGCTTCCTCCTCACCAGCACCTGCTCAGCACCCCAGAGGGGCTTCCCGGAGAGTTCCCGGAGAGCCGGGGAAGGGGCTGTCCTGCACCGCCCCTCCAGACGGGCGCCGCGCAGGCAGACCCCCGAGCCCCGCCGAGGGAGGGCAGCGCCGCTGGCCGCCCCCCTCCCGCCACGTCTCCTCACCTGCGCCCCGCGCCTCGCGCAGCCAGCGACCCCGACCGCCGCTCCCACGCGCGCACAGCTGGCGGGAAGAGGCGGGCCCCTCGGCCTCGTGCCCAGCACAGGCTTCGCTGCAGGCCTACGAGAGGTAAAGCCGGTCCCGGGGCACCATCCTGGTGAAGAAGAGAGAAGTGCGTGACCTGCCAACACAGGGGTGGCCCCGCCCCCATGCGCCCTTTGGTCGGTTGCTATGGGAACGAGTCGGGCTGTTCCCCTGGCAACCGGCTGACAAAGGGCACACAGGGGAGGGACCACCCGTATGTTGGGAGGTCACACACATCTCTTCTTGACCACGATGGCAGCAGGCCCCTCGGCCTCGTGCCCAGCACAGGCTTAGCTGCGGGCCTACTAGAGGTAAAGCCAGCTTGGGGTGTCCCCCTTTCCAAGAGGCTTCTTAGGTTGCACATCCTCTGCCTTCCTAACGAGGAGCTCTGGTTTTGATGCCCACTGTGCTGTCAGGAAAAATCCCCCCTCAGTTTCTGTGTGGTTCAGCAAGAGAACAGGGCAGCAGACTGGCCCTGTAGGCGCTTCTCAAGAGGCCGGCTGGAAAAGTGCTCAGGAAACACGTCATTTGCCTTCCTGGAGGGACTTGTGTGCATCTTGAGTGGTGCTGGTAACAGTGTTGCCTCCTCTGTCTCTTCCAGTGGCATACCCGGATTGTGTGTGTGCGTGGGAAGTCGACGATGAGCTCGGTGGCAGTTTTGAGCCAGGAGAGCTTTGCCAAACACCGCAGTGGCTTGACGCAGCAGCAGGTGAAAGGTGAGAAGACACAGCTGAGTTCCTGTGATGTGCCTCTAAATAGAGACTGCGCAGGCAAGGTGCCTTGCTGTTAGCCAAGCTCGCTCCACGCCTCCGGCTCCCCCTAAGTGTCCAGGCACGGCGTTTGCCATTCCTAGGCTGGCGGCCTGCCAGACCCTGGCTTTCCACCAACAGGAGCACATCGGTGGTGCTGCACAGTGCAGGGCCAGGCAGAGGCAAGCCTCAGATCTTCACAGAGCTCTGGCTAGCAACGCTGTCAGCCGTGGGGCAGGGCATGTGCAAGCAGGGGTCATTGGGCTGCAAGAGAGCCTCGTGGGATCAGTGTGCTGGATTGTCACCTCCTCCTTTGCTCAGCCAGGTGCTGGGGAAAGTCAGTATAACCGTATTGGCTGACTCACTGATGGGTCTCGGCACCCATTCTCCAGCTGCGAGCTGGCCCGCTTGGCACAGCCCAGTGCCCAGCTGAGTCGAACATAAGCTACAGGCTTTCCCTGGACTCTGCCCCAACTAGAGTGCTTCTGCTTCTCTCTGCCTTCTTCCTGGGCATGTGTCTGTCCTGTCCCCTTCTGACCTACAGCCTTGCTGTGTCCCTTTGATTTCTTTCTCCTTGGCCTGTTGTCCCCTGATGAAGCTCCTCTCAACAAAGCTGGCGATAATGTGCTGTGTTTGCTGCCACCATTCACTTGCACGGTTGCTTCCTGCATCCATAGCAGCACCTACTGCAGTCTGTGCTGTGCTGAGCTCAGCTGAGCTCCAGACTCGGCTGCTCTCCACAAGCATAACTGTAGCAGGGTGAATAGTAGTGCACAAGTCCTTTGTTGTCCCTCTTTGATGATGCCTCAATAGAGTTGCACTGCCTATGAATGGGGGCGTTTCTGTGGGGAGAGCATCTCATTGGCCTTGTTTGCTTCACCCCAGTAACAGCTTTAAACTCGGAAGAAGAGAAGGATCCTCCCACCTACGAGGAAGCCTTCCCTGCGCTCCCTGAGAAAGCACCATGTTTGGAAGCTGCCCGGGAACCTGCTGAGCCCTGGAGCAAAATCCGGCCAATAAAGGCTTCTGTCATCACTCAGGTTGGTGGGAGTGGGTGTCTTATCTCCCTCCTTTTCATCCCTCCAAAAAGTAGGTGAAGCGAAGCTTTCCCTGGAGTATGAAATCCCTTAGTGTGCCAGAGTAACTGCCTCTTTGCTGTCCTTTGCCCTGGGGCACAAGGAAGACTGCGGCTGAATGCTAGGACGGCTCTGGAGGGGGAGGGATGTGTTGAAAACTGCCCAGACAAAGCTCTGCATCCCTGTTGCACAGTCAGCTGGAACAGGCCTGAAGGGAGGATTGCAGAGGGAGGCACTGACAATCAAAAGCACACTGACACCTTGCTGTGCCCTGCTTGTGTCTGTCTCGTGGCTGAGCAGGTGTTCCATGTGCCACTGGAGGAGAGGAAATACAAGGACATGGATCAGTTGGGAGAAAGCAAGCAGGCCAAGATCTGCCTTGACATCATGCAGAAGACGGGAGCTCACCTGGAGCTGTCTCTCGCAAAGGACCAGGGCCTTTCGATCGTGGTCTCTGGCAAGCCGGAAGCAGTCACGAAGGCTCGGAAGCAGATTGTCGCTCGACTGCAGACTCAGGTGAGGGCATCTAACTGTTTCTGCCTTCATCTTTGCTCTTCCCCAAGACTCGCAAATGCTTTGAGACCCTTGGGCCCATGTGCTTGTAAGCCAAAGAGGTGTGTTGTTACATGACTAATTCAGCTTTGCCATACGTTTTCAAAGCACCCAATTGGCAATTTGGAATGGGAATGAGGCTTAAAATAGGGTTCCAAGGTAATTACAGGCCGTGGTGTTGCATGAAGCGTGGAGTCTGCGATCTCTGGAACATTTGAGTTGCAACCAGTGACTTTGTGCTGAGGTGCTGGTGCTGGAGGGGGTGCAGGAGCCTCACACACAAAGCTAGTAGTGTGTGAGAACGGGACTGTGCTTTTCCTGAAGCCCTTCAGAGAAGAACGTGGAAGGCTGGGAGAAAGAAAAGTAGAGAAAAGGAAGTCCTGCCAAAAGCCAAAAGCTTCGGGTCAGGGTTCTGCCTTGTGTAGCTCAAGGCACACTGGTAAGGAGCCACAACCCTGTTGTTTCGGTTGCTTCAGTCCTCTAGGTTTTGATCTCTTACCTTAAGGTTCTTGAGCTCATAGTCAAGGTGGTAGCTCTTGTTAGGATGTATCGCAGCCAGGTGTTGCAGTGTGTTTTAAAGTATAATGCCAAAGGTAGGTAATGCGATGTTAATACCATGTCTGCTTAGTGCTGTTCAGCCCCTGTGTCATACCCTGCCAGAGGAAAGAGAAAGGAACAAAACCCTACATCCACAATGTGCATCTGAAAAATCAGTTCAGGTCGTGCCGCCACAGATCCATGAGCCACTGTTCTCAAATATACCTCCTACTGCCCTGGCCCCAGGTCTGGAAGGTGTGTCTGTATTCCAGCTTCTCTTAGGCTTGGCTGGCTTCAGGACAGGAACACAGAGCTGAAAAGTCACACCGAGTGATCTTTTCTTCATCTTTCATTTTTCCATTATAGCTTGAATGTTCATTGTCTGATTGCTGTTAGTGGTTACCTAATCACAGGGACCAGGAGCACGATAGCAGTCATCAGCTACCAGACCTGTACAAACTCAGTGAGAAGGGAAGAAGTCAGGAAGCCCTTGTATAGACCAGCCCTTTAACGGTAGATTGAGAAGGACCCCTTTTGCATGTGGGGCCTTCTAGAAGCAGTCCCAGGAGCAGCACGTGCTACACTTGAAGACGCCTTAGCACTTAAGTAGCGGTGAGCATCTGCTAGCTGCCTGCCTCCTGCAGTAGGTTTCTGGTGTTGAATTTCTCTTTCCTAGGAGTCATACTGTATGCCTTGTTCTCTGTAGCCTTGGCAGCAGGTGTCAGAGTTCCGATAAACTCCAGCTGTGCGCTGTCATCTCAGTTGTTGTCTGGTGTCTTACACTGGAGGAGAGGCACCTCCTCGTCTGTGTCGGAAGGCCTTTGCTAATTCAGGGTACCGCTCCTGTGCAAACAGAAGGGTTTTGAGGGAAAGGTGGGGTCTATACTCCTGGCACGGAGGCGCTGTAGATCAACTGGTACAGTGTCAGCCCTCAGACAGAGTGTGCTGGGAAGGCGTTGTGTTTGCTCTGAGGAGCAGTACCACTGAGCAGCGTCTACCTTGCTTTCCCTGGCTCTGTTCCTGTGGATCTGCCAGTGCAGGCAAGGCTTTGCACAGATGCTTGGTTCTTCTGCTGCAGGCTTCGGCAACAGTTGCCATCCCCAAGGAGCACCACCGTTTTGTCATTGGAAAGAAGGGTGAGAAGCTGCAGGACCTGAAGCTCAAAACTGCAACCAAAATGCAGGTCCCCCGCCCAGATGACCCCAGCAACCAGATCAAGATCAGCGGCACTAAAGAAGGGATTGAGAAGGCCCGGCACGAGATCCTGCTTATCTCCGCTGAGCAGGTACCTCAGTACTGTGATCTCTCTCATGGCATTGGCTGCTCAGCCATTTTGCTTCCCCGTGGTGTAGTCGGAGTTTGCAGCCACCGTGGCTACAGTCAGTGGCTAACGTTAGTCTGAACGGAGACGTGTGCTGTGCCACTCGCTGGCTGTGTGACCACCGCTGCCAGGTCCTGAAACTTCTTGTGCTGCGTTTTGTCCATCTCTGAAGCCAAAACAAGCATTTGATAGTTGAAGCGACGCGTCTTAGGTGCCAGCTGAGATAAGGCAGGAGATCACAGGGGTGAATATCGTAAACAAGGAGCAGCAGCAGCAACCGTATTTGTAGATTGAAAGAGGTGGAGATCTACAAGCCCGCAAACTGAGAAGGTTGCTTGGGCCAGAGTGTCAGGCAGGACACCCCTGGGAACTTAGCTGTGCCTGGCAGAGACTGTAATATAGAGGGCAGTTCCCACCAAGGTCTGTTGTGGGCTCTTCCAGGGTAAGCGTGCCGTGGAGCGGCTGGACGTGGAGAAAGTGTACCACCCTTTCATTGCTGGCCCTTACAACAAGCTGGTGAGGGAGCTCATGCAGGACACAGGGACGCGCATCAACATTCCTCCACCCAGTGTCAACAAGACCGAGATAGTCTTCACCGGAGAAAAGGAGCAGCTAGCCCGGGCTGTGGCTCGAGTTAAGAAGATCTATGAGGAGAAGGTACGGATGGTCCATAAAGCTTCCCACCTTCCCCTGGCACCTGCTCCTAGGCACTCTTCCCTTCTTGTTCTACTTTTGTGCATCCCTCGGTTGCATCTGGCTCAGCAGCCCTTGCAGTACATGACCCCGAATCCTACCGTTTCCTCACTCGGCAGAGTGGGAGCTGGGCTGATACTATCCGGGAGGTGACAGATTTCTCGCTTTTCTGTACCGTGGGAATTAGCAGGCCACCAAGAGCTCCCCTGGCTCTTGTTCACACCGGGGCTACTAAGGAAGGAAAGAAGTGTGAAGTCTACAGCGGTGGCCAGCTGACAGTATCAAAGTTGCTACCTAAGTAGAAGTTGCTGAAGAGCGAATGTCACTCCAGTTTATTTCCCACAGCCAACGCTGCTGTGAATATCCTTGTTGTGGGTTGCTGGGCTGTTTTTCCTCGTGGTTAGGTCTGTATTTGTACCGGTCTGGATTTCAACTATCGGCTTATAGCCTGCACAGTGTTGCATCACAGCACTGCCTGGGAGACGGCTGGGAGTTGAACCCTGTTGTCCAGCGGGGGGACGGGGATGACGACAACGACATGCCTGTGTGTGTGTGTGGTCTCTTCCATGCCGTGTCCCAGGGAGCTTGACACAGCATGCTAGTTTTGTACTTCCCCTGTGAATTTTTGAGCACAAGGCTTTCTGTAGGCAGGGGCCCAAGGGGTGCTAGGGTACTGCCGAGCCACTGTGCTCAGCTTGGCTTTGCTCTTTGCTGGGTGCAGAGTCTGACTGCATCTTGTGCCTCTTCCTGTCGCTCTTGTCCTTCCCCGCCCCCTTGTGATTGACGCCTCAGTGTCTCTGCCCCTACAGAAAAAGAAGACTACTACTATTGCAGTGGAGGTGAAGAAGTCCCAGCACAAGTATGTCATCGGCCCCAAGGGGAATTCCCTGCAGGAGATCTTGGAGAAGACTGGAGTCTCTGTTGAGATCCCACCCATTGACAGTAGCTCGGAGACGCTGATACTGCGAGGCGAGCCTGAAAAACTGGGGCAAGCATTGACTGAAGTCTTTGCAAAGGTACTGACAAGATGGGCTAGGCCTCCTTTGAAGGTCCCATGAAGATACATTTGTGAGCACTGACGGGTGTAGCGGGGGTGCTCTCTCTTGGGCCATTAGAGGTGCAGCTTAGAAGTCAATACCGGAGGTGCAGCATGGGAATTGGAACTGAATTGTTGTGAAGGCCTCTTCCAGTTTGTCCATCAAACAGCTTCTCTGTTTTTCTGTCTCTCAGGCCAACAGTTTTACCGTCTCCTCGGTCTCTGCCCCCTCTTGGCTTCATCGTTTCATTATTGGAAAGAAAGGACAGAACCTGGCCAAAATAACTCAGCAGGTGCCAAAGGTATGGATGAGCTGGTTAGCTTAGCACCCCCGGCGTAGAAAAAGGTTTAGTCCAGATCACTCGTGACGGGAGAGAGAGGTGTATTCTAGCGTGGGTAAACCCAGGGGGAAATGACACAGATCTTTGCTGTTCAAGGGAACCCTCTCTTTTACTGCTGCAAACACTGCTCATCCTATGTTATTGTCATGGGTTGAGCCCTTCCAAGGAAGCTTTATGTGGTGCTGTTTTGAGAACTGATGTAGCAGGATACCTGGAAATGCCGAGTGCAGCGAGGCTTCTCCCTGGTGAGTTAGACGGTATCTAGATAAAGGCTAGATGAGTAAACTTCTCCAAAGCCCTTGCAGAAACCGGGACAGCACCAGAGCCTTGGGCTCTAGGCACTGCCATATGGCTGACATCGTTAAGTTACTGACTTGGGAAATTGTGGGGATTTTGTTTGGGCTTTTTGGGAAGAGGCGCATCTCTTAGTGGCAGGGATCGATGGTGTAGGCCTGACCAAGAGCATTGGCCTGGCTTGGATCTTGGCAAATTCTTAAGAGATTCATTGTCTTTCACCTCAAGGTTCGCATCAAATTCACTGGAGGAGAGGATAACATCACTTTGGAAGGGCCTACAGAAGATGTGCATGTGGCTCAGGAACAGATTGAAGCCACGGTCAAGGAACTGATGAGCTGGAGTTACTAGTTCCAGTAAGAAACTGGGGGAAGAAGGGGCAACAGAGCAGAGGGGCCCCTGCTTAGGGCCCTGCTTAGGGCCAGAAAAAATTAGAACTTGGTTTTTGGCAATTGTTCATTGAAACACGTACTTTGTGTGCTAACGCAAACTGTCAGCATTCCTAGAGTTGTATGTAACATGCTGCCTGTGTGGCTGAGGGCTGCCCGGCAAGTGTGATGTGTGTGAGAGACACAGTTCAACTGTGAAGTGAGTGGGGGGTCCCGATCTGCGTTTCCGTGTTCCCCGCGAGGGGGCCGGCCAGAGACGGACGAAGCGATTGAAAAGTCGACGTATGAAGTGGTGGAATGCACTATTAGATATTAGAACGGGGAACTGTGGACCAAACACTAGAACGAATGTCATTTGGGAAAAGCACGAACGCGGGGCCCCAGGTCAGTAAAGGGGAGTCAGAGGCCTTGGGAATACAGCCTATTAAACCCTGTTCCACAGGCAGTAACGTAACATTTGAGAACCGAACGGCAAGTCAGGAAGATCCTTTCTTGCTGTGGCAGGCTGCTTGTGTAAGGCTTTTATTGTCTGCCGAGGCTGCTGGAGTAAATGAAGAGAACCAGTCCTTTGGGTGGGAGTGCTGAGGCAAGGCACTTTGTAAAGCGTTCCCCAAAGCAAGGGCAACCAAGTCACGCCTCGTCCTGGCTTTGTGGCTTTAGCAGTGCTTCCTGGCTCTTATTGTTGCAGGTGCTGTTTTCCTGCCTGAAGCCCTGGGGCTCCTGGGTAGCCGCCACCCCCCCAGCCCGCAGCTGCTGTCCTCAATAAAATGATCTTTCCTCTCTTCTGACTACGTCTGCCACGTGATAATTGGGGACTGGGCAGATATTGTTTGGTGGTGCGTCCTAGGGGAGGACTTTGGGATCATCCCTTGGCCCAGACTCCTTGCCAGTGGGCATCACGGCTGAGCTTTATGACTCACAGCACAGTCACACAGGGAGGTGGGGGCCGGATGGCACCTCTGGAGGTGTCACTGTCCCCTCAGCTCCTGCTCAGATTCTGGCTAAGGCACAGCCTGTGATCAGGCTCGATGGATGCTCCACTGGGGAGCTGCGCCATTAGCTCAGAGCCGGGACAACACGCAGGCAGACACGGTGCCGCCGCTGACCATCACCTGCAGCTCGCTGTCCCCTGCGGCCGTCATCCCTGCACACTGACTGATGGGCAGTTTCTCCAGATGCCCACGCTCAGGGCAACGGTATAAAGCAAACTGCCACGCTGGCCACTACAAATACGTTGGCTCGCCCAAAAAGCTTTTCCAGCAGCTCCAACAGCAGCCGGACTGCTGAGGCTTTTGTGCGTCCCAGTGTGATACGGGAGACGCCCGCACCCTGATGGAGGACGAAGGATGAGCACTCTCACCATCAACCAGCTAACTGTTGCTCATAGGCTGCTGTGGTTCAAGCGGGGCCGCCAGCTGTGCAACACACAGCTGCTCGCTCCCTCCCTCCCTCCCTCCCTCCCTCCCCAGGGGGGATGGCAGGGAGAACTGGGAGGCTCAAAGGGAGAAAACTCGTAGGCTGAGGCCAAGGCTTTGATGTGTGCAGGGGAACGTGCTGGTGCCGTTTGTGATTGAAAACTGCGGGGACATCTTTGGGGAGGAGGTGGCCGGCCCCTCCCCTCCATCAGCCGAGGAGGTGCCAGCACCTGTGGACAGGTGCACAGGTATGAGGAGGGGCTGAGGGTTTTCAAAATCTGGGGCTTCTGGTCCAATTCCTTATTGTGCTGCTGGTGGATTTTGGTTTAGGTGTTGTCCACTTCCACGAGGTCACTTTGCTGCACGTGCTTTTGTGTTCCATGGGTGCGTTTGGAAGATCAAAGGAGCCGTGCAGGTGAAGCAAACGCAGAGCCCCAGGCAAAAGACTTCTTGCACACAGCACCCTCTCTGCTCATCCTCTACAAAGAAGCAGGGGCAGGTATGGTGGTGAAATCAGAAATAGTAGAGGGATGTCAGGCCAAGAAACACTGACACGTTTCTCATGTATGACAGTAGTTTCTGATAGGTCCAAGCAGCTGCTGTGCCTCCTCCTGTCATTAGATCTCTTGTCTGTTTGACTTTTCCCACCCTCTAATGATAGAGAAGAAAAACCAGAAAGGTTGTTTCTCAGATGCATTGGGAATGTGCTTAATCAATCTAAATACCTACAAGAAGTCAAATACAAAATTGCAGATTTAAAAATAAAAGGCTCACGCCCCAGAATGGGATAATGTTGCCCAGGGGATAACGGCAGAACCGTGTCCCAGGAAGGCAGAAGCAAGCCCAGCAGAACGAAGCTGGCAAGGGTCTGTCCTACCCTCCAAGGCCCCTCCAGTTTGTGGTGCCCCAGCCCGCAAGAAGGGGCAGCCCATCATCCCAATTCATCAGAGCTCCTGAAGCCTATCTTGCGACCGTGCAAAATATGGATAATGCAAAGCAACCAAAGGGATCTTATTTGAGGAGCTAAGGTAGCAATTTGGAAAACGGTAGCTTACTACTCCAGGTGTCTTGCCACCTTTCAACTTCAACCTTTCCGGTTCAGGCACTTGTACCTTTGCCTCCAACCACCCCCGAGAGCACAGCAGACTCCTCGGTAGACCCGCAACAGCTGATGAGCCTTTCAGAGGAAAGAAGGTAAAATGAGCTCCCTTTGTTTAAAATGAGAACTGATTCCAGCTGATCGTGGTTTTACCTCTCTAATAACACTGTGGAATATCAAGGTTTGCAGGGTCTTTCGTTTCGGGAAAATGAAAAGCAAAGAAACAGAAAGGGAAAACAGGTCTCTGGAGAAGAGGCTGAAAGCACACCAGAAGAGAAAAGGAGAGAAGAAAAGCTTTTCGAGATCAACCGCTGAAAAAATTCAGGAAGGTCAAGAAGCCCAGGTGTATCCAGACACTGCTGTCCATCTCTCAAAACTCTGAACACGGCACTAAGTGCATGAACTATTTTTAGCGTGCACAAAGATGGCCCCGGATAGGAAGCAGACACCTGCCTTTTGGAAAAAAATGCGTGTCAGCAGGAAACTGCCGTTCCCAATGTTGCAGGTTTGGTTTTGCACTTACTGAAGTACTGTTTGCTCAAGGGTAAGCAGACACCTCGCCACAAGAGCCTCGACCCTTAGCTATTTACCTAGCTACCGAAATAAAGAGGCAAAGTAAGTCCCGCTGTTCTGTCCATGTTAGCAATCCTCACGCTGCCCTGTATCATCTGGATCCCAAATATGCAGCAACGTTGTTCCAGGTCACTACATACGCTTTAGATGCTGGCCCTTTTTCAAAAGGCCGCGGTTCACCTGAGGTAATTTGGGGGCGGGTGGTGGTGTTTGTGGTGGTGGTGTGTGTATTGGGATGGACACTTTTTAGTTTCTTACTTCTTCTTCCCTTACCAGTAAACAGAGGTCTATTTCTCAAGATCTTGAGAAATGTCCTGAAAAAAAGTGTTCGTGACTTTTTTGTATATAGATGAATACTCTTTTAATGTACACTATTTCACTGTTGCTAGAAGTACTATATTCCACTTCACGTGGCTTGCTTCAGTGACAGCCTTGTACCGTAAATTCATATCGTGTACCCCCTTTTTCTTGGGGTCCACAAGTTGCGATGCCTGCAGTTTGTAGTCCCTGCATGCACAGGCTATCTGCCCTGGCTGAAACCTGACAGGATAACAAACGGTGATTGCTTCAGGCAGCTTCCCTATGCAGATGTCCCCGGAACCCCTTTGGAAGAGTAACCCAGAGAGGGTGCTTCAGGGAAACCACAGGCACTTCCAAAGCACGGAACTAATGAGCAGGACATGCACGGGAGAGTCTGTGTTTGGTAGCCAAGTGTTTAGCTTGAAGTGAGCGATTCTTATTTGCTTTCCAAATCCATTTTCCTCCTGCCTAACCCAATTGGAAGAGTGAGTCCCACCGCATTTTTTTGTGATGTACTGAATGTATTCTTTTTTAAAAGCAGGTGCTACCTTCTTGGCTTTGCTTCACGCTTTGTGCTGTCCCCTTTTTCTATGTACAAGAAACCCCACTGAAGACAGAGCGTTGATGGTTCTATTCAGCTGCAGGGGAACTGCCATGGCGGCTGTAAGAGAGGGGCCGGGCCGGGCGCAGGCCGGGGGGTTTATCCGTTCTGAGCCCCTCGACCCCTGCTGTGCATATCTGACAGCCCTGCCTCGCTCACAGCCGCTGTCCCAGAGGGAACAAAGCCCAGGAGAGAAGGTTCTCTGTCGGCTCAGGGGAAGCACCATGCAGGGGTGCAGCACCCTCGTGTTGCAGCCAAAGTGATAAACGGGCCTTGCTTAGCGCAGCTCTCCGTGCAAAAACCTCCGTGGCTGCAAGGATCTCAAGCCTCGACTCTGAGCGCTCGATGGAGCTCCCTCCCAGCCAGCCGAGATTCCCGACCGTCCTGACGTGGCGCTTTCCCTCCCAGCAGCGCCCATGCCCATTGAGTGCCTTTCGCTTGCAGCCGGCTCTAATGCCGGCATCAACCCTGCACTCCAGTTTTTGGCCTCTCTGAGTGTTGCTCACTAGGATAGCCCCGAGAGTGACACCCCCCCACCCCCACCCCCCCACCCCCAACCCCCGTGCCGGCTGCCCCCATTGTGTCCATAGGGATAGCGGTTTGCCTGCGGGCATGGTGGGATGGTGTTTCTTCCAGGAACCACATGGGTGGCAGGGTGAGCCCTGGGGGGGCTTGCGCCGCCCGGGCTCACAGCTGGGGAGGCGGATTCCCCGCTCGCAGGGGCTGGGGGCGAGGGGAAGTGTTTTAGGGACGGACCGTGGGGGCCGGAGGGAGGGGTTTGAGGGACGGACGCCGAGGAAGGCCACATCCCTGCAGAGATGGCTCAGGCCCAGGGCAGGGCTCTTCTCTGGATGCCACGGGGTCGATTGCAAAGGAGCAGGCTGCCCCATGCAGGGAGCAGGTGCGTGCCGGGGCTGCCAGGGGCCCTGCCTGCCTGTTCCCAGCCCAGCCCCAGCTGGGGCCAGCCCTGCGCTGCAGCCCTGGGGCCGAGGCGCAAGGAGCCGGGCATTGCTGAGGGTGCTGCACCCTGACGGGCCCCGCCGCCGGCTGCCGGCTGCCCTGGGCTGCCCCTCGCTCTCCCCAGCTCTGCCTGCTGCCAGTGCCGGGGGCACCGCCACGGGGCTTGCCCCCTGCCCACAGCTGCCCTGACCCACATCTGCAGCTGTACGTGGTGCCCACATGGCACAGCTGGGGCGGGGGTGGCAGGTCTCTCTGGTGGCAGCCTGGGACTGGGGGCAAAGCCAAGCCCATCCCTCGCTTGTGATCTTTGTCCCCAGGGAGAGCCAGTGCAGACGTGTGCTGCGCTGGAGAGTGTCCCGCGAGGAGGTGACGGCCGACTGCAGAGCAGCACTGAGACCCGCGCGACAGCAACAGCAGCCGGTGGCCACAGAGCAGCCCAGGGGAGCTGGTTCCCTCGACGGGCCCCAAAGCAGCCTTCCTCAGCCCCTGCTTTTGGTGACATGTGGAGCAGCGCAGGGATGTCTCTCAGGCTTCCAGGCCTGAGGAGGATTTCCTCCCCAGGGGCACTGTTAGAAATCCTGCTCCCAGGATTAAAGCACCCCTCCCCCCCATGGATCCGAGGCTGTGTATCCAGCCCCCTGGAGCTGGGTACAGGTGCCCTGAGCGGTCTCTCAGGGAGGATGGGGCCACCTGCCTGGTGGCTCTGACACAGAAATGATGAGCTGAAGCCCTGTGATGGTGGCTGGCCGGCTCAAAGCCTCCGAGTGCCTCAGCCTCTGTCCCCAGGAGCGTTTATCCCAGGCCCTGTTTCAGGGTGCGAAGATGGGTGCCGGTGATGTCCTGGTGCCTCCGTCTGGCTCCCACTTCAAGGTTGTGATGCCTGAGGTCAGGGACCACCTGAAGGCCTTGGCAGAGATCTCAAGGGACTTTGTGTTCCATCTAGTGTTGCCTTAGGGCTACAATGTGCCGTGGTTTGGGGGCAACAAGGTTATGGTATGCCAGAGGTCAGGCGAGTTAGTGTCAAAGTGTGTTATTGTTATGGACAGAATCTGGGTTTGTTGGCCCTGCGTTCCTGGGGTTATGGCATTTTTATCTTATCTTGTGAACTGTGTGGTGGGTTTCTTTGTGGAGAGTGCCTTTTTTCACCTCTATTGCCTTTGTGGGGTTTGGATGGGGGCCTTTGGTTTGTGTACAGAGTTTCTTCTGGTTGTTTTTCTGCTGTACTGTTGGATGGTGGTGTTTTTTCTGTCTTGAAACCATCGTTACTGGTCTAATATATCTCCTGCAGGTCAGGCAGTGTCACTTCTGGTGTGGTCTGACTCATTTCTGGTGAGTTGGTAGGTAGGTATGGAGGACTTGTGGTCCCTCCATGGAGGATGACTGCTAGAGGACTAAGAGGCAGATCTGTGGAGGGGTGAGAGGACTGCTGGCCCATAAGCAGTGACTGTCAGAGGACTAAGTGTACTTGAATTTACGTGGGCTTCCAAATTCATGGTTGTTTCTCCTGCCTTGCGGAAGAGCCATGGGAAGTCACCAGCCACACGGAAGGACAAGGGGTTTCCCAAGGCTACGTGGCTTTTTGGGGTTTGCTTTTGAGTAAGAAAGTCTTGTCTCTACATGAGCGCAACTGTGAACGGTCAATTTTGCTGACTTTAGAGAGCAGGGAGCTGCACTTTTCTGATGTGCCTCACATGGCTGTAAGGACAGAGTGAGAACCAGCAAGAGGATTCCTTCCTGTCACCTTCTCCAGGGGAACAGTGCTGCACTTACCCACAAGGTGAGCTCTGGTTCTGCGTGAGTGCACAAGTTTTTGGTCAATTTTCTCACCACAGGAAGCAGGGAGCAGAACTTTTGCTCTGTGCCTCATCACATGGCTTCCAGGTCAGGGTGAGAAACAGCCAGAGAATTCCTCCCTGTCACCTTCTCCAGGGGAGCACTGCTGCACTTTGTCAAGGTGAGTTTTTTTGGGCTGTACATGATTGCCAATGAAAAGAGGTCAATTTTCTCACCACACAAAGCAGGGAGAAGAACTTTTGCTCAGTGCCTGACAGGCCTACCAGGGCAGGGTGAGAAGCAGCAAGAGAATTCCTTCCTGGAACCTTCTCCAGGGGAGCCATGCTGCCCTTTCCCAAAATGTATTTTTTTTTGGCTCTGCATGAGTGCAAAAGGTTTTGGTCAATTTTCCACCACAGAAAGCAGGGAGCAGAACTTTTATGATGTGCGTCATATGTCTGCCAGGGCAGGTTGAGAAGCAGCAAGAGGATTCCTTTCTGGCACCTTCTCCAGGGGAATTTCCCAGTTCCCGAGAGACTGCTGGTGCCGGCTGCAAGGGCGCTCCCAGACAAAGGGTGGTCCTGTGTGATGCTGGGGTTGGAATTGGTGATGTCTCCTTTCCTTAGTCTCGTTAAGGCTTTGCAGTGACAATTTGGTGCTTCGCTCCTATTGCTCTTTTATCATATCGCTCACAGTAACTGCCACTGGTTCCTTTTATCATATTGCATGCTATTTTCTTTTATTGCAATATAAGAAACTGCATTTGATATATTCCATTATTTGATATACTTGATAGATTTGATTATATTTGATCTGGAGTTCAGCTTTGCTGTGTATCCAGTCAGCCAGCAAAACAAAATTCGGCATAGTCGGCAGCGTACGAAGTAAAAATCTCTCTATTTAGGAAAAAAAAAATGTTCCTCGACTTGCTGTTGTCAGGTGGGAACCATTGCCTTATGGTGTTTGGGCCAGAGTGGTCTGGTGGTGCTGGGCAGTTGGGCCATGCCAGGGACAGAGGGACGGGGGCAGGGGAGGGGGCGGGGGGAAGGGGTTTAGGGACGGACGGGTGGGAATTGATGAAGGAATTTAGGGATGGACCGGGGTGTGGGGGTGTTTGTGGGTATGGGGGGGGTGGTGGGGGTGTGTGTGTGCCCCACCCCGCAGCTCCCCTCGACTGCTTCCTCCTCACCAGCACCTGCTCAGCACCCCAGAGGGGCTTCCCGGAGAGTTCCCGGAGAGCCGGGGAAGGGGCTGTCCTGCACCGCCCCTCCAGACGGGCGCCGCGCAGGCAGACCCCCGAGCCCCGCCGAGGGAGGGCAGCGCCGCTGGCCGCCCCCCTCCCGCCGCGTCTCCTCACCTGCGCCCCGCGCCTCGCGCAGCCAGCGACCCCGACCGCCGCTCCCACGCGCGCACAGCTGGCGGGAAGAGGCGGGCCCCTCGGCCTCGTGCCCAGCATAGGCTTCGCTGCAGGCCTACGAGAGGTAAAGCCGGTCCCGGGGCACCATCCTGGTGAAGAAGAGAGAAGTGCGTGACCTGCCAACACAGGGGTGGCCCCGCCCCTATGCGCCCTTTGGTCGGTTGCTATGGGAACGAGTCGGGCTGTTCCCCTGGCAACCGGCTGACAAAGGGCACACAGGGGAGGGACCACCCGTATGTTGGGAGGTCACACACATCTCTTCTTGACCACGATGGCAGCAGGCCCCTCGGCCTCGTGCCCAGCACAGGCTTAGCTGCGGGCCTACTAGAGGTAAAGCCAGCTTGGGGTGTCCCCCTTTCCAAGAGGCTTCTTAGGTTGCACATCCTCTGCCTTCCTAACGAGGAGCTCTGGTTTTGATGCCCACTGTGCTATCAGGAAAAATCCCCCCTCAGTTTCTGTGTGGTTCAGCAAGAGAACAGGGCGGCAGACTGGCCCTGTAGGCGCTTCTCAAGAGGCCGGCTGGAAAAGTGCTCAGGAAACACGTCATTTGCCTTCCTGGAGGGACTTGTGTGCATCTTGAGTGGTGCTGGTAACAGTGTTGCCTCCTCTGTCTCTTCCAGTGGCATACCCGGATTGTGTGTGTGCGTGGGAAGTCGACGATGAGCTCGGTGGCAGTTTTGAGCCAGGAGAGCTTTGCCAAACACCGCAGTGGCTTGACGCAGCAGCAGGTGAAAGGTGAGAAGACACAGCTGAGTTCCTGTGATGTGCCTCTAAATAGAGACTGCGCAGGCAAGGTGCCTTGCTGTTAGCCAAGCTCGCTCCATGCCTCCGGCTCCCCCTAAGTGTCCAGGCACGGCGTTTGCCATTCCTAGGCTGGCGGCCTGCCAGACCCTGGCTTTCCACCAACAGGAGCACATCGGTGGTGCTGCACAGTGCAGGGCCAGGCGGAGGCAAGCCTCAGATCTTCACAGAGCTCTGGCTAGCAACGCTGTCAGCCGTGGGGCAGGGCATGTGCAAGCAGGGGTCATTGGGCTGCAAGAGAGCCTCGTGGGATCAGTGTGCTGGATTGTCACCTCCTCCTTTGCTCAGCCAGGTGCTGGGGAAAGTCAGTATAACCGTATTGGCTGACTCACTGATGGGTCTCGGCACCCATTCTCCAGCTGCGAGCTGGCCCGCTTGGCACAGCCCAGTGCCCAGCTGAGTCGAACATAAGCTACAGGCTTTCCCTGGACTCTGCCCCAACTAGAGTGCTTCTGCTTCTCTCTGCCTTCTTCCTGGGCATGTGTCTGTCCTGTCCCCTTCTGACCTACAGCCTTGCTGTGTCCCTTTGATTTCTTTCTCCTTGGCCTGTTGTCCCCTGATGAAGCTCCTCTCAACAAAGCTGGCGATAATGTGCTGTGTTTGCTGCCACCATTCACTTGCACGGTTGCTTCCTGCATCCATAGCAGCACCTACTGCAGTCTGTGCTGTGCT
Source organism: Falco punctatus (assembly GCF_963210335.1). Classification (NCBI taxonomy): domain Eukaryota; kingdom Metazoa; phylum Chordata; class Aves; order Falconiformes; family Falconidae; genus Falco; species Falco punctatus. The sequence continues at coordinate 877,859 of NW_027660309.1, forward strand.
GAGCTCAGCTGAGCTCCAGACTCGGCTGCTCTCCACAAGCATAACTGTAGCAGGGTGAATAGTAGTGCACAAGTCCTTTGTTGTCCCTCTTTGATGATGCCTCAATAGAGTTGCACTGCCTATGAATGGGGGCGTTTCTGTGGGGAGAGCATCTCATTGGCCTTGTTTGCTTCACCCCAGTAACAGCTTCAAACTCGGAAGAAGAGAAGGATCCTCCCACCTACGAGGAAGCCTTCCCTGCGCTCCCTGAGAAAGCACCATGTTTGGAAGCTGCCCGGGAACCTGCTGAGCCCTGGAGCAAAATCCGGCCAATAAAGGCTTCTGTCATCACTCAGGTTGGTGGGAGTGGGTGTCTTATCTCCCTCCTTTTCATCCCTCCAAAAAGTAGGTGAAGCGAAGCTTTCCCTGGAGTATGAAATCCCTTAGTGTGCCAGAGTAACTGCCTCTTTGCTGTCCTTTGCCCTGGGGCACAAGGAAGACTGCGGCTGAATGCTAGGACGGCTCTGGAGGGGGAGGGATGTGTTGAAAACTGCCCAGACAAAGCTCTGCATCCCTGTTGCACAGTCAGCTGGAACAGGCCTGAAGGGAGCATTGCAGAGGGAGGCACTGACAATCAAAAGCACACTGACACCTTGCTGTGCCCTGCTTGTGTCTGTCCCGTGGCTGAGCAGGTGTTCCATGTGCCACTGGAGGAGAGGAAATACAAGGACATGGATCAGTTGGGAGAAAGCAAGCAGGCCAAGATCTGCCTTGACATCATGCAGAAGACGGGAGCTCACCTGGAGCTGTCTCTCGCAAAGGACCAGGGCCTTTCGATCGTGGTCTCTGGCAAGCCGGAAGCAGTCACGAAGGCTCGGAAGCAGATTGTCGCTCGACTGCAGACTCAGGTGAGGGCATCTAACTGTTTCTGCCTTCATCTTTGCTCTTCCCCAAGACTCGCAAATGCTTTGAGACCCTTGGGCCCATGTGCTTGTAAGCCAAAGAGGTGTGTTGTTACATGACTAATTCAGCTTTGCCATACGTTTTCAAAGCACCCAATTGGCAATTTGGAATGGGAATGAGGCTTAAAATAGGGTTCCAAGGTAATTACAGGCCGTGGTGTTGCATGAAGCGTGGAGTCTGCGATCTCTGGAACATTTGAGTTGCAACCAGTGACTTTGTGCTGAGGTGCTGGTGCTGGAGGGGGTGCAGGAGCCTCACACACAAAGCTAGTAGTGTGTGAGAACGGGACTGTGCTTTTCCTGAAGCCCTTCAGAGAAGAACGTGGAAGGCTGGGAGAAAGAAAAGTAGAGAAAAGGAAGTCCTGCCAAAAGCCAAAAGCTTCAGGTCAGGGTTCTGCCTTGTGTAGCTCAAGGCACACTGGTAAGGAGCCACAACCCTGTTGTTTCGGTTGCTTCAGTCCTCTAGGTTTTGATCTCTTACCTTAAGGTTCTTGAGCTCATAGTCAAGGTGGTAGCTCTTGTTAGGATGTATCGCAGCCAGGTGTTGCAGTGTGTTTTAAAGTATAATGCCAAAGGTAGGTAATGCGATGTTAATACCATGTCTGCTTAGTGCTGTTCAGCCCCTGTGTCATACCCTGCCAGAGGAAAGAGAAAGGAACAAAACCCTACATCCACAATGTGCATCTGAAAAATCAGTTCAGGTCGTGCCGCCACAGATCCATGAGCCACTGTTCCCAAATATACCTCCTACTGCCCTGGCCCCAGGTCTGGAAGGTGTGTCTGTATTCCAGCTTCTCTTAGGCTTGGCTGGCTTCAGGACAGGAACACAGAGCTGAAAAGTCACACCGAGTGATCTTTTCTTCATCTTTCATTTTTCCATTATAGCTTGAATGTTCATTGTCTGATTGCTGTTAGTGGTTACCTAATCACAGGGACCAGGAGCACGATAGCAGTCATCAGCTACCAGACCTGTACAAACTCAGTGAGAAGGGAAGAAGTCAGGAAGCCCTTGTATAGACCAGCCCTTTAACGGTAGATTGAGAAGGACCCCTTTTGCATGTGGGGCCTTCTAGAAGCAGTCCCAGGAGCAGCACGTGCTACACTTGAAGACGCCTTAGCACTTAAGTAGCGGTGAGCATCTGCTAGCTGCCTGCCTCCTGCAGTAGGTTTCTGGTGTTGAATTTCTCTTTCCTAGGAGTCATACTGTATGCCTTGTTCTCTGTAGCCTTGGCAGCAGGTGTCAGAGTTCCGATAAACTCCAGCTGTGCGCTGTCATCTCAGTTGTTGTCTGGTGTCTTACACTGGAGGAGAGGCACCTCCTCGTCTGTGTCGGAAGGCCTTTGCTAATTCAGGGTACCGCTCCTGTGCAAACAGAAGGGTTTTGAGGGAAAGGTGGGGTCTATACTCCTGGCACGGAGGCGCTGTAGATCAACTGGTACAGTGTCAGCCCTCAGACAGAGTGTGCTGGGAAGGCGTTGTGTTTGCTCTGAGGAGCAGTACCACTGAGCAGCGTCTACCTTGCTTTCCCTGGCTCTGTTCCTGTGGATCTGCCAGTGCAGGCAAGGCTTTGCACAGATGCTTGGTTCTTCTGCTGCAGGCTTCGGCAACAGTTGCCATCCCCAAGGAGCACCACCGTTTTGTCATTGGAAAGAAGGGTGAGAAGCTGCAGGACCTGAAGCTCAAAACTGCAACCAAAATGCAGGTCCCCCGCCCAGATGACCCCAGCAACCAGATCAAGATCAGCGGCACTAAAGAAGGGATTGAGAAGGCCCGGCACGAGATCCTGCTTATCTCCGCTGAGCAGGTACCTCAGTACTGTGATCTCTCTCATGGCATTGGCTGCTCAGCCATTTTGCTTCCCCGTGGTGTAGTCGGAGTTTGCAGCCACCGTGGCTACAGTCAGTGGCTAACGTTAGTCTGAACGGAGACGTGTGCTGTGCCACTCGCTGGCTGTGTGACCACCGCTGCCAGGTCCTGAAACTTCTTGTGCTGCGTTTTGTCCATCTCTGAAGCCAAAACAAGCATTTGATAGTTGAAGCGACGCGTCTTAGGTGCCAGCTGAGATAAGGCAGGAGATCACAGGGGTGAATATCGTAAACAAGGAGCAGCAGCAGCAACCGTATTTGTAGATTGAAAGAGGTGGAGATCTACAAGCCCGCAAACTGAGAAGGTTGCTTGGGCCAGAGTGTCAGGCAGGACACCCCTGGGAACTTAGCTGTGCCTGGCAGAGACTGTAATATAGAGGGCAGTTCCCACCAAGGTCTGTTGTGGGCTCTTCCAGGGTAAGCGTGCCGTGGAGCGGCTGGACGTGGAGAAAGTGTACCACCCTTTCATTGCTGGCCCTTACAACAAGCTGGTGAGGGAGCTCATGCAGGACACAGGGACGCGCATCAACATTCCTCCACCCAGTGTCAACAAGACCGAGATAGTCTTCACCGGAGAAAAGGAGCAGCTAGCCCGGGCTGTGGCTCGAGTTAAGAAGATCTATGAGGAGAAGGTACGCATGGTCCATAAAGCTTCCCACCTTCCCCTGGCACCTGCTCCTAGGCACTCTTCCCTTCTTGTTCTACTTTTGTGCATCCCTCGGTTGCATCTGGCTCAGCAGCCCTTGCAGTACATGACCCCGAATCCTACCGTTTCCTCACTCGGCAGAGTGGGAGCTGGGCTGATACTATCCGGGAGGTGACAGATTTCTCGCTTTTCTGTACCGTGGGAATTAGCAGGCCACCAAGAGCTCCCCTGGCTCTTGTTCACACCGGGGCTACTAAGGAAGGAAAGAAGTGTGAAGTCTACAGCGGTGGCCAGCTGACAGTATCAAAGTTGCTACCTAAGTAGAAGTTGCTGAAGAGCGAATGTCACTCCAGTTTATTTCCCACAGCCAACGCTGCTGTGAATATCCTTGTTGTGGGTTGCTGGGCTGTTTTTCCTCGTGGTTAGGTCTGTATTTGTACCGGTCTGGATTTCAACTATTGGCTTATAGCCTGCACAGTGTTGCATCACAGCACTGCCTGGGAGACGGCTGGGAGTTGAACCCTGTTGTCCAGCGGGGGGACGGGGATGACGACAACGACATGCCTGTGTGTGTGTGTGGTCTCTTCCATGCCGTGTCCCAGGGAGCTTGACACAGCATGCTAGTTTTGTACTTCCCCTGTGAATTTTTGAGCACAAGGCTTTCTGTAGGCAGGGGCCCAAGGGGTGCTAGGGTACTGCCGAGCCACTGTGCTCAGCTTGGCTTTGCTCTTTGCTGGGTGCAGAGTCTGACTGCATCTTGTGCCTCTTCCTGTCGCTCTTGTCCTTCCCCGCCCCCTTGTGATTGACGCCTCAGTGTCTCTGCCCCTACAGAAAAAGAAGACTACTACTATTGCAGTGGAGGTGAAGAAGTCCCAGCACAAGTATGTCATCGGCCCCAAGGGGAATTCCCTGCAGGAGATCTTGGAGAAGACTGGAGTCTCTGTCGAGATCCCACCCATTGACAGTAGCTCAGAGACGCTGATACTGCGAGGCGAGCCTGAAAAACTGGGGCAAGCATTGACTGAAGTCTTTGCAAAGGTACTGACAAGATGGGCTAGGCCTCCTTTGAAGGTCCCATGAAGATACATTTGTGAGCACTGACGGGTGTAGCGGGGGTGCTCTCTCTTGGGCCATTAGAGGTGCAGCTTAGAAGTCAATACCGGAGGTGCAGCATGGGAATTGGAACTGAATTGTTGTGAAGGCCTCTTCCAGTTTGTCCATCAAACAGCTTCTCTGTTTTTCTGTCTCTCAGGCCAACAGTTTTACCGTCTCCTCGGTCTCTGCCCCCTCTTGGCTTCATCGTTTCATTATTGGAAAGAAAGGACAGAACCTGGCCAAAATAACTCAGCAGGTGCCAAAGGTATGGATGAGCTGGTTAGCTTAGCACCCCCGGCGTAGAAAAAGGTTTAGTCCAGATCACTCGTGACGGGAGAGAGAGGTGTATTCTAGCGTGGGTAAACCCAGGGGGAAATGACACAGATCTTTGCTGTTCAAGGGAACCCTCTCTTTTACTGCTGCAAACACTGCTCATCCTATGTTATTGTCATGGGTTGAGCCCTTCCAAGGAAGCTTTATGTGGTGCTGTTTTGAGAACTGATGTAGCAGGATACCTGGAAATGCCGAGTGCAGCGAGGCTTCTCCCTGGTGAGTTAGACGGTATCTAGATAAAGGCTAGATGAGTAAACTTCTCCAAAGCCCTTGCAGAAACCGGGACAGCACCAGAGCCTTGGGCTCTAGGCACTGCCATATGGCTGACATCGTTAAGTTACTGACTTGGGAAATTGTGGGGATTTTGTTTGGGCTTTTTGGGAAGAGGCGCATCTCTTAGTGGCAGGGATCGATGGTGTAGGCCTGACCAAGAGCATTGGCCTGGCTTGGATCTTGGCAAATTCTTAAGAGATTCATTGTCTTTCACCTCAAGGTTCGCATCAAATTCACTGGAGGAGAGGATAACATCACTTTGGAAGGGCCTACAGAAGATGTGCATGTGGCTCAGGAACAGATTGAAGCCACGGTCAAGGAACTGATGAGCTGGAGTTACTAGTTCCAGTAAGAAACCGGGGGAAGAAGGGGCAACAGAGCAGAGGGGCCCCTGCTTAGGGCCCTGCTTAGGGCCAGAAAAAATTAGAACTTGGTTTTTGGCAATTGTTCATTGAAACACGTACTTTGTGTGCTAACGCAAACTGTCAGCATTCCTAGAGTTGTATGTAACATGCTGCCTGTGTGGCTGAGGGCTGCCCGGCAAGTGTGATGTGTGTGAGAGACACAGTTCAACTGTGAAGTGAGTGGGGGGTCCCGATCTGCGTTTCCGTGTTCCCCGCGAGGGGGCCGGCCAGAGACGGACGAAGCGATTGAAAAGTCGACGTATGAAGTGGTGGAATGCACTATTAGATATTAGAACGGGGAACTGTGGACCAAACACTAGAACGAATGTCATTTGGGAAAAGCACGAACGCGGGGCCCCAGGTCAGTAAAGGGGAGTCAGAGGCCTTGGGAATACAGCCTATTAAACCCTGTTCCACAGGCAGTAACGTAACATTTGAGAACCGAACGGCAAGTCAGGAAGATCCTTTCTTGCTGTGGCAGGCTGCTTGTGTAAGGCTTTTATTGTCTGCCGAGGCTGCTGGAGTAAATGAAGAGAACCAGTCCTTTGGGCGGGAGTGCTGAGGCAAGGCACTTTGTAAAGCGTTCCCCAAAGCAAGGGCAACCAAGTCACGCCTCGTCCTGGCTTTGTGGCTTTAGCAGTGCTTCCTGGCTCTTATTGTTGCAGGTGCTGTTTTCCTGCCTGAAGCCCTGGGGCTCCTGGGTAGCCGCCACCCCCCCAGCCCGCAGCTGCTGTCCTCAATAAAATGATCTTTCCTCTCTTCTGACTGCGTCTGCCACGTGATAATTGGGGACTGGGCAGATATTGTTTGGTGGTGCGTCCTAGGGGAGGACTTTGGGATCATCCCTTGGCCCAGACTCCTTGCCAGTGGGCATCACGGCTGAGCTTTATGACTCACAGCACAGTCACACAGGGAGGTGGGGGCCGGATGGCACCTCTGGAGGTGTCACTGTCCCCTCAGCTCCTGCTCGGATTCTGGCTAAGGCACAGCCTGTGCTCAGGCTCGATGGATGCTCCACTGGGGAGCAGCGCCATTAGCTCAGAGCCGGGACAACACGCAGGCAGACACGGTGCCGCCGCTGACCATCACCTGCAGCTCGCTGTCCCCTGCGGCCGTCATCCCTGCACACTGACTGATGGGCAGTTTCTCCAGATGCCCACGCTCAGGGCAACGGTATAAAGCAAACTGCCACGCTGGCCACTACAAATACGTCGGCTCGCCCAAAAAGCTTTTCCAGCAGCTCCAACAGCAGCCGGACTGCTGAGGCTTTTGTGCGTCCCAGTGTGATACGGGAGACGCCCGCACCCTGATGGAGGACGAAGGATGAGCACTCTCACCATCAACCAGCTAACTGTTGCTCATAGGCTGCTGTGGTTCAAGCGGGGCCGCCAGCTGTGCAACACACAGCTGCTCGCTCCCTCCCTCCCTCCCTCCCTCCCTCCCTCCCCAGGGGGATGGCAGGGAGAACTGGGAGGCTCAAAGGGAGAAAACTCTTAGGCTGAGGCCAAGGCTTTGATGTGTGCAGGGGAACGTGCTGGTGCCGTTTGTGATTGAAAACTGCGGGGACATCTTTGGGGAGGAGGTGGCCGGCCCCTCCCCTCCATCAGCCGAGGAGGTGCCAGCACCTGTGGACAGGTGCACAGGTATGAGGAGGGGCTGAGGGTTTTCAAAATCTGGGGCTTCTGGTCCAATTCCTTATTGTGCTGCTGGTGGATTTTGGTTTAGGTGTTGTCCACTTCCACGAGGTCACTTTGCTGCACGTGCTTTTGTGTTCCATGGGTGCGTTTGGAAGATCAAAGGAGCTGTGCAGGTGAAGCAAACGCAGAGCCCCAGGCAAAAGACTTCTTGCACACAGCACCCTCTCTGCTCATCCTCTACAAAGAAGCAGGGGCAGGTATGGTGGTGAAATCAGAAATAGTAGAGGGATGTCAGGCCAAGAAACACTGACGCGTTTCTCATGTATGACAGTAGTTTCTGATAGGTCCAAGCAGCTGCTGTGCCTCCTCCTGCCATTAGATCTCTTGTCTGTTTGACTTTTCCCACCCTCTAATGATAGAGAAGAAAAACCAGAAAGGTTGTTTCTCAGATGCATTGGGAATGTGCTTAATCAATCTAAATACCTACAAGAAGTCAAATACAAAATTGCAGATTTAAAAATAAAAGGCTCACGCCCCAGAATGGGATAATGCTGCCCAAGGGATAACGGCAGAACCGTGTCCCAGGAAGGCAGAAGCAAGCCCAGCAGAACGAAGCTGGCAAGGGTCTGTCCTACCCTCCAAGGCCCCTCCAGTTTGTGGTGCCCCAGCCCGCAAGAAGGGGCAGCCCATCATCCCAATTCATCAGAGCTCCTGAAGCCTATCTTGCGACCGTGCAAAATATGGATAATGCAAAGCAACCAAAGGGATCTTATTTGAGGAGCTAAGGTAGCAATTTGGAAAACGGTAGCTTACTACTCCAGGTGTCTTGCCACCTTTCAACTTCAACCTTTCCGGTTCAGGCACTTGTACCTTTGCCTCCAACCACCCCCGAGAGCACAGCAGACTCCTCGGTAGACCCGCAACAGCTGATGAGCCTTTCAGAGGAAAGAAGGTAAAATGAGCTCCCTTTGTTTAAAATGAGAACTGATTCCAGTTGATCGTGGTTTTACCTCTCTAATAACACTGTGGAATATCAAGGTTTGCAGGGTCTTTCGTTTCGGGAAAATGAAAAGCAAAGAAACAGAAAGGGAAAACAGGTCTCTGGAGAAGAGGCTGAAAGCACACCAGAAGAGAAAAGGAGAGAAGAAAAGCTTTTCGAGATCAACCGCTGAAAAAATTCAGGAAGGTCAAGAAGCCCAGGTGTATCCAGACACTGCTGTCCATCTCTCAAAACTCTGAACACGGCACTAAGTGCATGAACTATTTTTAGCGTGCACAAAGATGGCCCCGGATAGGAAGCAGACACCTGCCTTTTGGAAAAAAATGCGTGTCAGCAGGAAACTGCCGTTCCCAATGTTGCAGGTTTGGTTTTGCACTTACTGAAGTACTGTTTGCTCAAGGGTAAGCAGACACCTCGCCACAAGAGCCTCGACCCTTAGCTATTTACCTAGCTACCGAAATAAAGAGGCAAAGTAAGTCCCGCTGTTCTGTCCATGTTAGCAATCCTCACGCTGCCCTGTATCATCTGGATCCCAAATATGCAGCAACGTTGTTCCAGGTCACTACATACGCTTTAGATGCTGGCCCTTTTTCAAAAGGCCGCGGTTCACCTGAGGTAATTTGGGGGCGGGTGGTGGTGTTTGTGGTGGTGGTGTGTGTATTGGGATGGACACTTTTTAGTTTCTTACTTCTTCTTCCCTTACCAGTAAACAGAGGTCTATTTCTCAAGATCTTGAGAAATGTCCTGAAAAAAAGTGTTCGTGACTTTTTTGTATATAGATGAATACTCTTTTAATGTACACTATTTCACTGTTGCTAGAAGTACTATATTCCACTTCACGTGGCTTGCTTCAGTGACAGCCTTGTACCGTAAATTCATATCGTGTACCCCCTTTTTCTTGGGGTCCACAAGTTGCGATGCCTGCAGTTTGTAGTCCCTGCATGCACAGGCTATCTGCCCTGGCTGAAACCTGACAGGATAACAAACGGTGATTGCTTCAGGCAGCTTCCCTATGCAGATGTCCCCGGAACCCCTTTGGAAGAGTAACCCAGAGAGGGTGCTTCAGGGAAACCACAGGCACTTCCAAAGCACGGAACTAATGAGCAGGACATGCACGGGAGAGTCTGTGTTTAGTAGCCAAGTGTTTAGCTTGAAGTGAGCGATTCTTATTTGCTTTCCAAATCCATTTTCCTCCTGCCTAACCCAATTGGAAGAGTGAGTCCCACCGCATCTTTTTGTGATGTACTGAATGTATTCTTTTTTAAAAGCAGGTGCCACCTTCTTGGCTTTGCTTCACGCTTTGTGCTGTCCCCTTTTTCTATGTACAAGAAACCCCACTGAAGACAGAGCGTTGATGGTTCTATTCAGCTGCAGGGGAACTGCCATGGCGGCTGTAAAAGAGGGGCAGGGCCAGGCGCAGGCCGGGGGGTTTATCCGTTCTGAGCCCCTCGACCCCTGCTGTGCATATCTGACAGCCCTGCCTCGCTCACAGCCGCTGTCCCAGAGGGAACAAAGCCCAGGAGAGAAGGTTCTCTGTCGGCTCAGGGGAAGCACCATGCAGGGGTGCAGCACCCTCGTGTTGCAGCCAAAGTGATAAACGGGCCTTGCTTAGCGCAGCTCTCCGTGCAAAAACCTCCGTGGCTGCAAGGATCTCAAGCCTCGACTCTGAGCGCTCGATGGAGCTCCCTCCCAGCCAGCCGAGATTCCCGACCGTCCTGACGTGGCGCTTTCCCTCCCAGCAGCGCCCATGCCCATTGAGTGCCTTTCGCTTGCAGCCGGCTCTAATGCCGGCATCAACCCTGCACTCCAGTTTTTGGCCTCTCTGAGTGTTGCTCACTAGGATAGCCCCGAGAGTGACACCCCCCCACCCCCACCCCCCCACCCCCAACCCCCGTGCCGGCTGCCCCCATTGTGTCCATAGGGATAGCGGTTTGCCTGCGGGCATGGTGGGATGGTGTTTCTTCCAGGAACCACATGGGTGGCAGGGTGAGCCCTGGGGGGGCTTGCGCCGCCCGGGCTCACAGCTGGGGAGGCGGATTCCCCGCTCGCAGGGGCTGGGGGCGAGGGGAAGTGTTTTAGGGACGGACCGTGGGGGCCGGAGGGAGGGGTTTGAGGGACGGACGCCGAGGAAGGCCTCATCCCTGCCGAGATGGCTCAGGCCCAGGGCAGGGCTCTTCTCTGGATGCCACGGGGTCGATTGCAAAGGAGCAGGCTGCCCCATGCAGGGAGCAGGTGCGTGCCGGGGCTGCCAGGGGCCCTGCCTGCCTGTTCCCAGCCCAGCCCCAGCTGGGGCCAGCCCTGCGCTGCAGCCCTGGGGCCGAGGCGCACGGAGCCGGGCATTGCTGAGGGTGCTGCACCCTGACGGGCCCCGCCGCCAGCTGCCGGCTGCCCTGGGCTGCCCCTCGCTCTCCCCAGCTCTGCCTGCTGCCAGTGCCGGGGTACCACCACGGGGCTTGCCCCCTGCCCACAGCTGCCCTGACCCACATCTGCAGCTGTACGTGGTGCCCACATGGCACAGCTGGGGCGGGGGTGGCAGGTCTCTCTGGTGGCAGCCTGGGGCTGGGGGCAAAGCCAAGCCCATCCCTCGCTTGTGATCTTTGTCCCCAGGGAGAGCCAGTGCAGACGTGTGCTGCGCTGGAGAGTGTCCCGCGAGGAGGTGATGGCCGACTGCAGAGCAGCACTGAGACCCGCGCGACAGCAACGGCAGCCGGTGGCCACAGAGCAGCCCAGGGGAGCTGGTTCCCTCGACGGGCCCCAAAGCAGCCTTCCTCAGCCCCTGCTTTTGGTGACATGTGGAGCAGCGCAGGGATGTCTCTCAGGCTTCCAGGCCTGAGGAGGCTTTCCTCCCCAGGGGCACTGTTAGAAATCCTGCTCCCAGGATTAAAGCACCCCTCCCCCCCATGGATCCGAGGCTGTGTATCCAGCCCCCTGGAGCTGGGTACAGGTGCCCTGAGCGGTCTCTCAGGGAGGATGGGGCCACCTGCCTGGTGGCTCTGACACAGAAATGATGAGCTGAAGCCCTGTGATGGTGGCTGGCCGGCTCAAAGCCTCCGAGTGCCTCAGCCTCTGTCCCCAGGAGCGTTTATCCCAGGCACTGTTTCAGGGTGTGAAGATGGGTGCCGGTGATGTCCTGGTGCCTCCGTCTGGCTCCCACTTCAAGGTTGTGATGCCTGAGGTCAGGAACCACCTGAAGGCCTTGGCAGAGATCTCAAGGGACTTTGCGTTCCATTTTGTGTTGCCTTAGGGCTACAATGTGCTGTGGTTTGGGGGCAACAAGGTTATGGTATGCCAGAGGCCAGGCGAGTTAGTGTCAAAGTGTGTTATTGTTATGGACAGAATCTGGGTTTGTTGGCCCTGCGTTCCTGGGGTTATGGCATTTTTATCATGTGTTCTGTGTGATTGTTTTTTTTTGTGGAGAGTGCCTTTTCTCAGCTTTTTGGCCTTTGCAGGATTTGGATGGGGGCCATTGGTTTGTGTACAAAGTTTCTTCTGGTTGATTTTCTGCTGTGCTGGTGGATGGTGGTCTTTTTTCTGTCTTGAAACCATCGTTACTGGTCTAATATATCTCCTGCAGGTCAGGCAGTGTCACTTCTGGTGTGGTCTGACTCATTTCTGGTGAGTTGGTAGGTAGGTATGGAGGACTTGTGGTCCCTCCATGGAGGATGACTGCTAGAGGACTAAGAGGCAGATCTGTGGAGGGGTGAGAGGACTGCTGGCCCATAAGCAGTGACTGTCAGAGGACTAAGCGTACTTGAATTTACGTGGGCTTCCAAATTCATGGTTGTTTCTCCTGCCTTGCGGAAGAGCCATGGGAAGTCACCAGCCACACGGAAGGACAAGGGGTTTCCCAAGGCTACGTGGCTTTTTGGGGTTTGCTTTTGAGTAAGAAAGTCTTGTCTCTACATGAGCGCAACTGTGAACGGTCAATTTTGCTGACTTTAGAGAGCAGGGAGCTGCACTTTTCTGATGTGCCTCACATGGCTGTAAGGACAGAGTGAGAACCAGCAAGAGGATTCCTTCCTGTCACCTTCTCCAGGGGAACAGTGCTGCACTTACCCACAAGGTGAGCTCTGGTTCTGCGTGAGTGCACAAGTTTTTGGTCAATTTTCTCACCACAGGAAGCAGGGAGCAGAACTTTTGCTCTGTGCCTCATCACATGGCTTCCAGGTCAGGGTGAGAAACAGCCAGAGAATTCCTCCCTGTCACCTTCTCCAGGGGAGCACTGCTGCACTTTGTCAAGGTGAGTTTTTTTGGGCTGTACATGATTGCCAATGAAAAGAGGTCAATTTTCTCACCACACAAAGCAGGGAGAAGAACTTTTGCTCAGTGCCTGACAGGCCTACCAGGGCAGGGTGAGAAGCAGCCAGAGAATTCCTTCCTGGAACCTTCTCCAGGGGAGCCATGCTGCCCTTTCCCAAAATGTATTTTTTTTTGGCTCTGCATGAGTGCAAAAGGTTTTGGTCAATTTTCCACCACAGAAAGCAGGGAGCAGAACTTTTATGATGTGCGTCATATGTCTGCCAGGGCAGGTTGAGAAGCAGCAAGAGGATTCCTTTCTGGCACCTTCTCCAGGGGAATTTCCCAGTTCCCGAGAGACTGCTGGTGCCGGCTGCAAGGGCGCTCCCAGACAAAGGGTGGTCCTGTGTGATGCTGGGGTTGGAATTGGTGATGTCTCCTTTCCTTAGTCTCGTTAAGGCTTTGCAGTGACAATTTGGTGCTTCGCTCCTATTGCTCTTTTATCATATCGCTCACAGTAACTGCCACTGGTTCCTTTTATCATATTGCATGCTATTTTCTTTTATTGCAATATAAGAAACTGCATTTGATATATTCCATTATTTGATATACTTGATAGATTTGATTATATTTGATCTGGAGTTCAGCTTTGCTGTGTATCCAGTCAGCCAGCAAAACAAAATTCGGCATAGTCGGCAGCGTACGAAGTAAAAATCTCTCTATTTAGGAAAAAAAAAATGTTCCTCGACTTGCTATCGTCAGGTGGGAACCATTGCCTTATGGTGTTTGGGCCAGAGTGGTCTGGTGGTGCTGGGCAGTTGGGCCATGCCAGGGACAGAGGGACGGGGGCAGGGGAGGGGGCGGGGGGAAGGGGTTTAGGGACGGACGGGTGGGAATTGATGAAGGAATTTAGGGATGGACCGGGGTGTGGGGGTGTTTGTGGGTATGGGGGGGGTGGTGGGGGTGTGTGTGTGCCCCACCCCGCAGCTCCCCTCGACTGCTTCCTCCTCACCAGCACCTGCTCAGCACCCCAGAGGGGCTTCCCGGAGAGTTCCCGGAGAGCCGGGGAAGGGGCTGTCCTGCACCGCCCCTCCAGACGGGCGCCGCGCAGGCAGACCCCCGAGCCCCGCCGAGGGAGGGCAGCGCCGCTGGCCGCCCCCCTCCCGCCACGTCTCCTCACCTGCGCCCCGCGCCTCGCGCAGCCAGCGACCCCGACCGCCGCTCCCACGCGCGCACAGCTGGCGGGAAGAGGCGGGCCCCTCGGCCTCGTGCCCAGCACAGGCTTTGCTGCAGGCCTACGAGAGGTAAAGCCGGTCCCGGGGCACCATCCTGGTGAAGAAGAGAGAAGTGCGTGACCTGCCAACACAGGGGTGGCCCCGCCCCCATGCGCCCTTTGGTCGGTTGCTATGGGAACGAGTCGGGCTGTTCCCCTGGCAACCGGCTGACAAAGGGCACACAGGGGAGGGACCACCCGTATGTTGGGAGGTCACACACATCTCTTCTTGACCACGATGGCAGCAGGCCCCTCGGCCTCGTGCCCAGCACAGGCTTAGCTGCGGGCCTACTAGAGGTAAAGCCAGCTTGGGGTGTCCCCCTTTCCAAGAGGCTTCTTAGGTTGCACATCCTCTGCCTTCCTAACGAGGAGCTCTGGTTTTGATGCCCACTGTGCTGTCAGGAAAAATCCCCCCTCAGTTTCTGTGTGGTTCAGCAAGAGAACAGGGCAGCAGACTGGCCCTGTAGGCGCTTCTCAAGAGGCCGGCTGGAAAAGTGCTCAGGAAACACGTCATTTGCCTTCCTGGAGGGACTTGTGTGCATCTTGAGTGGTGCTGGTAACAGTGTTGCCTCCTCTGTCTCTTCCAGTGGCATACCCGGATTGTGTGTGTGCGTGGGAAGTCGACGATGAGCTCGGTGGCAGTTTTGAGCCAGGAGAGCTTTGCCAAACACCGCAGTGGCTTGACGCAGCAGCAGGTGAAAGGTGAGAAGACACAGCTGAGTTCCTGTGATGTGCCTCTAAATAGAGACTGCGCAGGCAAGGTGCCTTGCTGTTAGCCAAGCTCGCTCCACGCCTCCGGCTCCCCCTAAGTGTCCAGGCACGGCGTTTGCCATTCCTAGGCTGGCGGCCTGCCAGACCCTGGCTTTCCACCAACAGGAGCACATCGGTGGTGCTGCACAGTGCAGGGCCAGGCGGAGGCAAGCCTCAGATCTTCACAGAGCTCTGGCTAGCAACGCTGTCAGCCGTGGGGCAGGGCATGTGCAAGCAGGGGTCATTGGGCTGCAAGAGAGCCTCGTGGGATCAGTGTGCTGGATTGTCACCTCCTCCTTTGCTCAGCCAGGTGCTGGGGAAAGTCAGTATAACCGTATTGGCTGACTCACTGATGGGTCTCGGCACCCATTCTCCAGCTGCGAGCTGGCCCGCTTGGCACAGCCCAGTGCCCAGCTGAGTCGAACATAAGCTACAGGCTTTCCCTGGACTCTGCCCCAACTAGAGTGCTTCTGCTTCTCTCTGCCTTCTTCCTGGGCATGTGTCTGTCCTGTCCCCTTCTGACCTACAGCCTTGCTGTGTCCCTTTGATTTCTTTCTCCTTGGCCTGTTGTCCCCTGATGAAGCTCCTCTCAACAAAGCTGGCGATAATGTGCTGTGTTTGCTGCCACCATTCACTTGCACGGTTGCTTCCTGCATCCATAGCAGCACCTACTGCAGTCTGTGCTGTGCTGAGCTCAGCTGAGCTCCAGACTCGGCTGCTCTCCACAAGCATAACTGTAGCAGGGTGAATAGTAGTGCACAAGTCCTTTGTTGTCCCTCTTTGATGATGCCTCAATAGAGTTGCACTGCCTATGAATGGGGGCGTTTCTGTGGGGAGAGCATCTCATTGGCCTTGTTTGCTTCACCCCAGTAACAGCTTTAAACTCGGAAGAAGAGAAGGATCCTCCCACCTACGAGGAAGCCTTCCCTGCGCTCCCTGAGAAAGCACCATGTTTGGAAGCTGCCCGGGAACCTGCTGAGCCCTGGAGCAAAATCCGGCCAATAAAGGCTTCTGTCATCACTCAGGTTGGTGGGAGTGGGTGTCTTATCTCCCTCCTTTTCATCCCTCCAAAAAGTAGGTGAAGCGAAGCTTTCCCTGGAGTATGAAATCCCTTAGTGTGCCAGAGTAACTGCCTCTTTGCTGTCCTTTGCCCTGGGGCACAAGGAAGACTGCGGCTGAATGCTAGGACGGCTCTGGAGGGGGAGGGATGTGTTGAAAACTGCCCAGACAAAGCTCTGCATCCCTGTTGCACAGTCAGCTGGAATAGGCCTGAAGGGAGGATTGCAGAGGGAGGCACTGACAATCAAAAGCACACTGACACCTTGCTGTGCCCTGCTTGTGTCTGTCCCGTGGCTGAGCAGGTGTTCCATGTGCCACTGGAGGAGAGGAAATACAAGGACATGGATCAGTTGGGAGAAAGCAAGCAGGCCAAGATCTGCCTTGACATCATGCAGAAGACGGGAGCTCACCTGGAGCTGTCTCTCGCAAAGGACCAGGGCCTTTCGATCGTGGTCTCTGGCAAGCCAGAAGCAGTCACAAAGGCTCGGAAGCAGATTGTCACTCGACTGCAGACTCAGGTGAGGGCATCTAACTGTTTCTGCCTTCATCTTTGCTCTTCCCCAAGACTCGCAAATGCTTTGAGACCCTTGGGCCCATGTGCTTGTAAGCCAAAGAGGTGTGTTGTTACATGACTAATTCAGCTTTGCCATACGTTTTCAAAGCACCCAATTGGCAATTTGGAATGGGAATGAGGCTTAAAATAGGGTTCCAAGGTAATTACAGGCCGTGGTGTTGCATGAAGCGTGGAGTCTGCGATCTCTGGAACATTTGAGTTGCAACCAGTGACTTTGTGCTGAGGTGCTGGTGCTGGAGGGGGTGCAGGAGCCTCACACACAAAGCTAGTAGTGTGTGAGAACGGGACTGTGCTTTTCCTGAAGCCCTTCAGAGAAGAACGTGGAAGGCTGGGAGAAAGAAAAGTAGAGAAAAGGAAGTCCTGCCAAAAGCCAAAAGCTTCGGGTCAGGGTTCTGCCTTGTGTAGCTCAAGGCACACTGGTAAGGAGCCACAACCCTGTTGTTTCGGTTGCTTCAGTCCTCTAGGTTTTGATCTCTTACCTTAAGGTTCTTGAGCTCATAGTCAAGGTGGTAGCTCTTGTTAGGATGTATCGCAGCCAGGTGTTGCAGTGTGTTTTAAAGTATAATGCCAAAGGTAGGTAATGCGATGTTAATACCATGTCTGCTTAGTGCTGTTCAGCCCCTGTGTCATACCCTGCCAGAGGAAAGAGAAAGGAACAAAACCCTACATCCACAATGTGCATCTGAAAAATCAGTTCAGGTCGTGCCGCCACAGATCCATGAGCCACTGTTCCCAAATATACCTCCTACTGCCCTGGCCCCAGGTCTGGAAGGTGTGTCTGTATTCCAGCTTCTCTTAGGCTTGGCTGGCTTCAGGACAGGAACACAGAGCTGAAAAGTCACACCGAGTGATCTTTTCTTCATCTTTCATTTTTCCATTATAGCTTGAATGTTCATTGTCTGATTGCTGTTAGTGGTTACCTAATCACAGGGACCAGGAGCACGATAGCAGTCATCAGCTACCAGACCTGTACAAACTCAGTGAGAAGGGAAGAAGTCAGGAAGCCCTTGTATAGACCAGCCCTTTAACGGTAGATTGAGAAGGACCCCTTTTGCATGTGGGGCCTTCTAGAAGCAGTCCCAGGAGCAGCACGTGCTACACTTGAAGACGCCTTAGCACTTAAGTAGCGGTGAGCATCTGCTAGCTGCCTGCCTCCTGCAGTAGGTTTCTGGTGTTGAATTTCTCTTTCCTAGGAGTCATACTGTATGCCTTGTTCTCTGTAGCCTTGGCAGCAGGTGTCAGAGTTCCGATAAACTCCAGCTGTGCGCTGTCATCTCAGTTGTTGTCTGGTGTCTTACACTGGAGGAGAGGCACCTCCTCGTCTGTGTCGGAAGGCCTTTGCTAATTCAGGGTACCGCTCCTGTGCAAACAGAAGGGTTTTGAGGGAAAGGTGGGGTCTATACTCCTGGCACGGAGGCGCTGTAGATCAACTGGTACAGTGTCAGCCCTCAGACAGAGTGTGCTGGGAAGGCGTTGTGTTTGCTCTGAGGAGCAGTACCACTGAGCAGCGTCTACCTTGCTTTCCCTGGCTCTGTTCCTGTGGATCTGCCAGTGCAGGCAAGGCTTTGCACAGATGCTTGGTTCTTCTGCTGCAGGCTTCGGCAACAGTTGCCATCCCCAAGGAGCACCACCGTTTTGTCATTGGAAAGAAGGGTGAGAAGCTGCAGGACCTGAAGCTCAAAACTGCAACCAAAATGCAGGTCCCCCGCCCAGATGACCCCAGCAACCAGATCAAGATCAGCGGCACTAAAGAAGGGATTGAGGAGGCCCGGCACGAGATCCTGCTTATCTCCGCTGAGCAGGTACCTCAGTACTGTGATCTCTCTCATGGCATTGGCTGCTCAGCCATTTTGCTTCCCCGTGGTGTAGTCGGAGTTTGCAGCCACCGTGGCTACAGTCAGTGGCTAACGTTAGTCTGAACGGAGACGTGTGCTGTGCCACTCGCTGGCTGTGTGACCACCGCTGCCAGGTCCTGAAACTTCTTGTGCTGCGTTTTGTCCATCTCTGAAGCCAAAACAAGCATTTGATAGTTGAAGCGACGCGTCTTAGGTGCCAGCTGAGATAAGGCAGGAGATCACAGGGGTGAATATCGTAAACAAGGAGCAGCAGCAGCAACCGTATTTGTAGATTGAAAGAGGTGGAGATCTACAAGCCCGCAAACTGAGAAGGTTGCTTGGGCCAGAGTGTCAGGCAGGACACCCCTGGGAACTTAGCTGTGCCTGGCAGAGACTGTAATATAGAGGGCAGTTCCCACCAAGGTCTGTTGTGGGCTCTTCCAGGGTAAGCGTGCCGTGGAGCGGCTGGACGTGGAGAAAGTGTACCACCCTTTCATTGCTGGCCCTTACAACAAGCTGGTGAGGGAGCTCATGCAGGACACAGGGACGCGCATCAACATTCCTCCACCCAGTGTCAACAAGACCGAGATAGTCTTCACCGGAGAAAAGGAGCAGCTAGCCCGGGCTGTGGCTCGAGTTAAGAAGATCTATGAGGAGAAGGTACGGATGGTCCATAAAGCTTCCCACCTTCCCCTGGCACCTGCTCCTAGGCACTCTTCCCTTCTTGTTCTACTTTTGTGCATCCCTCGGTTGCATCTGGCTCAGCAGCCCTTGCAGTACATGACCCCGAATCCTACCGTTTCCTCACTCGGCAGAGTGGGAGCTGGGCTGATACTATCCGGGAGGTGACAGATTTCTCGCTTTTCTGTACCGTGGGAATTAGCAGGCCACCAAGAGCTCCCCTGGCTCTTGTTCACACCGGGGCTACTAAGGAAGGAAAGAAGTGTGAAGTCTACAGCGATGGCCAGCTGACAGTATCAAAGTTGCTACTTAAGTAGAAGTTGCTGAAGAGCGAATGTCACTCCAGTTTATTTCCCACAGCCAACGCTGCTGTGAATATCCTTGTTGTGGGTTGCTGGGCTGTTTTTCCTCGTGGTTAGGTCTGTATTTGTACCGGTCTGGATTTCAACTATCGGCTTATAGCCTGCACAGTGTTGCATCACAGCACTGCCTGGGAGACGGCTGGGAGTTGAACCCTGTTGTCCAGCGGGGGGACGGGGATGACGACAACGACATGCCTGTGTGTGTGTGTGGTCTCCTCCATGCCGTGTCCCAGGGAGCTTGACACAGCATGCTAGTTTTGTACTTCCCCTGTGAATTTTTGAGCACAAGGCTTTCTGTAGGCAGGGGCCCAAGGGGTGCTAGGGTACTGCCGAGCCACTGTGCTCAGCTTGGCTTTGCTCTTTGCTGGGTGCAGAGTCTGACTGCATCTTGTGCCTCTTCCTGTCGCTCTTGTCCTTCCCCGCCCCCTTGTGATTGACGCCTCAGTGTCTCTGCCCCTACAGAAAAAGAAGACTACTACTATTGCAGTGGAGGTGAAGAAGTCCCAGCACAAGTATGTCATCGGCCCCAAGGGGAATTCCCTGCAGGAGATCTTGGAGAAGACTGGAGTCTCTGTCGAGATCCCACCCATTGACAGTAGCTCGGAGACGCTGATACTGCGAGGCGAGCCTGAAAAACTGGGGCAAGCATTGACTGAAGTCTTTGCAAAGGTACTGACAAGATGGGCTAGGCCTCCTTTGAAGGTCCCATGAAGATACATTTGTGAGCACTGACGGGTGTAGCGGGGGTGCTTTCTCTTGGGCCATTAGAGGTGCAGCTTAGAAGTCAATACCGGAGGTGCAGCATGGGAATTGGAACTGAATTGTTGTGAAGGCCTCTTCCAGTTTGTCCATCAAACAGCTTCTCTGTTTTTCTGTCTCTCAGGCCAACAGTTTTACCGTCTCCTCGGTCTCTGCCCCCTCTTGGCTTCATCGTTTCATTATTGGAAAGAAAGGACAGAACCTGGCCAAAATAACTCAGCAGGTGCCAAAGGTATGGATGAGCTGGTTAGCTTAGCACCCCCGGCGTAGAAAAAGGTTTAGTCCAGTTCACTCGTCACGGGAGAGAGAGGTGTATTCTAGCGTGGGTAAACCCAGGGGGAAATGACACAGATCTTTGCTGTTCAAGGGAACCCTCTCTTTTACTGCTGCAAACACTGCTCATCCTATGTTATTGTCATGGGTTGAGCCCTTCCAAGGAAGCTTTATGTGGTGCTGTTTTGAGAACTGATGTAGCAGGATACCTGGAAATGCCGAGTGCAGCGAGGCTTCTCCCTGGTGAGTTAGACGGTATCTAGATAAAGGCTAGATGAGTAAACTTCTCCAAAGCCCTTGCAGAAACCGGGACAGCACCAGAGCCTTGGGCTCTAGGCACTGCCATATGGCTGACATCGTTAAGTTACTGACTTGGGAAATTGTGGGGATTTTGTTTGGGCTTTTTGGGAAGAGGCGCATCTCTTAGTGGCAGGGATCGATGGTGTAGGCCTGACCAAGAGCATTGGCCTGGCTTGGATCTTGGCAAATTCTTAAGAGATTCATTGTCTTTCACCTCAAGGTTCGCATCAAATTCACTGGAGGAGAGGATAACATCACTTTGGAAGGGCCTACAGAAGATGTGCATGTGGCTCAGGAACAGATTGAAGCCACGGTCAAGGAACTGATGAGCTGGAGTTACTAGTTCCAGTAAGAAACCGGGGGAAGAAGGGGCAACAGAGCAGAGGGGCCCCTGCTTAGGGCCCTGCTTAGGGCCAGAAAAAATTAGAACTTGGTTTTTGGCAATTGTTCATTGAAACACGTACTTTGTGTGCTAACGCAAACTGTCAGCATTCCTAGAGTTGTATGTAACATGCTGCCTGTGTGGCTGAGGGCTGCCCGGCAAGTGTGATGTGTGTGAGAGACACAGTTCAACTGTGAAGTGAGTGGGGGGTCCCGATCTGCGTTTCCGTGTTCCCCGCGAGGGGGCCGGCCAGAGACGGACGAAGCGATTGAAAAGTCGACGTATGAAGTGGTGGAATGCACTATTAGATATTAGAACGGGGAACTGTGGACCAAACACTAGAACGAATGTCATTTGGGAAAAGCACGAACGCGGGGCCCCAGGTCAGTAAAGGGGAGTCAGAGGCCTTGGGAATACAGCCTATTAAACCCTGTTCCACAGGCAGTAACGTAACATTTGAGAACCGAACGGCAAGTCAGGAAGATCCTTTCTTGCTGTGGCAGGCTGCTTGTGTAAGGCTTTTATTGTCTGCCGAGGCTGCTGGAGTAAATGAAGAGAACCAGTCCTTTGGGCGGGAGTGCTGAGGCAAGGCACTTTGTAAAGCGTTCCCCAAAGCAAGGGCAACCAAGTCACGCCTCGTCCTGGCTTTGTGGCTTTAGCAGTGCTTCCTGGCTCTTATTGTTGCAGGTGCTGTTTTCCTGCCTGAAGCCCTGGGGCTCCTGGGTAGCCGCCACCCCCCCAGCCCGCAGCTGCTGTCCTCAATAAAATGATCTTTCCTCTCTTCTGACTGCGTCTGCCACGTGATAATTGGGGACTGGGCAGATATTGTTTGGTGGTGCGTCCTAGGGGAGGACTTTGGGATCATCCCTTGGCCCAGACTCCTTGCCAGTGGGCATCACGGCTGAGCTTTATGACTCACAGCACAGTCACACAGGGAGGTGGGGGCCGGATGGCACCTCTGGAGGTGTCACTGTCCCCTCAGCTCCTGCTCGGATTCTGGCTAAGGCACAGCCTGTGCTCAGGCTCGATGGATGCTCCACTGGGGAGCAGCGCCATTAGCTCAGAGCCGGGACAACACGCAGGCAGACACGGTGCCGCCGCTGACCATCACCTGCAGCTCGCTGTCCCCTGCGGCCGTCATCCCTGCACACTGACTGATGGGCAGTTTCTCCAGATGCCCACGCTCAGGGCAACGGTATAAAGCAAACTGCCACGCTGGCCACTACAAATACGTCGGCTCGCCCAAAAAGCTTTTCCAGCAGCTCCAACAGCAGCCGGACTGCTGAGGCTTTTGTGCGTCCCAGTGTGATACGGGAGACGCCCGCACCCTGATGGAGGACGAAGGATGAGCACTCTCACCATCAACCAGCTAACTGTTGCTCATAGGCTGCTGTGGTTCAAGCGGGGCCGCCAGCTGTGCAACACACAGCTGCTCGCTCCCTCCCTCCCTCCCTCCCTCCCTCCCTCCCCAGGGGGATGGCAGGGAGAACTGGGAGGCTCAAAGGGAGAAAACTCTTAGGCTGAGGCCAAGGCTTTGATGTGTGCAGGGGAACGTGCTGGTGCCGTTTGTGATTGAAAACTGCGGGGACATCTTTGGGGAGGAGGTGGCCGGCCCCTCCCCTCCATCAGCCGAGGAGGTGCCAGCACCTGTGGACAGGTGCACAGGTATGAGGAGGGGCTGAGGGTTTTCAAAATCTGGGGCTTCTGGTCCAATTCCTTATTGTGCTGCTGGTGGATTTTGGTTTAGGTGTTGTCCACTTCCACGAGGTCACTTTGCTGCACGTGCTTTTGTGTTCCATGGGTGCGTTTGGAAGATCAAAGGAGCTGTGCAGGTGAAGCAAACGCAGAGCCCCAGGCAAAAGACTTCTTGCACACAGCACCCTCTCTGCTCATCCTCTACAAAGAAGCAGGGGCAGGTATGGTGGTGAAATCAGAAATAGTAGAGGGATGTCAGGCCAAGAAACACTGACGCGTTTCTCATGTATGACAGTAGTTTCTGATAGGTCCAAGCAGCTGCTGTGCCTCCTCCTGCCATTAGATCTCTTGTCTGTTTGACTTTTCCCACCCTCTAATGATAGAGAAGAAAAACCAGAAAGGTTGTTTCTCAGATGCATTGGGAATGTGCTTAATCAATCTAAATACCTACAAGAAGTCAAATACAAAATTGCAGATTTAAAAATAAAAGGCTCACGCCCCAGAATGGGATAATGCTGCCCAAGGGATAACGGCAGAACCGTGTCCCAGGAAGGCAGAAGCAAGCCCAGCAGAACGAAGCTGGCAAGGGTCTGTCCTACCCTCCAAGGCCCCTCCAGTTTGTGGTGCCCCAGCCCGCAAGAAGGGGCAGCCCATCATCCCAATTCATCAGAGCTCCTGAAGCCTATCTTGCGACCGTGCAAAATATGGATAATGCAAAGCAACCAAAGGGATCTTATTTGAGGAGCTAAGGTAGCAATTTGGAAAACGGTAGCTTACTACTCCAGGTGTCTTGCCACCTTTCAACTTCAACCTTTCCGGTTCAGGCACTTGTACCTTTGCCTCCAACCACCCCCGAGAGCACAGCAGACTCCTCGGTAGACCCGGAACAGCTGATGAGCCTTTCAGAGGAAAGAAGGTAAAATGAGCTCCCTTTGTTTAAAATGAGAACTGATTCCAGTTGATCGTGGTTTTACCTCTCTAATAACACTGTGGAATATCAAGGTTTGCAGGGTCTTTCGTTTCGGGAAAATGAAAAGCAAAGAAACAGAAAGGGAAAACAGGTCTCTGGAGAAGAGGCTGAAAGCACACCAGAAGAAAAAAGGAGAGAAGAAAAGCTTTTCGAGATCAACCGCTGAAAAAATTCAGGAAGGTCAAGAAGCCCAGGTGTATCCAGACACTGCTGTCCATCTCTCAAAACTCTGAACACGGCACTAAGTGCATGAACTATTTTTAGCGTGCACAAAGATGGCCCCGGATAGGAAGCAGACACCTGCCTTTTGGAAAAAAATGCGTGTCAGCAGGAAACTGCCGTTCCCAATGTTGCAGGTTTGGTTTTGCACTTACTGAAGTACTGTTTGCTCAAGGGTAAGCAGACACCTCGCCACAAGAGCCTCGACCCTTAGCTATTTACCTAGCTACCGAAATAAAGAGGCAAAGTAAGTCCCGCTGTTCTGTCCATGTTAGCAATCCTCACGCTGCCCTGTATCATCTGGATCCCAAATATGCAGCAACGTTGTTCCAGGTCACTACATACGCTTTAGATGCTGGCCCTTTTTCAAAAGGCCGCGGTTCACCTGAGGTAATTTGGGGGCGGGTGGTGGTGTTTGTGGTGGTGGTGTGTGTATTGGGATGGACACTTTTTAGTTTCTTACTTCTTCTTCCCTTACCAGTAAACAGAGGTCTATTTCTCAAGTTCTTGAGAAATGTCCTGAAAAAAAGTGTTCGTGACTTTTTTGTATATAGATGAATACTCTTTTAATGTACACTATTTCACTGTTGCTAGAAGTACTATATTCCACTTCACGTGGCTTGCTTCAGTGACAGCCTTGTACCGTAAATTCATATCGTGTACACCCTTTTTCTTGGGGTCCACAAGTTGCGATGCCTGCAGTTTGTAGTCCCTGCATGCACAGGCTATCTGCCCTGGCTGAAACCTGACAGGATAACAAACGGTGATTGCTTCAGGCAGCTTCCCTATGCAGATGTCCCCGGAACCCCTTTGGAAGAGTAACCCAGAGAGGGTGCTTCAGGGAAACCACAGGCACTTCCAAAGCACGGAACTAATGAGCAGGACATGCACGGGAGAGTCTGTGTTTAGTAGCCAAGTGTTTAGCTTGAAGTGAGCGATTCTTATTTGCTTTCCAAATCCATTTTCCTCCTGCCTAACCCAATTGGAAGAGTGAGTCCCACCGCATTTTTTTGTGATGTACTGAATGTATTCTTTTTTAAAAGCAGGTGCCACCTTCTTGGCTTTGCTTCACGCTTTGTGCTGTCCCCTTTTTCTATGTACAAGAAACCCCACTGAAGACAGAGCGTTGATGGTTCTATTCAGCTGCAGGGGAACTGCCATGGCGGCTGTAAGAGAGGGGCAGGGCCAGGCGCAGGCCCGGGGGTTTATCCGTTCTGAGCCCCTCAACCCCAGCTGTGCATATCTGACAGCCCTGCCTCGCTCACAGCCGCTGTCCCAGAGGGAACAAAGCCCAGGAGAGAAGGTTCTCTGTCGGCTCAGGGGAAGCACCATGCAGGGGTGCAGCACCCTCGTGTTGCAGCCAAAGTGATAAACGGGCCTTGCTTAGCGCAGCTCTCCGTGCAAAAACCTCCGTGGCTGCAAGGATCTCAAGCCTCGACTCTGAGCGCTCGATGGAGCTCCCTCCCAGCCAGCCGAGATTCCCGACCGTCCTGACGTGGCGCTTTCCCTCCCAGCAGCGCCCATGCCCATTGAGTGCCTTTCGCTTGCAGCCGGCTCTAATGCCGGCATCAACCCTGCACTCCAGTTTTTGGCCTCTCTGAGTGTTGCTCACTAGGATAGCCCCGAGAGTGACACCCCCCCACCCCCACCCCCCCACCCCCAACCCCCGTGCCGGCTGCCCCCATTGTGTCCATAGGGATAGCGGTTTGCCTGCGGGCATGGTGGGATGGTGTTTCTTCCAGGAACCACATGGGTGGCAGGGTGAGCCCTGGGGGGGCTTGCGCCGCCCGGGCTCACAGCTGGGGAGGCGGATTCCCCGCTCGCAGGGGCTGGGGGCGAGGGGAAGTGTTTTAGGGACGGACCGTGGGGGCCGGAGGGAGGGGTTTGAGGGACGGACGCCGAGGAAGGCCTCATCCCTGCAGAGATGGCTCAGGCCCAGGGCAGGGCTCTTCTCTGGATGCCACGGGGTCGATTGCAAAGGAGCAGGCTGCCCCATGCAGGGAGCAGGTGCGTGCCGGGGCTGCCAGGGGCCCTGCCTGCCTGTTCCCAGCCCAGCCCCAGCTGGGGCCAGCCCTGCGCTGCAGCCCTGGGGCCGAGGCGCACGGAGCCGGGCATTGCTGAGGGTGCTGCACCCTGACGGGCCCCGCCGCCAGCTGCCGGCTGCCCTGGGCTGCCCCTCGCTCTCCCCAGCTCTGCCTGCTGCCAGTGCCGGGGGCACCGCCACGGGGCTTGCCCCCTGCCCACAGCTGCCCTGACCCACATCTGCAGCTGTACGTGGTGCCCACATGGCACAGCTGGGGCGGGGGTGGCAGGTCTCTCTGGTGGCAGCCTGGGGCTGGGGGCAAAGCCAAGCCCATCCCTCGCTTGTGATCTTTGTCCCCAGGGAGAGCCAGTGCAGACGTGTGCTGCGCTGGAGAGTGTCCCGCGAGGAGGTGACGGCCGACTGCAGAGCAGCACTGAGACCCGCGCGACAGCAACAGCAGCCGGTGGCCACAGAGCAGCCCAGGGGAGCTGGTTCCCTCGACGGGCCCCAAAGCAGCCTTCCTCAGCCCCTGCTTTTGGTGACATGTGGAGCAGCGCAGGGATGTCTCTCAGGCTTCCAGGCCTGAGGAGGCTTTCCTCCCCAGGGGCACTGTTAGAAATCCTGCTCCCAGGATTAAAGCACCCCTCCCCCCCATGGATCCGAGGCTGTGTATCCAGCCCCCTGGAGCTGGGTACAGGTGCCCTGAGCGGTCTCTCAGGGAGGATGGGGCCACCTGCCTGGTGGCTCTGACACAGAAATGATGAGCTGAAGCCCTGTGATGGTGGCTGGCCGGCTCAAAGCCTCCGAGTGCCTCAGCCTCTGTCCCCAGGAGCGTTTATCCCAGGCACTGTTTCAGGGTGTGAAGATGGGTGCCGGTGATGTCCTGGTGCCTCCGTCTGGCTCCCACTTCAAGGTTGTGATGCCTGAGGTCAGGAACCACCTGAAGGCCTTGGCAGAGATCTCAAGGGACTTTGCGTTCCATTTTGTGTTGCCTTAGGGCTACAATGTGCTGTGGTTTAGGGGCAACAAGGTTATGGTATGCCAGAGGCCAGGCGAGTTAGTGTCAAAGTGTGTTATTGTTATGGACAGAATCTGGGTTTGTTGGCCCTGCGTTCCTGGGGTTATGGCATTTTTATCATGTGTTCTGTGTGATTGTTTTTTTTTGTGGAGAGTGCCTTTTCTCAGCTTTTTGGCCTTTGCAGGGTTTGGATGGGGGCCATTGGTTTGTGTACAAAGTTTCTTCTGGTTGAT
Source organism: Falco punctatus (assembly GCF_963210335.1). NCBI lineage: Eukaryota > Metazoa > Chordata > Aves > Falconiformes > Falconidae > Falco > Falco punctatus. Next base: position 904,695 of record NW_027660309.1, read on the forward strand.
TTTCTGCTGTGCTGGTGGATGGTGGTCTTTTTTCTGTCTTGAAACCATCGTTACTGGTCTAATATATCTCCTGCAGGTAAGGCAGTGTCACTTCTGGTGTGGTCTGACTCATTTCTGGTGAGTTGGTAGGTAGGTATGGAGGACTTGTGGTCCCTCCATGGAGGATGACTGCTAGAGGACTAAGAGGCAGATCTGTGGAGGGGTGAGAGGACTGCTGGCCCATAAGTAGTGACTGTCAGAGGACTAAGTGTACTTGAATTTACGTGGGCTTCCAAATTCATGGTTGTTTCTCCTGCCTTGTGGAAGAGCCATGGGAAGTCACCAGCCACGCAGAAGAACAAGAGGATTCCCAACCCTATGTGGCTTTCTGGTTTTGCTTTTGAGTAAGAAAGTCTTGTCTCTACATGAGTACAACTAAACCGGTCAATTTTGTTCACCACAGAAATCAGGGAGCAGAATTTTTGTGCTGTGCCTCACATGGCGGCCAGGGCATGGTGAGAAACAGCAAGAGAGTTTCTTCCTGGAACCTTCTCCAGGGGAGCAGTGCTGCACTTGTCAGGTGAGGGGTTTTTTGGCTCTATGCGATTGCAAATGTGAGGGGCTAATTTTCAGAACACAGCTATTAGGGAGAAGAACATTTGTGCTGTGCCTCACATGGGTGCCAGGGCAGGGTGAGAAGCAGCGAGAGAATTCCTTCCTCGAACCCTCTCCAGGGGAGCAGCCCTGCACTTTCCCAAGCCATGTTTTTTGGTTCTGTATGGGTGTAAATGTGCTGTGTCAATTTCCTCACCAGAGAAAGCAGGGAGCAGAACTCTTGTGCTGTGCCTCACATGGCTACCATGCACGGTGGGAAGCAGCGAGAGAATTCCTTCCTGGTACCTTCTCCAGGGGAATTTCCCAGTTCCCGAGAGACTCCTGGCACTGGCTGCAAGGGGGCTCCCAGCCGAAGGGTGGGCCTGGGTGTTGTTGGGGTGGGAATTGGTGATGTCTCCTTTCCTCAGTCACGTTAACGCTTTGGGATAACAAATGGATGCTTCGCTCCTATTGCTCTTTTATCGTATCGCTCACAGTAACTGCCACTGGTTCCTTTTATCATATTGCATGCTATTTTCTTTTATTGCAATATAAGAAACTGCATTTGATATATTCCATTATTTGATATACTTGATAGATTTGATTATATTTGATGTGGAGTTCAGCTTTGCTGTGTATCCAGTCAGCCAGCAAAACAAAATTCGGCGCAGTCGGCAGCGTACGAAGTAAAACTCTCTCTATTTAGGAAAAAAAAAAATGTTCCTCGACTTGCTATTGTCAGGTGGGAACCATTGCCTTATGGTGTTTGGGCCAGAGTGGTCTGGTGGTGCTGGGCAGTTGGGCCATGCCAGGGACAGAGGGACGGGGGCAGGGGAGGGGGCGGGGGGAAGGGGTTTAGGGAGGGACGGGTGGGAATGGATGAAGGTGTTTAGGGATGGACCGGGGTGTGTGGGGGTGGGGCAAGGATGTGTGTTTGTGGGAGTGGGTGTATGGGGGGTGGGGGGTGGGGGGAGGTGGGGTGGGGGAGTGGGGGAGGTGGGGGTATGTGGGGGGGTGCGTATTGATACACGGGGGGGGAGGTGTTGAGGCTGTGTGTGTTATTTAGAGAACAGAGTGGGGAGTCTGGGGGAAGGGTTTTAGGGACGGACGGACGGGAGGTTGATGAAGGCCTTTAGGGAAGGACGGGAGGGGAGGTGTTGGGGTTGGGGGAAGGACTTTAGGGACGGACCGAGGGTGGGGGAGGGACTTTAGGGCCGGCCCAGGGTCTGGGGGAGAAATTTTAGGGCCAGGGCAGGGAGGTGGAGGTGGGGGATGATTTCAGGAACAGCCTGGGGTGGAGGAGGGTGTCAAGGGAAGTCTTTCAGGGTTGTTTGGGGGGAAGGATTTTAGGGACGGATGTGGTGTCTGGCGGGACGTTTGATGCCACCGTATAGATTCCACCGTATATACATTTATGTCCAGGGATTCTGCTAAGGGGAAGCTGCTGGCTCGGCAAAGGGACAAGATGTCTGAGCTCCCCAGTTGCCACGCTCTGATTTGGTGTGTAGCTCTACGTTAAACACACCTGCGCACAAAGGTTAGGCCAAGCTGACTCTCTAAAGCTGTTAGAAGTGACGAATTAAGGGACCTCTCATCCAGGGAGTCAGCCTTGGGAGGGATGGGGAAGAAAGAATGGGTGGGGAAAAGATCTGCGTTCTCTTTGGTGATGCAGAAAGAGCCTCCGGGTGAGGACGTTGTGGCTGCAGGAGGAGACAAGCCGATAGAGTGCTGCGATCCGCAGAATGTTGGTTGGAATTCGGACAAAGGTAATTGTTGTGGGGGGAGATCGTGACCTCTGACTCGTAGCCCCCCGAGAGAGGGCAAGGCCCCGCTTGGGGAGCACGGGGAGCTAGTAAAAAACCTCAGCAGTGCTGTCTGAGGGTGTGTGCTCGTTTGCATTAAAGCAAGCAACTTGTAACCCACCCCGTGCCTGACTGAAAATGCATGTGTAATGCGCTATGAGTGTGCAAGTGCTCTGCTGTCCATAGTGCGTACCCTCGAGGAACTGGGTGAGCACGCTCAGAGGAAACATTCCCCCGTGCTCCCAGCACTGCCATAAAGAATGCCGGCCTTCTGAAACTTGCAAGCAAGTCTTAGAGGGTTTTTCTCCCTGGCCGACTTTATGGTATCATTCCCACCATACTGGAGAGAGCAAATCTTTTTCTCTTTGGTGGTGAAAGCAGCTTGGGGAGCGTCACTGAAGTGCAGCACTATTTTAACCTCAGGTCTAAAGTGCTACCGGTCCTACCGGGGAATACATCCTTCCTCAGGCTTTCACCAAATGGAAAGGATGCAACAAACCCACCCCACTAAGATGTCCTGCACTTTTTTTATCTTTCCTGGAAGGTGGGGACAGGACCCTGCTGGGCCATCAGTGCCACCTGCCTGGGAGCCAAGATGGTGCCTTTACATTTCAGGCTAAGGACTTACCTTCTTTTTTTTCCTTTTCAGCGACTTTAGAGCCATCCTTAGGGAGGCTGGTTAAGCTGGTTTACTGCACAGCTGGTCGCCAGTGGAGGGAAACGGTAAGCTCCGCTATTGCCTTTGGTGTTTACTTGTTACCTTGTCGCTCGTTTGAGTGATCTTACCGTGCCCCGGCAAGCAGAAGCTATCACTCCACTTTAGGCCTTGGTCTAATAGTCAGGCAAAGCAATATTGAAAGTCATTCTGAGATCTGGAACAGGCCCCAATGTGCATTTTATAAAAGTGCATCTTGGCTGCTCTTTATCTTTGTATGGGTGTTTTTCCCATTTCTCCAGACTGTTGAAGCTCTGAAAGGTGCCAATGAGCTGCTCTCCCTCAGTTTGCTCCTTTGCCTTTGGGGAGTGCGTTTCATGTTTTCTTCATGGCTTTGCAGAGGAGAAAATCCATGAATACACCACCTTGTTTTTTTCACCTAAGCTAATTTCAGAAACTGCCTCCTTTAACTTAGACATGAAACTCTTCTTAACCTCTTTGTGCACTTGTAGAAAAGCAGGGTGGGGTGGGGGGTGGGGGATGGGGGTGTCTTCAGGAAGTGCCCACAAAAGAGCCTTTAGGAGACTCTGTCCCTTGACTCACATGTGGGGTAGTGAAGAGTCTGAGAAAGTCACGGGTGTTTTGGTGTTCACCAAAGAAGGTTTTTGTTTTGTTTTTTTTTTTTTTCTTATTTTCTTTTTTAACTTATGTAGCTTATGTCACCAGGTAGTGACAGCCCGGGGGTGACAGGAGGGGACAGCAGGCAATGGCAGCCTGGAGAGTGACAGGAGGGGACAGTAGGTGGGGACAGGCCTGGGGGGTGACAGGAGAGGACAGCAGGCCGTGACAGCCTGGGGGGTGACAGGAGAGGACAGCAGGCAGTGGCAGCCTGGGGGGTGACAGGAGGGGATAGCAGGCCATGACAGCCTGGCGGTGACAGGACCTCAGGCGCCAGATCATGGGCCGCGAGAGGCTGAAGGCGACTCACTGCGACCTGCAGGTCACCAGCGCCCAGACCATGGAAGGTGCGTGGGGGCGGCGGGTGCGGGATGCGGGGACCGGCCGGCTGGCGGTGGCGCAGGCGCCCAGTGAGGCGGTTGGGCCGTGGCCGGCAGTGGTGACTTGTGCTGGGGCCTCAGAGCTGCTCTTCCGTGGTTGTGCGCTGGCAGCTGCCGTCAGGGCTGTGTGCGCAGCCAGGCACAGCAGCGTACGGGGTCGATGTGCGACACCGCGCGTGGAAGAGGTTTGGTTTCTGGGACCCTTCTAGGTAAAACGATAAGGAAATGTGGGACAATGCCTTGTAATCCCAAACCTGCCAGATTTCTTTGAAAGCCAGCAGAGAAGGCTGAACGTGATAGAAAAGGAGTGGGTGGCTAATTTGAAGGGGAAAAAAGTGGGTTTGGTGACTGAAATTTGTCTTCAGCTACTTTTACTCCACCGCATTGGAAAAGTGGTGCTTGGCTGTTGCAGAAACTGCTCAGTAGCAATGTTTTGGATCAAGAGTGTATCTGTGAGTGAGAATCTATGCAGACCCTGGAAAGCCATCTTGTAGACGAGCGTTCTGTCTAAAGTATATTTGGCATTTCTTGCTAATACAGCTTCTTTGCTGCACCAAAGACATTTTCATTCAGATGTTATTGAGCATCATTTCTTCGTTTCTTTCAAACGGTGCATTTTTGTCCTGGTACTGCGTGTTAAACGGTGTCAGGGCAATACTGAATTTTATGGCAGATCACTTATGGTGAATGTACCTAAAAATGTTCTTCGAGAAGCCCTAAGTTCTTTTGAATCTCAGAAATGGTGCTTGATTCTCAGAGACGGTAATGGTTTCGTATTACTTAGCGTGCTGTTTCAGTTTGGTAATCTACCGTCCGGCAAAGCTTGCATGTGATTAAAGACTTTGGGATATGACAGAAATAAAAAGACTTGGAAACCGTTTCCATTCCTTAAACATTCAAATTTTACCGGGTGTTTTGTTTTGTTTTTTTTTCTTTTTTTCCTGTGGTTCTGTGACATTCTCACAACAGTCTTTTCTTTACAATATGTTCTCATAGGTGTTTTCCCTCTTCCTGTTTGTTGTATTAAAACTTAAACAGAATGACATGCCTGCTGTGGTAACTGTAACTTTGGCCCCAGCCTTTCCAGTGGTTGGACCTAAACACGCTGTTTACCTGCAGATAGGTAAAGTATGTTCAGGAGAGTATCTGTGAGGAGACTTAACAGCACGGTGTTAGGGGTCTTGGGGGTGTTACGGGATCGCGAGTCATATACAGCAGTAGAGACAGACATGCAGGTAGAGGTACAGGTTGTGACACAGATACTTACTGGAACTTCTGTAAGGGTGTTTTCCCAGTGAAAATGCAAAAATCCCCCAGCGGTTGTCAGAGCAAAGCTAAGGAATACATTTCAGTGTCATACACGTGTATGCCAGATTTTGGGGTTTTATATAACCGTGAATTTCCATTTTTGTTGAACAGCATCTGCGTGCCTAAAGTCACCTTCAGAAGACGAAGGAAAGAACTCGGCCAGGATGTTCTGCCTAAAGGGGGTTCTTGGAGATCTTCCCTGTGGAGATACGGTCATGGGGTTTATAACTTGGTGCAGGAGTCCTGACTAAATGGTGACGTGATCTTGGAAAGACCCTTCAGTGAACCTTGAGTGAAGATGGCCAATTGTTCAGATTTTTCCGGGCCGCGTGATCACAGAAATCTCGTAATAGAAGCAATGCTAATAGAAGCTGAAAGTAAACAGGATTTTAAACATCACTGGGGGGGAAAAAAAAGAGATGGTGGACTCTTTTTGAAGATGATGGGAAGGCAAAATGGATGGTTGGGATGTGTTTGAAAAGGTGGGAGGCAGGGTGGGGGTGTCCTCTTCCGTGCTCGCTATTATAGAGACATGTTCTAGGGTTTTGCAAGCTAACAGGAGCAAAAGCAATGAAAGTTAGATCAGGAAAGAACCTCATGCTTTAGCAGACTCTGCTTTAGTGACTTTAGAGACCATTTTGCTGTTGGCATTGAAACGATTCCAAAAAAATGGAAAAGATTTTGCTGCTTGTGTTTGACTATCAGACCTGAAGATTTCTGGAAAGGTACCGTGAGATGATGAAAGCATGACGCTGTGTGTAAAATGTTGCTTTTCTATCTGTAAAGGGATTCCCTGAAGTGCTACGTCACGACATGTTAATATCGCTCTTACGAACTGACTGATGCTTTCTCTGTATTGATGTTGTTTCCAGAATACACAGATGACAATGCCCTGATTCCGGGGAACTCATCGGTAACTGTTAGGGGAGTCCCCGTTAGAGGAGTTAAAGCTACCGGCCAAACAGACCTTGGGTAAGTAGCCATAACGCGTTGTGTTCTTTGGGAGGGGTTTCAGTGTGTTCACCTTCTTTGTGGCTGTTGGTTTACGGAGGCATTCAGGTTGTATCTTTCTTGTTAAAGCTGCTGTTAAATTGTGTTGTGGCAGGGCAGATTTGAATGTATCTGTCCCAAAGCAGACTTAGATTTTTCAGCCCGCTGGGACGTGGCATTCAAGCTCCAACAGTGGTGACTGTCCAGATGTTTGAACTGGGTTTGTTCTTGGGCTTGGTTTTTCTGAGAGTCAAGTTCTCCATCCTGTTTCCTCTATGCAGAGAGATTCCTTATTGTATGCTTTTGTATTGCTTTTAGAGTAAACGGAGAGACACATTGCAGTGTGAACTGGTGATTTGTTCCCATCTGCCAGCAGTCCGAGTCTCCGTGTTTGACTGCTTCCTTTGTTTGGGGGAGGGGGGCAGGGTATTCTTACACCCCAAAGGGGTGTGTGTGTGTGGGCTGCATACTATCTCCAGAGGAAAGACTGAGAGTGGCCAGCTGGCAAACCGTGCAAACAAGAAGTTTCATTCTTAAGTGCTTCCTATTAGATTTCTAAAGACAATGTCTATGTCGGGCAAGAGAAAAAGAACAACGTCCTAAAGCGTATTGCCTTTTGTGCCAGGACGGTGAAGGAACAGTTGATCTTTTCCAAACCTGAAGCTCAGAAAGCAGTTGAGCACTTTCCCAAATGTTAGTAGTTACCTTTCTAAGTTTGATTTCACCCTAAGCTGCTCTCTGTGCTCCAGGTATTACTGCTGTATTCCTCAGATTTATGGAGGGCAGAGAATCTGATTACAATTGCAGATACTCAAATGTAAGCCTGACTACAGCATTATCGCTGTCATCGATGTATTCGTACAGTTCAGTTCTGTATCAGATGCATCAGCATGGTTTGAATGGTCATGTTTTCCAGCCTTCTTCAAGACAGACCTCTCCTCCACCATTAGTAGATATTATTGACCTGTGGTTTTGCCGTGTCTTTCTAATGTTAGTTCTCAATAAATAAAGTATACCGGCGAGTTTCAGTGTGTCTCTAAGATTTATCTCTAAGACTTATCCTTGAGAGATAACCATAAGTCTTAATCTAAAGACCTACCCTTAAGATCTAACCCTAAGATTCAACCCTAAGACCTAAAGGGTAGAAGCTCCTGATCTGGCTCCGGTCAATCTGGGATCATCACTGGGAACCACGGAACTTGGCCAGCCCAAGGTCTGTGAGGTAGCAGGTTAAATGAGGCAGAGGAGAAGCCCACAACTCTGCTAAGCTGGGTTCTTGGCACCAAGGTACCTCTGTGACATTTTCACTGTTCTGCAGTGTAAAGACGGCCTGTGATTTTCAAAAACTGGAGATCAGTCTTTAAAATGCAATTCCTTGGACAATAATAATGTTGTGTCAAGTAAATACGCACACCCCTCACCAATGGAGTTTTGGTTTTTTTCTTTGTACCTTTGCTGCTTCTGCAGAAGCCAGTAGCGCAGAGGGCTGAGGGTACAGCTACACAGAGTGGCTTCTGTTTTGTGAGCTCTAACTAAACGTGCAATGGACAGCCATTAAGATTGGGAAAGCTCACAAAAAGCTTAAAAACAGATAAACCACAACATTTCTTTCTTTTTTATAGACCTCCTTAGATTACTTCTTTTTTTTATAAAAATGAGAAATCAGGGGTTAGTCATGCTTTCTATGCTATCTAAAGGCTTTAATCAGCAGTGCCTCCCCTGTCCGTTCAGAGGAGGTCATGTCCATCTTTTTTCAGATTTTCTGTAGCTGGAAGAAGTGTTTTTGCCAGCCACCACAGACAAGTTTTCCTAAAAGGCATAATCTGTCCATTTAAGTGTTCCTTCAGCCTGATAATGATTTAAAAACTGTGCCTGCTGGTCTGAACCTGGATTTCATGTTCTAGTTCCCTCCTAACAAAATAAATAGAATGTTCTTTGCTGTAGATGCCCCATTGCAACGGGGTCTCCAGGAAGGGATTCTGCATCCAGCCCATCATAAACAATCATGCAGAATTCAAGAGAATATTTTAAGACCAACACGCTCTGCACTGATTAACGTCTTCACCACTGTCATCTACAGTGGTGAAGATGACAATGAGGAGTACAATGAAGAGGAAGAGAACTGTAAACAGGTTTTTTTCTTTTTTTTTGCAAGGAAGAAGAACGAGGGGCTTTTCAACTCTTGCAATGCACTGCGCGAATGATTTCTTAGAAAGAGCATTACACTTCTAGGAAAGACTTGTCAACAAGTTTTTGAAATAGTTTCCTAATCTTCAAAATATTGGAGCTGGTAGTCACCAGCTGTGGCTGACGCACCATTTTCTGACTCCTGTGAAATGCCTAACTGTCTATTTCCATAGTGGTATCATTCCCATACCTCCTTTTCCTTAAATAGAGTTTAAGATGGGGTCCACAAATCAGATGATGCGGTCCACAATTCAGATGGCCATCAAAGAGTCTTCAAAATTTCTCAAAATTCAGGTACTTCTTTTCTGGGAAACATACTCTTTGCTACTTTAACAGAACGTGTATGTGTAGGTATTTACAAAGAGGCATTTTGTAAAACATTAGTTAAAACGTTGACTATCTCTCACTTAGAGATGAGAGATTCCGAGGGAAGGAATGGATTGCACATTCCCAGCGAGTGAAAGCGAGAGAACACCCTGCTCCCACGCGTTCCCTCCCTCGATGCCTGTGCTAGTTCTCAGGCGGCCCCAAGCTGCTTTTCACATCCCCCCTGCCCTTCAAGCTGGCTGGCAGGGCTGCCTGTTAGCGCTCCCTCACCGCCTTTCAGGCTGAGCACGCCTGTCAACAAGACAAACAGGAGGGCTTTGCTAACCTTAGTATCCTCAGCAGAGACAGGGAAGGAGCACTCGCGTCACCAGCTCTGCTGGCAGGCATCACAGGGCAGCAGGTCTGGGCAGAGGTTTTGTGTAGAGCCCTCCCTGGGGACATGTTGAATCCAAAGGTTTCCTTTTGGGTGTCAAAGGGCGATTGTTTTGAAAAGGAGTGCTGAGGATGGTTTTGGAATCATTTAAGATCAACAAAGAGCAGCTTCTGAGTACGTGTTAGGCCTGCAGTTCCACTGCACTTGGCAATAGCCGCTGTTAAGGAGTCCTTTTCCTGGCCAGAAGCAGAGCTTGTGGGCAGACAAAAACCAACAGAAAATCCAGTACCAACAGAAAATTCTTAAATCCCTTGCTAAGGGATTATCAAAAGCTGATTTCCTTTTAGTGCTTCTGGGTCTGAAGCTGAATTTCAGCAAGCAAAAGCCTCTGCAACAACTCTTAAGCTGTGTGTCCTTTTAATGCTGCAAAACATAAATAATGCTACTTGCATGCATCTCAGTTAAATGTACCGTGGCTAGCTTCTTCAACCAGTCTGGAGCTTAAAGTTCAGCTTCAAAATGCTGGCTGGTGGGCTTTTTTCTAAACATAGCTTCAGTCCACTTGGAAGAAAATTGGATTGGTTAAACAAGTCTTTATGTAAGGTACAAAGAGAGCCTATTTGTAGCCTAACGTGAGTGTCAAATAATCATTACCTGTTAAACAGACTGACAACCTGGCTGAAGACAATGCTACCAAAGAGGATAAGGTACAGGCTATGATGGTACAGTCTTGCTGTGAATACAACCCAGTCAAGTAAGTGTCAGGTATGTTCTTTGAAGGTTATGGGAACATTGTAGAGATGTTTGTTTTAAGAGGAAAGATACATGCATACGTTTTCCTTTTTTTTTTTCTTTTTCAAAAAACTTCTAGTTACATGAAAGACCCCTGGGATCCACCTCCACCATCGAACATTTGCTTGCGTTGTGGAAAACCTGGCCACGATAGAAAGAACTGCCCAACAAAATGGGTAAGGTTGTGGGGTGCTTCTGGTGTTACTGAACCTTTTAGGGTTTTTACCTTGGCATTTATGTGACAAAGACATGAACGCTCCTAGTAAGATTTGTTTCTCTTGGGGTGAAATACAGAGGTTACATGGCAATGTTGCAAAGCCCTTCCATATTCAAGGGAAGCCTGGAATTCTGAATGTGAAATTTTCTTTTCTCTAGGTCACAGACATTAAAGATGTCCATAGATCTTTCTCAGTGAACTTTCACACCTATTTTTGTCTGTTTCAGTAGGACTGGAAATTTTTCTGCTTCTAACTCTGTTCAATGACCATTCAAAGTTTTTAGTATTTCCTATAAAAACAAGATGTTTCTGTTGACCCCCTCTATTGAATATCTGTGAGTTTTAACTACCAGAAGCCTCTGGCTGAGTATTCATGCCATTTAACATCAGCCACTGAATGTATATGCAAGAGGTATGAATTCAGCTTTCATAGATGGATTATTAAAGAATTTCCACAAGCCAAATGGGTTTCTCTAGGTTTGCTTTTAATCACAATACAGAGTTGGGCATCACCTCAGTGAGTGGCAACTTGAAATTTTTCATTTTGCATCTTATATAGATTTCTTAAAGCAATTACGTAATCCCTGAAGTCCAGTCCACTTAAAGTTTCATCATCTTTTCGATTGTTCTGTTCTTCTTGGTCAGCCGGAAAGTACTTTGAATTCTCATCCATCAGCTGATCCTCGTCATTCAATCCAGTTGTTGACGGTGTAGGTCATGCTGTTCTCTTCTTGACTCAAAATCATAAAAGTCATTTATATCTAATCATAATCATCTGACAGGCTTATTTGATTATTACTTACTGTTTAACATACCCATTTATTTTTATCTACTGATTAACTCAGTTGAAGGCTAAATCAATCACAGAAAGAATTGTACAACGGACGTGGTTATATTGTTATTGCTGCACCTGTGTTTTCACTTCTGCTAACAACAAATCTTGCTACTTTAACCTAGACAATACTGCTATTAATCTACAATTAACCTTGAACATAGATGGTGAATATAAGTTTCCCCAGGGACTTGTGGATATTTCTCGAGCTAGCTCGACAGCATCAGTGAGCAAAAACTGACCTTGGGAGAGAGACACAGTTATGCTTGTTGGGAGGAAGTCATGGGAGCAAGAAGAGAAACTTTAAGATACGGAGTTGTCTGCAGAGCTCGTGGCCTTGTAGGTAAAGGCAGTTGCTAAGTTGCTGTGTCTGCAACAGAAAAAAGAGCTACAGTGGAAAATTACTGAGCACAATCACAGGCTGATACGTCAGCCTGCTGTGAAGGTAAAAAGGCTTGCTTGATTTTAGTAAAGTGTCTTTGATTGTCTTCGAGTCTTCAATCTGCTCTCAGAGTCCGTGCATCAATAAGCCACAGGGACTGATTCAGAGCCCTGAATGAAGCTCTCACTCTGCAAAGCATTTTGGAGGGGCAGCGGGTTTGTGTCTCTGCTCCGAACAGATGGTGAGCAAGGGGCTGTTTCACCATGAAGGGTCCTGAAGTTAAGCCAAAGAATGTTGACTGAGTCCAAAACACTGCTCAAAGCTCTGGTAGGTCCTGGCTATATTCACTGAGGAAAGTAGATATTTCAGTCGAGCAGCCCTTATGCTAGGTAAAAGGGGAGGATTAAAGGCTTTCAGTGCTTAAAATAATCACTGCAATGTCATATTAAGTGTGGGTCTTAAGATGAGAGATGTCTGCATTTCCATTCTTAACAGGACAAAAATGTTGAGTCTCTTCCCTGGATTAAAAGAAGCACAGGAATTCCAACAAGTTTCATGATGGAGGTGGAAGATCCCAATACAAAGGGTGCCATGCTGACAAAGGCTAGGAAAAATGCAATACCAACTATTAATGTGTAAGTGTGGAATTCATTGGCCTGACCAAAAAGTGAATGAGATAAACCATGTAAAAATGTCTGAGTGGCAACGTAGCCGAGGTGGCCAGCCTCTGCCATTACGAGGGAGGAAACATTATCATCGTATCTTAACATTAAGACCTGCAATACTTTACAATATTAAAATAGGGTGGTCTTAATGTTCATGCCCCTGGAAGCTGGCTGACCTTGGGATATGCTAAGAACCTGTATTTCTGCAAGGCATTTCAGTAGCGTTTACAGTTGGCCTCATTCTCTTTGAAAACTCGTTTTGCTTCTGGTTTATGTTTCAAAGGCTTCTTGCAAAATTTAATAAATAGCCGTTGGACTGAGATTTCCTCCCCCTCCAACTTCTAGTGAAGTTTTCCTGTAGCTATAAACTAAGAAATTCCTACTGTGTGCTCTCAAGAGTGGCTGTTGGAAAATGCACTCGGTAGCACTTCCCTTTTTCTATCGTGGATCTCCTCTTGTAGAAGCTGTAACACAGACTTCTTTAATTTACAAAATGAAATTACTTGGGGACGAACTTTACCCTGATCCAGCAATTTACATTTACCCTCTGGCAAAGGAGCGGGTGGATTCCTTTCCCCTGCTCTCTAGCTGCAGAGCAATCATTTTTCCAGTCTGAGCTCATTTTGTAGCTGATCCAATGGATGGGAGAGTTCTGCAGGAGGAAAAATGTTCCTCCCTCCTTCTTTTGATATTGTGGCTCTAGGAAAGTCATTTAACCTAAATGCCTACATTGTAGAAGGCCAATGTGGCGTGAGAAGGCTTCCATCTATTACCTTAGTTTGATAAAATCCAAAGCTTGTAACAGTTTTCCTTTACCCATCTTTCAATTTTGTCTTTTTCCTCTCCTCACCCCCCTCTCCTCCAGGGAAGCTTATGCTAGAGGGAAGAAGGAAAGCCTCCCTTTTTACCAGAGGAGCCCTCCTCCTCAGACGATCCCATTCCAGAGGAGTTGTTATGTCCCATTTGTAAAGATGCGATGACGGATGCAGCAGTTATTCCCTGCTGTTTCTGTAATGGTATGCAGCCCGTGGCTCAGCACCTCCACATCACCTACAAAAAGGCAACACCCTGACACCAGGAGGGCCAGTTTTCCCTGCGGAGGGCGAGGAGCGGGGCATCGTGCACTGAGAGCAGGGGCAGCTCCGGAGCACAGCACAGCAGAGCCAGGAACTGGCAGCCTGTGCTCGCCCCCAGGGCCGCGGAGCTGCCTGTCCTGTTGAGAATGTTACGCAGAGGTTTCTGTAATTGTATATTTACAGAAAAAAAAAAAAACCCAACCCAAAAAAAAGGAAATAAAAAGCTTTTCTTTTTCTGGCTGTGTCCTTGGGTGTGATTGCAGAGTGGTCTGTGCATCCCTCTGCTCTGGCAGGGGTTAGAGAGGGGCGGTTTGGTGCCTGTTCATTAGTAGGCATTGGGTTGCAATCCAAGCTCCTGGACCCTTCTCCGCCACCTGAATAACGCTGCAAGAAGCAGCGGGGTCAGGAATGGATTTGCGTGGCAGGGACATACCCTGAAAACTGCAGCTCCTGCCTAATGAAACTCGGCTCAAATGTTTGGAGGGAGCACCTACAGCTTGCTGTGGGACCGGGAGACCTGTCACAGGACCCAGTTCTGATGGTGCCGTCCAGCTGACTTGAGAGGACTTGGGGCCGTCCTGAAAGTCAGGACCAGACCTTGCCTAGCTTCAGTGCAGAGCAACACGAGAGTTTGGGTGAGAACTGCGAGCCAACAGACAGAAGAGAAACTGCCAACAGTGGGATTGATCTCGGCAGCTCTTTCTTTTCTAGCATGGGAGTGATGATGCAGCCTCTGACCTTTGTGAAATGTGTCCTGGAGTCCCTCACCAGTGAGGGAGGCGGAGGTCTAGCACTGCCTTTGGCCCACGGCAGAGGTAGGAGAGAGTTCTGGACGTGTCTCTCCATCAATTGTCTCCAAAGGCTTTCTGTGGTGGGTGTGTGGCTCTAGGGAAGGCCTGGGCCGTGATATTTCTTTTTCACAAACTTTCTGATGCCAACCATCTGGACAACACATCTCTCCGGTGAGAAGGGGCTGAGAGAGATGGGACTCTTCAGCCTGCAGAAGAGAAGGCCCAGGGCACCTTCTCCATATAGGTCACTATCTGAAGGCAGGGTGCAAAGAAGATGGAGCCTGGCTCTTTCCAGTGGTGCCCAGCATCCATGCGGCTCAGGGTGGCCCTCCTTCAACAGGGGCTGGCATCAGGTGGCCCCCAGAGGGCTCTGCCAGCCCCAACCGCTCCAACAGCGTGTGATGCTGGCACAACTACCAGCGGCAGCAGGGACCGCCTGAAAGGGGCCTGAGCAGACACGGAGGTGTGAAGCAACGCTGCCGGAGGGGCTTTGCATCACAGGGTCTGTCTCTGAGGCTGGGCGAGCACCTCGGTGTGCCTGTAGGTGCACCCCTGAGACCACTGTGATGTCACCAGAGGGTCACAGTCACCCCTTGACTTCACTTGGGCTGCACAGCAACACTGCCAGCATCAGGTACTGCCAGCGTCAGAGTGTCCTGTGGGCAGCACCCAAACCATCGAGTCCTGCCACAGCACACCGGACGTTGAGAGCTGCCAGCAGCTGAGGAGCCAGAGAGTCCTGCCCGTGGAACCCGAGCCTTCACGTCCCACCAGCAGCACCCGAGCCTTCGAGTCCTGCTGGCGGCACCCATCCAGCCCTGCCAGTGGCAGGTGAGATAGCAAGTGCCGCCAGCAGCTGACAGGGCACCAACTTCCAGCACCAGTGATGGAGGCGTCCAGGCATGAGCCAGCAGCACTGGGAGCCGCCGGGATCTCCCGGCGGGAGGACACCTGCCCCATCTGCTTGGGTCCCCTTGAGGGCCCCGCTGCTGTGGATCCGTGCTGGCATGCATTCTGCCACGCTTGCATCCAGCTGGGCTGACACCACCGTCGCTGCCACCTGCCCCATCTGCCAGGGGCCCATCGTGGCCATCCGCTGCCTGCAGGGACAGGTGGACCACAATGGGGCAGCCCGCCATCATCACGGCCGGCTCCATCCTCAAGTAGAGCTGTGGCGGTGGCAGGGGCGGTGGCAGCGGCGGCAGCAGCGGGGCCCCGGAGGTCCCAGGCGCCGGAGGCTCTCTGACGACCGGGGCCCCCCGTGCCCCGCCAGCGCGTCCGCAGCATGTCCAGCCCGCAGGACAGAGACCGCAGCCCCCTCCGCCGCTTGCTGGACATCAGCGAAGATCTGCAATGGCTGCGCAGGTCGTTGGAGGATGAGCCGGGCTCAGGGGACCATGTGCGCCGCCTCCCCTTGCCCTGCTACCGAGTGAGGCGGCCGGGCCCTCCAGGGCCCCCCCGAAATAGAAACATTGGGGATGCTGAGAGGGGCCACACCTGGTTTCTTCTGTGTCTGGTTGCTCTTTGCTGCACAAGTCGGGGAGTGAGAGGGGTATGGCCCTGGGAACTGGAAAAGAGGCTGGCATATGGCTCAAGAACTGGTAGAGAGGGAGGAATGTGTGTGTTGGAACTGGGGGAGAGGGGCCACTACTGGCTTCTTCTCTGCTGCTTTGCTCATTGCTGCGGGGATGGGATGCATCCCCAGAAGGGGAAGGGGGAGTGCCCTGGGACTCTTGCCAGCAGATCCCCAAAGGGGCCAGTGCCTGCTGTCCTGAAGGCCAGGGCGAGGCAAGCAGCTGAGATGGGGGTTTCAGGGAGACCCTCCTCTCCTCTCCTGCCCCCACACCCCTGTGCTGCTGAGGGCTGGGGGAGGGTCTCCGGCTGGGGGAGATTTAACCCTAAGTCTTAACCTTGAGACGTAACCCTAAGTCTTAACCAAATAACCTAATCCTAAGACTCAACCCTAAGACTCAACCTTAAGACTCAGCCTTAAGACTTAACCCTAGGACTTAACCATAAGACTTAACCCTAAGTCTTAACCCTAAGGCTGAGCCTAGAGACTTAACTCTAAGACTTAACCCTAAGACTCAACCTTAAGAATTAACGTGAAGACTTAACCCTAAGACTCAACCTTTAGACTTAACATTAAGACTTACCCTTAAGACTTATCCCTGATACTTAACCATAAGTCTTAACCTAAAGACTTAACCCTAAGACTTACCCTTAAGACTTATCCCTGATACTTAACCATAAGTCTTAACCTAAAGACCTAACCCTAAGACTTAACCTTAAGAATTAAGCTTAAGACTTAACCCTAAGACTCAACCTTAAGAATTAACCTGAAGACTTAACCCTAAGACTTAACCTTAAGACTTATCCCTGAGACTTAACCATAAGTCTTAACCTAAAGATCTAACCCTAAGACTCAGCCTTAAGAATTAACCTTAAGACTGAACCCTAAGACTTAACCTTAAGACTTAAGACCAGCAGGCCAGGGATGGTTTGCATGGTTTCCATATGTTATTCTCAGGACTCTGTCTTTGCTGCTCGAAAGCCTCAAGTGCCCTCTTTAGCTCACCGGTGCAACAGCCATGGCAATTTCAAAAGACCCGCAGTGAGACACCCTGGCTAACGGCGCAACCAACTGGAAATCCTTCAGCTGCTTCTGCTGTGGGCAAAGGGAAATTAACTGAGTCATCCATGCAAAGCCCTTTCTTTTTGTTGAGTTGGCTATGAAATGTAGCATTTTTACCACTGCTGGAGCACTTTCAACAAGTCACAGTAGGATTTTGGACTATAGACATATTGTGCTTCCCCAAAGGTACCTGGACAGTGAGCAAGTGGGACGTACAGGTGCAAGCCAAGGGATGGGCAGAGGGGAACGGGAGAGGAGGAGGGACAGCTGGAGAAGCACAATAGCAGAGCACTGCTCCAAAAATGATCAGCAGAGGAAGAATAATGGTTGCTGTTATTATTTAACAACTTTACATCCCAACAGTTGAGGTCCACAGCATCCATAAAGTGTCACAAGAAGCTTCCTCCTAGTAATATTTTTCTCCAAAAGGAAATTGACTTCATCTGGAGCAAAATGCACAAACCAAATCACGGCGCTGTCCACAAACAGCCAATAAGAGTGACTGCACCTCAGCACTTCAAAGAGAGGAAAAAAAGGCTGTAAGAATTATAACAAAAAGAATAAACACATCTTGTCCTAGTGAGCAAGAGAACTAGCTCCTCAGATACACTAACAAATCAAAGTATGTGCACAAAGCAAGATGTGTCTGAAATGAGGAGAGATTCCACTGCAGTTTGGAAACTGAGATGGTTTCTTACACACACACACACACACACAAGACTTCCACACACAGTCTTGGTCAGGATACTATAAACAGGGTTTTACTTTCTCACGAAAAATACCTCTGGACTCTTCATTGATGAAGAGGAAGATGACAGGTCTGTTATCTCTGCCAGAAGATAGCACTTCCTACAGCCTACAGTTTCTCCTGGCACTAGGACATGACATCGGGTTCAGCAAGAGAAAGTGCCAAATCTTGAATCATTAGACCTGCTCAAAAGAGAAATAACAAAAGCTTTAAAATCAGGCCAGTACTAAATCCTCCTTCCTATGCAGAACTGGGGTGTGCACTTCCAGCCCCCACACAGAAACAGAGGGGTTTCTTAAAAAGCCACTGTCTGTCTAAACCTGCACACAGCATTGATGTGTATCTATCTCACATTCACACATTCACTTCTCTCCCAGTGAGATCAATTATTATCACGGGAGCACTTTCCCATAAGCATGTGGACACGTGACCAGAACTGCACTTGGCACGCTGATGCATTAAAACAATTACGGATCTTTTTTTCCACTTTCACTGTAAGTGCAGTCTTGCAATACCAAAACTTAGCTACAGACCTTCCCCTTCAGCAAGGGGAATATGAAAAGAAGGGCCGAGCCCCACATGCCCATCTAATACCCCTGCAGCTTCTCCCAAAGGAGCTGCCTTGCCATGGTTTCAGGCCACACCTGGTTTCTTCTGTGCCTGGTTGCTCATCGCTGCACAAGTCAGGGAGATGGTTAAGTCTTGGAGATAAGTTTCACAGTTAAGTCTTAAGGTTAAATCTTAATCTTAAGTCTCAGCATTAAGTCTTGGGGTTATGTCTCAAAGGTTAAGTCTTAAATTTAATTCCCAATGTTAAGTCTTAGGGTTTAGTCTAAAGGTTAAGTCTTAAGGTTAAATCTCAGGGGTAAGTATCAAGATTATGTCGCAGGGTTAAGTCTTAGGTTTAAGCATTGAGGTTAAATCTTAAGTTGACTTCTTATGGATTGAGTCTTACGGTAAAGTCTTAAGCTTAAGTATTAAATTTAAGTCTTAAGGTACAATCTTAAGGTTAAGTTCTAGTGTTAAATATTAAGGTTAACACTTATGGTTCAGTCTTTACGTTAAGTCTTAAGGTTGAGCCTTATGGTTAAGTCTTAGGGCTAAGTCTTAAGTTTGAATCTTAGGGTTAAGTCTTATGGTTAAGAATTAAGATTAATTCTGAAGGTAAAATCTTAGGATTAAGTCTTGGGGTTCAGTCTTAGGGTTAATCTTAAGGTTAAATCTTAAGGTAAAATCTTGGGGTTAAGTTTTAGGGTTAAGTCATAGGGTTACATCTTAAGGGTAAGTCTCAAGGATAAGTCTCAGGGATATGACTTAGGCTCAAGTCATAGCATTAAGTCTGTAAAGGTTAAGTCTTAGGTTTAAGTCTCAGTGTGAAGTCTTTAATATAAGTCTTAGGGTTAAATCTTAGGCTGACGTATTAAGGTTAAATCTTAGGTTTAAATATCGGTAAATTCTAAGTGTTAAGTCTTAGGTTTAGTTATCAAGGTTAAGTCTTAAATTTAAGTATTATGTTTAAGTTGTAAGATTAAATCTTAGAGGTTAAATCTTAAAGATAAGACTTAGGGTTAAGTCTTAGAGTTAAGTCTTAGTCTTACGTTTTAAGGTTAAGTCTTAAAGTTAAGTCTTAATGGTACATCTTCAAGTTAAGTCTTAGCATTAAGACTTAGGGTTAAATCCCAGGCTTAAATTTCAAGGTAAAGTCTCAAGGTTAAGTCTCAGGGTTACGTGGTAAGGTTGTGTCTTAGGATTCAGTCTTAGGGTTAAGTTTTGAAGTTAAACTTTAGCTTAAGTCTTAGGGTTAAGTCTCAGGTTTAAGTCTCAGGATTATGTCTTAGGGTTAAGTCTTAAATTGAAGTCTTAAGCTTAAGTCTTAGGGTTAAGCCTTAAGGTTAAGTGTCAGGGTTAATTCCTAAAGGTTAAGTCTTAAGTTTACATCTCATAGATTGCGTCTTAGGGTTAAGTCTTCATTTTAAATCTTAGGGTTAAGTCTTAGAGTACAATCTTGAGGATAAGTCTTATGGTTAAGTCTCAGGGTTAAGTTTTAATGTTAAGTCTTAAGGTTGAGCCTTAAGGTTAAGTCTTAGGGTTAAGCCTTAGAGTTATGTCTTGGGGATAAGTCTTAGGGCTAAGTCTCAGGATTAAGTATCAAGGTTAAAGCTCAAGGATAAGTCTCAGGGCTACGTTTTAGGGTTAAGTCTTAAGGTTAAATCTTAGGTTTAAGTCTCAGTTTTAAGTTCTAGGGATAAGTCTTATGGATAAATTTCACCATTAAGTCTCAGGGTTGAGTCTTAAGGTTAAACTTAACCTGAAGTCTCAGGGTTAAGTCTTATGGTTAAATCTTAATGTTAAATCGTAATTTTAAGTCTTAGGGTTAAGTCTAAAGTTTAAATCACAAGCTGAAGTCTTAGGGTTAACTCTTTAGAGTTAAGTCTTGGGGTTAAGTCTTAGGGTTGAGTCTTACAATTTAAGTCCTAAGGTTAACTCTTAGGGTTAAATCTGTAAGGTCAACACTTAAGGTTAACTCTTAGGGTTAAGTCTTAAGGTTACATCTTCAAGTTAAAGATTAAGGTTAAGTCTTAAGGTTATTTCTTAAGTTTAAGTCTGAGGGTTATATCTGAGCGTTAATTATTAAGTTTAAGTCTTAGAGTTAATTCTCAGGGTTAAGTCTTAAAGTTACTTCTTAAGGTTGAGACTTAGGGTTAAGTTTTAAGGTTAAGTCCGAATGTTACATCTTAAAGTTAAGTCTTAGAGTTAAATCTCAGTGTTAAGTCTCAAGGTTAGGTCTCAGGGTAGAAGTCGTAAGGCTGTGTCTTAATGTTCAGTCTTATTGTTAAGTCTTAAAAGTTATATTTTAGGGTTCAGTCTTAGGGTTAAATTTTAAGGTTAAGTCTTTAGGTTAAGTCTTAAGGTGAAGTCTTATGGATTGAGTCTTAGGGTTAAGTCTAAAGTTTAATTCATAAGTTGAAGTCTTAGGGTTAAGTCTTGGGGCTAAGTCTTAGGGTTAAGTCTTAAATCTTAGGTTTAAGTCTCAGTGTTGAGTCTTAGGGATAAGTCTTTGAATTAAGTCTTCAAGTTTTGTCTTAAGGTTAAACCTTAAGGTTAAGTCATAGGGTTAAGCCTTAGGGTTAAGTTTTGAGTGAAAATCTTAAGGTTACGTTTGAAGGTTAAGTCTTAAGGTTAAGTCTTAATGGTACATCTTCAAGTTAAGTCTTAGCATTAAGACTTAGGGTTAAATCCCAGGCTTAAATTTCAAGGTAAAGTCTCAAGGTTAAGTCTCAGGGTTACGTGGTAAGGTGTCTTAGGATTCAGCCTTAGGGTTAAGTTTTGAAGTTAAACTTTAGCTTAAGTCTTAGGGTTAAGTCTCAGGTTTAAGTCTCAGGATTATGTCTTAGGGTTAAGTCTTAATGTGAAGTCTTAAATTGAAGTCTTAAGCTTAAGTCTTAGGGTTAAGCCTTAAGGTTAAGTGTCAGGGTTAATTCCTAAAGGTTAAGTCTTAAGTTTACATCTCATAGATTGCGTCTTAGGGTTAAGTCTTCATTTTAAATCTTAGGGTTAAGTCTTAGAGTACAATCTTGAGGATAAGTCTTATGGTTAAGTCTCAGGGTTAAGTCTTAATGTTAAGTCTTAAGGTTGAGCCTTAAGGTTAAGTCTTAGGGTTAAGCCTTAGAGTTATGTCTTGGGGATAAGTCTTAGGGCTAAGTCTCAGGATTAAGTATCAAGGTTAAAGCTCAAGGATAAGTCTCAGGGCTACGTTTTAGGGTTAAGTCTTAAGGTTAAATCTTAGGTTTAAGTCTCAGTTTTAAGTTCTAGGGATAAGTCTTATGGATAAATTTCACCATTAAGTCTCAGGGTTGAGTCTTAAGGTTAAAACTTTAGCTGAAGTCTTAGGGTTAAGTCTTATGGTTAAATCTTAATGTTAAATCGTAATTTTAAGTCTTAGGGTTAAGTCTAAAGTTTAAATCACAAGTTGAAGTCTTAGGGTTAACTCTTTAGAGTTAACTCTTGGGGTTAAGTCTTAGGGTTGAGTCTTACAATTTAAGTCCTAAGGTTAACTCTTAGGGTTAAATCTGTAAGGTCAACACTTAAGGTTTACTCTTAGGGTTAAGTCTTAAGGTTACATCTTCAAGTTAAAGATTAAGGTTAAGTCTTAAGGTTATTTCTTAAGTTTAAGTCTGAGGGTTATATCTGAGCGTTAATTATTAAGTTTAAGTCTTAGAGTTAATTCTCAGGGTTAAGTCTTAAAGTTACTTCTTAAGGTTGAGACTTAGGGTTAAGTTTTAAGGTTAAGTCCGAATGTTACATCTTAAAGTTAAGTCTTAGGGTTAAATCTCAGTGTTAAGTCTCAAGGTTAGGTCTCAGGGTAGAAGTCGTAAGGTTGTGTCTTAATGTTCAGTCTTATTGTTAAGTCTTAAAAGTTATATTTTAGGGTTCAGTCTTAGGGTTAAATTTTAAGGTTAAGTCTTTAGGTTAAGTCTTAGGGTTAAGTCTTAAGGTGAAGTCTTATGGATTGAGTCTTAGGGTTAAGTCTAAAGTTTAATTCATAAGTTGAAGTCTTAGGGTTAAGTCTTGGGGCTAAGTCTTAGGGTTAAGTCTTAAATCTTAGGTTTAAGTCTCAGTGTTGAGTCTTAGGGATAAGTCTTTGAATTAAGTCTTCAAGTTTTGTCTTAAGGTTTAACCTTAAGGTTAAGTCATAGGGTTAAGCCTTAGGGTTAAGTTTTGAGCGAAAATCTTAAGGTTACGTTTGAAGGTTAAGTCTTAAGGTTAAGTCTTAATGGTACATCTTCAAGTTAAGTCTTAGCATTAAGACTTAGGGTTAAATCCCAGGCTTAAATTTCAAGGTAAAGTCTCAAGGTTAAGTCTCAGGGTTACGTGGTAAGGTTGTGTCTTAGGATTCAGTCTTAGGGTTAAGTTTTGAAGTTAAACTTTAGCTTAAGTCTTAGGGTTAAGTCTCAGGTTTAAGTCTCAGGATTATGTCTTAGGGTTAAGTCTTAATGTGAAGTCTTAAGCTTAAGTCTTAGGGTTAAGCCTTAAGGTTAAGTGTCAGGGTTAATTCCTAAAGGTTAAGTCTTAAGTTTACATCTCATAGATTGCGTCTTAGGGTTAAGTCTTCATTTTAAATCTTAGGGTTAAGTCTTAGAGTACAATCTTGAGGATAAGTCTTATGGTTAAGTCTCAGGGTTAAGTTTTAATGTTAAGTCTTAAGGTTGAGCCTTAAGGTTAAGTCTTAGGGTTAAGCCTTAGAGTTATGTCTTGGGGATAAGTCTTAGGGCTAAGTCTCAGGATTAAGTATCAAGGTTAAAGCTCAAGGATAAGTCTCAGGGCTACGTTTTAGGGTTAAGTCTTAAGGTTAAATCTTAGGTTTAAGTCTCAGTTTTAAGTTCTAGGGATAAGTCTTATGGATAAATTTCAAGTCTCAGGGTTGAGTCTTAAGGTTAAACTTAACCTGAAGTCTCAGGGTTAAGTCTTATGGTTAAATCTTAATGTTAAATCGTAATTTTAAGTCTTAGGGTTAAGTCTAAAGTTTAAATCACAAGTTGAAGTCTTAGGGTTAACTCTTTAGAGTTAAGTCTTGGGGTTAAGTCTTAGGGTTAAGTCTTACAATTTAAGTCCTAAAGTTAACTCTTAGGGTTAAATCTGTAAGGTCAACACTTAAGGTTAACTCTTAGGGTTAAGTCTTAAGGTTACATCTTCAAGTTAAAGATTAAGGTTAAGTCTTAAGGTTATTTCTTAAGTTTAAGTCTGAGGGTTATATCTGAGCGTTAATTATTAAGTTTAAGTCTTAGAGTTAATTCTCAGGGTTAAGTCTTAAAGTTACTTCTTAAGGTTGAGACTTAGGGTTAAGTTTTAAGGTTAAGTCCGAATGTTACATCTTAAAGTTAAGTCTTAGGGTTA